>NC_087062.1:47657630-47869387 GCF_963678635.1 Symsagittifera roscoffensis
AAAGCACCCCGCCACGAAGCACCCCGCCATTACAAAAGATTCAACAAGAATTAGCTACGAAACAAGTTGAACAATGGGTAAGGTCTGAAGTGCAAAGTACGGAGTTGCGCGAGAAACTTGACACCTTGGAGAAAAATGTGAAAAGCCGAGGTTTGATGTTAAACATCATCTCTTGAAAGAACTTTGGAATGACAAGAGAAGGAAGCAAGTTAATGTCAATCATATCGGTTGCGGATCATCAGGTGGTGAAAAGCTTGAGTGAGCCATCTGAAATTATACTGGTTCAACTGGATATCTACGCAGATTACTTGCGAAAAAATTACTAATTTGGACTCAAGAGCCGTGAGAGCGTTACTCACAACAAGTGGGCCGAAGTTGATGAGGGTAGACAGACATTATATGGAATTCTATGGCCCATACCCTATTCTGTTGAATGCAGATGGCATAAACATCTTCAGTTTGAGGTCACAAGTAGTCGACATCAGAAAGGTCCCAATAGTCGAAACACCTTTTTTCAAGTCACTGCAGAACATCCAAGTGCTTTTCTGAAGGGCATGAGCTGGAGTCCGGCAACAGTCGACCAATCGGTACCAACGGGAAGCCAAGATCTGATCATTGGGGACAGCCTAATAAGGGATCTGACCGAGACCCTTGTCTTGGACCAGACCATTGCAATCTCTTTTGGTGGAGCCTCTACACTAATTCTCATGATAGGGCAAATGATGTTTCGAGAAACCCAGTCAGCCCCCTAATTGAAATAGGAACCGCTGCTAGTTTGTCTCCTCAATGAGTTGAAAGAACAGTATAGACAAAGTCTCATGATCATGAACATCATCCGTCTGAATCCAGATGCCGGTTCATCGATAGCCCACTTCATGAACGGGAACGTAACCCGATCGAACACGATGGTCTGGAGTTTGATTGTCGAAAAATCCGATTGAGCTCATGTTGATGGATATTGAGAGTGCATTGCGAATGGTGGATCACAGTGTCTTGATGGGAGATGCAATACACTTCAATACCCAGGTCAACAATAGATAGCTCCCTAAGCAACCACAAGTGCCGCGAGTCAGACTGCAAGGTCACCAGCGGCTCAGGCGAACTTGTAAGCAGACCCTGCAGCGATGATTAATACCGATAGGGTCAGATCATATTGTGGAACAGACCAGACCCCATCCGTAGGGACGATACAAGCCGGACATAGCAATGAATCTGAACACGAAAACGCTGGCGTGTCGTGAGTACGCGAAGAATATGCTCAATGGACACGATCCTACGGTATCCCTATTATACCGAATTTGAAGCGTGGATTGGCTCTTGGCAGAAAAGGAGCAATTTAGTTCTGCCATCACCTTGAGGCTGGCGGATCTAGAGGATCTCGCGGCGTATGATCCTCTGGAAATGAAATTGGCGAAAATCTTGATAGTGGCTAGATCTGACTATCTGTATACGCCCCGCTCACTCTTTTGACCGGACGTAAAATTCCTCACAGTTCCCAATCTAGACTTGAGACAAGCAGTGCGAATGGCAATAAGTGTACAAAGAGTGGTTAGCATGGACCCACAAGTTGTCTTAATAGCAGGATCGAATGAGTAGAGAATTGTTGAATGGTCTGGTTAACGGATCGTCCCCAAGCTCAGATAACGTTGGAGATGCGATCATGACACTTCTCTCCGCCATGATGGAAGCTGAGAAATCAATACAGCGCTGTTTTGCGAGGCATTTGGTAAAGGGTGTTTTCATTTTGTATTCTCCTGGCAACGTCTTACTACCCGAGCCTCTGCAGTTTGTGTATGCGATGGTCGCCTTGCTTGCGGAATAATGACTTGACGTAGTGATACCGGCGCCGAACCGACAGGTTGATCACAACCTGTATTATCCGTTCTGATCAGAGCTTCTTGCGGTGTGGTCAGACATAGCTACGCGATCCAGGGATTCAAGGACCACAGCATGACGCGTATCGTTCCAGATGAAGGGCTGGGATTGGAACTTTCAAACAAGGCCGACTATTGAAAATGAGGGGATGAGCGATGAGCACGAGTTAGTGCAACAGCTGGCAAACGACCTTTGGTTCAAGCAGATGGATTACTTGATGAACGAAGGAGGGACTATGGTGAGGAGGAACGAAACGTCCACGGAAGAGGACCACAGGGCTATGGCCTCGAGGACGAAGCCCCACACTAACCCCTGGCTGTGTCTGTCTCCACGACTATGCACGCTGGGACAGCACGCGTTCGATTACGCACCAGCGGTAATTAGGGAAAGTCACCAGTATTTAAAGACGATTTTAGACGTGAGACAGGGCGCGGGCGCAACCATGTTACCGCTGATGCAGGAGGAAAACACGATATGCCTGGCGAGAGGTCCGATGCGATCCCCGCGGGGATAACCGTGTGTTGGTCACATGCGTTCCTCAGCAGATGCTATCCCAGGACTTCAAGTCACTTAATAGCGAACTATGTGAGAGACATTGGAAAGTTATCTATTGGCCTTGTGCTGGCACTATGTGTATTCTTCGGACATGAAAGCTTCGTGAAGGGACCCGTGGTCCTCTTTACCCAAGAACTGACTGACCTGAGGCTGAATCGTCTTCTCACGCTGATTGTAATGACGTACGGTCAATTAGGTGACCTGTTTGTACTGCTGGGATATCCGAAACAAGTGCAAGGATACAGAACGATGAAGGATTGGATGACCTTGTATTTTCAATATCTGCTGCAATAGAACAGAAGCCCAGCTGTGAAGGACAGGCGTGTATCTGAGGAGAAGAACGGAAAACATGTGGAGGCATTCCCATATTAAACGATTTGGCCTTCATGATGGGGATCGATCCATCGGCTTTGACCTTTGGGTTAAAAGATTATGGTTTAAGTGACTTATGGACCGACAGTAACGCACGTGTTTCCAGACGTGTAAGTGAAAGCGTATAGGCACTCGGTCCTGGATGTGTGTCTAGTGTCTGTGGTGGATTGTTCAGAGCTAAATTGGGTGAAACAACAGGAACTGAGCAGACTGGTAAGCGATGATAGGCTATTTCGAAGGATACCGAATCCTGGCTGGATGCTAATGGATTTCAACAACAGCCGAAAACATCGAATTGGCGGTGAAGATAATTCGAACGTCCAGTTGAACCCTAAGCTCTGGATTTTACGACCAATTTTCAAAGGCACGAAGGATGCTCATGTGAAGGAACACCAGGAGCCGTGGTTGGTAGGTTCGAGCCCACTGCCGGATATGTGCCCTCAGTATCCGCTGATCAGAAGGATGCCGTTGGGAGTGACCAGTCCTGCTCTTGCACTGAGAATTGGAGCCGCTTAGGTCGTGAAAGTGAGAATGTTGAAACGGAGTGAGGGGATGGAGCCACGCTTCATTAGTTGGAACGCTGCTGCCCTGCACTTTTTTGAGTTCACCTTACCTGATGTATGGAGTCGAAAAAAGATTAAAGATATGCCATTGAGGGAACCCGATGCTTCTGCAGGTCATTGGAACGATTTATACTCACCAGCCCACGGACAGTCTAGGCTGAGGTGGCTCAGGCGAAAGTCGGTGGTGATTTTGGAGCTGGAAAAAAAGTCGAGGGGAGGCATCAATTTGACAATAGATGAAGTGGCGCCGCATGGCGAGGAACCTATAGAAATACTTGTAAAAGACGAAGTATTCTAGCAAGCAGATGAACTGAAGATACCGGCTCGGCCGGACTCAGCAATCGACATGCGGCAAGCCGAGACCCAAGCCAGACGACGAAAGAAAAGATGAAGATGCAAACAAGGAGAACCAAGGAGAGGATGACCTCATGGAGGACAAGTGTGACAAAGTGAGTGAAATCAACCTGGGTGTCCGGAGAGAGATCTCTGGGAATACGATTTCAATGAAACAGAAGGCGCGGGGGCGAACGAAACTTTAGTGCTGATGACGCCATCGTCAATCATGTAATCAACCAAAGAACCCCCAGCTAGCCTGTATCCTGTGGAACCAATTTCTTCATTGGAGGCGCATCAAAGAATAGACAGCCTAAGCTGCCCCTCAAATTTCCTCGAAAGATTGATGAGTCAATGTGAGTGGCATTCCTGAGCACGTTGCCAGATGAAGAGTGGGAGCGATATCAACTTGAGAGGAAGACAAAACTTGAGCGCAGCATGGACTCGTGTAGCTTTCATGGAAAGCGTCTGGGACGCTATCCGGAGATACGGCACTCAACCCGTGATGAGAGTGGGATTGAATCAACCCATCACTCGTGAAGTATTGGGGAAAACGATAGAGCCCAATGAGTCTGACGGTCTGACCGAGTCAGTCACGGAAGAGACCGCCGATACCAGCGTGTGAAAAGAGTCACGAAGCTGCTGAGAAAATTCAAGTGCATAGATAGGAAGCTCAAGAGCAGAGTAATTGACAAGGCCACCAATCCTAAGGTTGTAAAGTCAATAGCAGCCGAAGTGGTCATGTCATTGGCAAAAACTTCCCGTCCTGTCGAAAGCGAACAAGGGGATGGTGCCAACCAAAGCAGCGGATGGAAGGAGAATCAGGTATCACCAAGATTGTTAGCAGGACTGATATCCAGAGCTTCAAAAGCGAGGAAGAACTAGAGATCTTTAGCTGACACGAGACTGGAGATGGAGATTATCAGTCAATGTGGATCTGGTGGCCTGAAAGATTATAAAGCCTCCCTGATCAATATAGCGAAGTAGAAATTGGAGGGACAAATCGAGGTGGTCAAATATAGCCGCAACATCGTGCCCGAGGGAGACCACATGGTTAACCCTGCTGGTGGCTATGTGGATATGCTGAAGGCAAATAAATCAGCGAGAGGACTTTCGATGGCATGACATGATAAGCAAGCAGGAATACCTGAAGGAGTTAGTGACGGGTACAAACCTGAAAAGAAAATAGTATGGTACCGTGATGTCATCGGAAGCGGTCGAAGACGGCCTAGAACAACTTGTTAAGATTGGAGGATGGCCCTCCAGAAATGTTTCGACGACATAATGTACCTCATTACCATTCCTAGCCACAGAGTTTCTTGGTTTTAATATTTAGTGCAACAGCATGAGTAAGCGATTATTATACTTTTTGAGTAACTCTGAGTTAGTTTTAACGGGTGGGTTCCCATGCCAAGTCCCAAACTTTTTTAAACAGGCAAGAAAAAAAAACTTTATGATGGAATGACGTGAGTTGTCAGAATTTTTTTTTATTTAGGACACTCCTCATGGTGCATTTTTGTAAAAATATTAGACGACAGTGAGATGTAGTATGATGCCAACTGTGACACACGATGAGTTGAGGTGACATGGATAGATTTTTTTTTTCTGTTCCGAAGGTAAGTTCATTATAGAACACTGGATCACCACTTGAAGATAACCCAGATTTATGCGTTCAATGGAGACATTGAGGGGACTGTCCGGATAGTACATGCAATTCCCACGGATTGGCACAGTTGAAACTTCCGACGCACGCCAAAAAGAACGTTAAAGGCGTTAGTACCAGAATTATGATAAAAAAGAGGCTCAGAATGTTCTAGAATTTTAAGGTTTCAAAACCGGCCATTTTGACCAAAAGTAGACAAAAAAAAACAAAAAAACCGGAAAACAACCAAATTACAATCAAAATTAGTCAGAAAAGAGAAGAGAAACGAAGCCTTTTATCGTGACATTAAGAAGCGATAAGGTGCTTGTCGAAAGAAGATCGTGTACACGAAAGGTCCAGTGTTCATTCAGGACGAATCCAAATCCTCCCGTGCAACGAAATCAGAGAGATAACTACGTTGCATAAGAGAAAGTGCGGAATTGGAAGCCCGGTGCTGAGAGACTTTTGAAATACATTGACAATATATTCTAGCTGGTGTAAAGCCCTGAGAGTAATTATTTACTCCAAGATTAATTTAGTATTTCAGAGCATGAGCAGTTAGAGTTGTGCCAGTCCTTCATATTTAGAAATTTGACCTAGATTTTAGGGGAAACTTTATTTTTTGAAAACAGTGAATCGACCATGTCATACTCAAGTTTATTGCGACCTGAAATGAGAAGTCAATTTTATTCAGAAGATTTGAATCATAATTGCGGGAAAGTTGATAAAATTCGTGCTGGAGTAAAATTGCTTTTCGCAGTTTTACTGAAATCATCAACTCGAGTAGAGCTGCCTTGTTTCCGACAGAGAACATTGTGAATTCATACGAGAGTGTCATCGCTGGCTAAGTTAGAACCTTGTTTGGGCAGGTAGACACGTCCAGCTGCCCAATGGTTCAGAGAACAAAACTATTTGATTCAAAACTACTTATTTGGAACTTCCAGAGTTATCTTATTTACATTATTTACTTGAGTCTAGAGTCATGTCAATATGTGAGTATTGAATTCAATTTTTTGTTTGTGTTTTGCACGATTATGCCGGGTGGGGGGATCGGAAAGAGATATTTTTTTCTTAGATTAGGTAAAGACCCCAGATCAACGATAGTGGGAGGAAGAACACGTGACAAACATGTACCAACTACTTTTTGAACTACGGTTTCGTCAAACTTGCACCATACATATTAAATAAAAATTTAATAGAGATTTTATGACCTATTTGGGATTTTAGGTACATTTTTTGGTACATTTTTGAAACATTCAGACTAAGTTTTTAGCAATTTTCAATCAGAACCTGGTGTAGGAAACGCGATCTGACTTTTCAATTGCAATTAATTGAGGAAAAGCAGGACATTTTGGACAAACTAAGATAAATTTTTGGTAATTTGGGTATGTTGGAGAGTAGGCGCACTTTATACGAGCTCCTGAGACAGTTATGGGAAGCTAGAACAACTGCCCAAAACTACATTTACTTAAGTCCTGAGAAATTAATTCCACTGCCCGAACACTACATCTACTTGAATCCTGCGAGGGCAAAACAACTGCCCAAAATTGTTTTTTTTTTAAAAGTGTTCAGAAGGCAATTCAACTGCCCAATACTTTGAGTCTTGGGAAGGCAAATCAACTGTCCAACACTTGAAACCTGGGAAGGTAAAACAACTGCGCAAGACTTGAGTCCGGGGAGGGTAAAACAACTGTCCAAGTTTTGAGTCTTGGAAGGCAAATTGATTGCCCAACACTTGGAGTCTTGAGAAGGCAAATCAACAGCTCAACACTTGAAACCTGGGAAGGTAAAACAACTGCCGAACACCTGAGTCCTGCAAAGCCAAATTATTTGCCCAACACTTGAAGACTTGGGAAGGCAAATCAACTGCCCAACACTTGAGTCCTGTTAAGGCAAATTAACTGCCCAAATTTTGAGTCCTGGGAAGGCAAAATTACTGCCCAACACTTGGAGTCTTGGGAAGGCAAATAAATTTCCCAACACTTGAGTTCTGGTAAGATAAAACAACTGCCCAACAATTGAGTCCTCAGAAGAAAAACTATCTATCCAAAACTTGAATACTGGTAAGGTAAGCCAACTACCCAACGTTTTCGTCCATGGAAGGTTAAACAACTGCCCAACACTTTGAGACCTGGAAAGGCAAATTAACTGCCCAAGACTTGAAGTCTTGGGGATGCAAATCAAAGGCTCAACACTTGAGTCCCGAGACGGCAAATCAACAGACCAACAGCTGAGTCCTGGAGAGGCAAGCTAACTGCCCAACACTTTGAGTCTTGGGAAGTAAGAACAACTTCCCAACACTTGAGTCTTGGTAAGATAAAACAACTGTCGAACACTTGAGTCTCGGGAAGGCGAATGAACTGCCCAACACTAGGCGTCTTGGGAAGGCAAATCACTTGCCGCGCTTAAAACAAGAAGAATGGTACACCACAAGTAAAATTGTTCCTCAGGTATGTGTTTGACTTTTTTGGAACAGTTAAAGCTAGCCGCTTTGTTTTCTCCATGCCGCCAATCCATTTCATCCAAATCTGCAGCTCAATTTAGAGGAAACTAAACCAGAAGGTATTTTGCCTTTCCTGGATTTGAACATAAACGAATCGCAGGATAGGGGTCTAACCTTCAATTGGTATCAAAAACCAACAGATACTGAAAATATACCGAAATATAGAAGCTGCGCCCCAACTCAGTATAAGCCCAGCATCATCCAAGGCACTGTGAATAGCGTTTTAGGGTACATCTAACTGGGATCAAATTGATAAGGCTATAGAAACTAAAAGGTTGCAAGGGCTGACAAATCAATGCCCTGAAAGTTGGTCCGCAAAGGTGGCGGTTCAAAATATTTAAGGGTAAAGAAAGCCCCTGGTTAGTGAGAGGAGTTCTTGAACTCAATCACCAAAGGATGTGAAACCCTCAAGGCTGATGGTGCATTATAGCATTATAGAGGTAACCAAAGCCAATTATTTGCAAGGAGATTACAAAATTTAACCAACGCCCAAAATTTTTTACCGCAAGAAAACTAGAATCTTGTTTACCATCGGTGAAATCAGCAGTTTCTAACGACCTCAATTTAAGAGTTTTCTATAATTTTTCCTGTAGTTGAAGCACTTCCACCTTTGTCGGACAAACTGTTCGACATTTGACCACTAGAAATTAGGAACATAAGAAAGCAGACTCACCGGTAGCCCTCCACCTTCATCAATGCAGTCCTGAGGAAAATAGTGCAGATGTTAATTGGGAAATTATAGGTAGGTGAAACAACCAAACAAAACTGTTGACACTAGAGGCAATACATATCGGGAAAAAGAAACCGGGCTTGATAACGCGATATGAAATTAGAAACTAGAATTTAACACTGAAAAAAAAATTGCGAAATAGTTTTGGTTTTTATTTAAAAACGCATTTGTCTAAATCAAAATTATGGCCAAGAATTTTCCAGACAAATTAATTTAACAAACTTTCAATTTTTTAGATGTTTAAAGTGTTTACTTTAAATAGTAATTTTAGAAGTCAACTGTGATTGGCCAATTTTTCAATATGATGCTTGAGAATCAAAATTTATGTGAATTTTTGTTAAAAAAAAACATTTGTAAATTGATGTTTTTACCGTCAGTTAGATTAATTTATTGTAAAAATCCCGACAATGCCAACTCAGTATAAGCGTAGCGTCATCCAAGGCACTGTGAATAGCGTTTTAGGGTACATCTAACTGGGAGCAGTTTGATAAGGCTATAGAAACTAAGAGCTGCAAAGGCTGACGAATCAGTGCCCTGAAAATTGGTCCGCAAAGGTGGCGGTAGACACCCTGCTCAAAATAATTAAGGATAAAGAAAGCCCCTGGATAGTGAGAGGAGCTCTTCAACTCAATCACCAAAGGATGTGAAACCCTCAAGGCTGATGGTGCATTATAGCATTATAGAGGTAACCAAAGTCATTTATTTGCAAAGAGGTTACAAAATTTAACCAACGCCCAAAATTTTTTACTGCAAGAAAACTAGAATTTTGTTTACCATCGGTGAAATTAGCAGTTTCTAACGGCCTCAATTTAAGATTTTTCTATATAACTTCCTGTAGTTGAAGCACATCCACCTTTGTCGGACAAACTGTTCGACATTTGACCACTAGAAATTAGGAACATAAGAAAGCAGACTCACCGGTAGCCCTCCACCTTCATCAATGCAGTCCTGAGGAAAATAGTGCAGATGTTCATTGGGAAATTATAGGTAGTCAAACAACCAAATAAAACGGTTAACACTAGAGGCAATACATATCGGGAAAAAGAAACCGGGCTTGAACACGCGCGATGAGTTTAGGAGCTGGAAGTTAACACTGAAAAAAACGTCCCGAAATAGTTTTGGTTTTTATTCAAAAATGCACTTGTCTAACTCAAAATTATGGCCAAGAATTTTCCAGACAAATCAATTTCAAAGTTTCATTTTTTTAGAAGTTAAATGTATTTACTTTAAATAGTAATTTTAGAGGTCAACTGTGATTGGCCAATTTTTCAATATGATGGTTAAGAACCAAAACTTATGTGAACTTTTGTGAATACTATTTGTATATTGATGTTTTACCGTCAATTAGATTATTTCATTGTAAAAATACCGACGATGCACATAGGTGCGAAAACGCTCGAAATTTACATTTTACCAAAAATCGGTTAAATGATCATAGGTCATGAAATTATCCTGAGACATTGGCCAAAAAACACATGATAAAAATTCAACCATTTTATGCATTTACAATTTTAAAGTTTGCTCTGAAATAACATTGCAATCAGATGATCTCAGCTATGTTTCTGAGGCAATTTAAGTGAGATTAATAATTCTATCTTTTATTTTGTTAAATTCAAATTTAATTTGTTGATTAGTCATATTTACCGAATTTCTTAATCTAAAACTCAACACAATCACTGTAACAAAAAAAACGCTAAATTGCTAAAACTGCCAAGTTTCCAGGGAAAACCTCGACGAAAGACTGATAATTCGATAAAAATTTTAGATGATTTTAGGTTACCAAGTTTTGCTTAAGAGTTTCTTTCGTATGGTCCAAAACATTCAATTGAGAATATGTTAAATGAAACTCACTTCCTAGCCGACATTGCCAAATAAGGAAGAAATTTTCTTGAGACTGGAAAAGAGGGGAAAACTAAGTGAAGTAGTAAGCTCGGCAAAGTGGTACGCAAGGAACATCAGAAAAACACCAGTTGATCGTTCACTTTCAAAATGGTGAAATATTAGAAAAAAAATGATCTTGTTGCTGTACCGTATTATAAAAGCTATGGATTATAAGTTATGAATTTTGACAGATAACCACAAAAAATTTTGAATTGCCAAACTTACAAATATCAAAAATGGTACTAATTGTTTGATCTTGAAAGTAGAAAAAGATAACAATAACACACTACTTGAAACAAAACTCATCAGTGATCAAGTTTAATCAAAAATTAGAACTAGACGAGCTCAGCCCGCTAGCTTATACGGTTTGGCCAAAGTACATAAGACTGAAAAACACTTTCGTCCGGTTCGTCCTGGCAGTAGTTATCATAAGCTGAACAAATTTTTGATTCCCTGTTGAAAAAATTCCTGACGCAAACATTCAAACATCTACATTAGACACTCGAGAGAAACTCGAAGAATTAATACTTAACGAAAACGAACAAACAATTTCGCTAATTTTTATAGTTTCTTCTCAAACGTTCCCGTATCAGAAGCAATTGCAATTGCGTTACGTAAATTGTATACAAATGATTATGCACCAGGTATTGAGCGTTCAATTCTGAAAATGGTGCTTAAGTTAGCAATAACAAATTTTTATCTCAAATTTTTATAACAATCACTGTAACAAAAAAAACGCTAAATTGCTAAAACTGCCAAGTTTCCAGGGAAAACCTCGACGAAAGACTGATAGTTCGATAAAAATTTTAGATGATTTTAGGTTACCAAGTTTTGCTTAAGAGTTTCTTTCGTATGGTCCAAAACATTCAATTGAGAATATGTTAAATGAAACTCACTTCCTAGCCGACTATCAGAATGAAGGTTTATCCATGGGTGCATTCCTCGCAGTATCTTTGGCAAACTTTTAGAAGCAAGCACTCGGAGGTGTAATTAAAAGTGAAAACAAAGCCATAAAGTAAAGAACAAAAAAAAGACATCTGAAAATTTTCTAAAATGCAGTAAAAAATTTCCAAATAGTAAAAGTGTTGAACTTAAAAAAAGTGAAACTTGGTTCCGCGCTCAGTGTCAAAATATCAAAAACGACGAATTCAAAAAAAAATGGTAAAATAAAATGGTACTGTGAGTTCTGTCTTAATTTATCAGACATTTCAACTTGTAGTAATGAAAAAAAAACGTCCGAAAGATTTGTATTGGACATTGTTTGTACTAAAAAAGGACACCCAAACACGGTACTAATCAGAGTGAACTTGTTGCATAAGAAAGTACAATTTACTATAGGAAAATCTAACCAGAAATGTGAACTTGCTTCTTTGGACATGAATATTGTGGTACATCATCAAGGGGATCCCATGCAAATGATATCGAAAACCATCAATCAATACTGAAAATATTTTGAATTGTCAGAGCTGCGGACCTATCTGGCACTCAAGCACCACAAAAACAAAATTGTGGAACGAACAATGCATAAGTTGTTTCGATGTACCCCTAACTGGAACAATTTAACCAAGCGTTAAAAACTAACAAGGACACTGGAAAGAAAAATCAGTACGCAGAATTCTGGACATCAAAAACTGTAAAAATTACAGTGAAAAAAACTCCTAAACGAAACATAATAACAAACCTTGCAAAATGCAAAAACTGAAACCAGCCGCAAGAAACTCGGCAAACCGAGGTTTTTTCTACAGTATCCATCCAAGAAACCTAATTATGAAATTGAAAGAAAGACTTCAACGGTCAGGTTAAATATTGGTTATTTTCGAAACGCGCAAAAAAACTTGCCTGCCGTCGCTTAAATGTCAAATTTTGATTGCAACCTGAAGTCTCATGTGATTTATGAAATATAATGTATTGGATGTAGCTCCAACTATGTTGGGCAAACGTGCCGACATCTAACCCCACGGATAACAGAAGATATGTACAGGTTCGAAACAAATGTAAAGGACATTGTTTGTACTATAAAAGGACACCCAAACACGGTACTAATTAGAGTGAACTTGTTGCATAAGAAAGCACAATTTACCATAGGAAAATCTGACTAGAAATGTGAACTTGCTTTTTTGGACATGAATATTGTAGAAAATCATCAAGGGGATCCCATGCAAGTGATATCGAAAACTATCAACCAATAATGAAAATATTTTGAATTTTTATAGCAGCGGACCTCTCTAGCACTCAAGCACCACAAAAAGAAAATTGTGGAAGGAACAATGCATAATTAGTTTCGATGTACCACTAACTGGAACAATTTAACCAAGCGTTGAAAACTAACGAGTACATTGGAAAGAAAAATCAGAACCCAAAATCCTGGACATCAAAAACTGTAAAATTTACATTGAAAAAAAATCCTAAACGAAACAAAATAAAAAACTTCACAAAAAGCAAAAACTGAAACCAGTCGCGAGAAACTCGGCAAACCGAGGTTTTATCTCTACAGTATCCAAGAAACCTAGTTATGAAATTGAAAGAAAACTTCAACGGTCAGGTTAAATAGGGGTCATTTTCAAAACAAGTAAAAAAAACTTGCCTGCCGTCGCTTAAATGTCAAACTCTGATTGCAACTTGAAGTCTCATGTGGTTTATGAAATATAATGTATTGGATGTAGCTCCAAGTATGTTGGGCAAACGCGCCGACATCTAATCCCACGGATAACAGAGCATCAAAAGATTGACTCGCCAGTAGGACAGCATGTCGCAAAATTCTGTGGACAACCTAAAGCATTTCAATGGCGATCAATTGACAAAAGCAATGACGTTGAAATGTTATTAACAATGGATGCCCTCCATATCAGTAAAAGCACGCCGCAACTGAATAGACGTAACGAGTACAGGAGCCGAGAGCTCACACTCAAATGATAGTCTGACATTAAGCATGCCAACATGATTCGAGTTTTAATTTTTTTTCGAATTAAAACAGACAAAATGAGAATCATACAACAATTTAACCCTTGAAATAATTTAATAAAATGAGCAAATCGGGAAAAACTTTTGAACTTGTATCGAATAACGAAAAAACTCCACAGAAGAAATTCCTAAAAACTCGTTTTAATAATTATGTGAAATTTTTAGATACTCATAATCTTCAATAAAAATCATTTTGATTTCGAAAATCTTTCAACTGTAAGTTACACAATTAGTTACACATACCTGATGATGGTAGTTATAGCGAAAACGTTCGTAACTTAATTAAAATTTTATTGACTAACAACTTTTTTTAAAAAAATTTGATTCTTTTGTTTAAATTGAGAAAGTAAATAAATATGAGTGCAATAAGTTTCATGAAATGAATCTGGTATAACAAAGACCAATTTTAACATCATTTTTGCCAAAAAAATTGTTTTCAACTCATTTTTCTGGCAAAGTTCAAAAATTTGTGCTATCTATCAGAGCATCAGAACAAGTATGTGGAGTTCGCATACACTCAAAAAAAAATTTGAAAAATTTTTGGCTCATCGAAAAATTGTTGTTGCAGTTTTAATGTCGCGCATTAAAGAGCAACCAAATCAGGCTTAAATACTTGCTCTGATGTCGCGCATCAAAGAGCACTCGTATCATGCCCATGGACTGATTTAATTAAGGGATCACTATGCAGTCCTGAATAAATCAGATTTCGCGCAACAAAATGTCCTAATCTTGCGCATTAAGCCTCGTGCAGTACTGATGTCGTGCTTTAAAATGTAACCCGAGTCGAGATTTTTCACCTAATTTGAAGCAAGATTTGAGCGGTTTGAGCGGTTTTTTTAGACAATTACGCTCAAAATGTTGCTTCAAAATGAGCGGTTTGAGCGGTTTTTGAACGGTTTATCTAAAAAGTAAGAACGTTTTCGCACAACGCTGTATCATCAGTCTGATACACAGATGTGAGACACCTTTGTATGGCTATCGGATAACGTTGCTGTATTTCGAGGATCGCGTTCAAATTGTGGATTGAATTATGATGGCAAATAGAAAGTGTGAGAAATTGAAGACTGGTGATCGGCAGAACTTTATAACTTTTTTTCTGAGATACAAAAATTCAAATTATAAAATAAAATTCAATGAAAATAGATATGTTGTAAATTTTTTTGGACGTTTATGAGAGCTTTTTAAAATGTATGTCAAGTAATCGTATATTTTCAAATGTTTTTGTTTTTTATTCAAGTTAGTTAAAAAATTCTACTTTTTAGTATCTTTGACTGCGGGATAAAATTGTTTTTAACCTTTTCTAGTGTGATTCCGAAATCGAGATGATTGGAATTCTTGTGACTTTTTTGTTTCAGGAATTTAAATTTGTGCTTGTGATTTTTGATTTTTCCTTTGTGTACTAGTGGTGATTTCAAAGTCTTTTTCGGTTATGTTTTTTAATTTGTTGTTCGTTGGTTTTATTATGTTTTTGACTTATCAGTCGGTTTTTTTTATTCATGGTATCTTGTGATGTTTCGACATTATGGAGTCCGGTAAAGGAAAGTAACTGGCCAAGTTTTCGGAGACCGTATTCTTTGGGTGATATGGTAGGATGTTGATTCTGTGTGGTGAAAATTTTTTTCTATTTAAGTCGATCAATTTATATATTACGTCTGTGGGTTTATCAATAATTTGGTATGGTCCTTTGATTAAAAGTTGTAGTTTCTTTGGTATTCTTTTCTTTGACGTGAAACTTGGATATAGAACGAATGTTTCAATTTTTGAATCTGAAGCGAGTGTAAGTGATATGAGCTTGAATAACTTATCTTTCGAACATTTCGACATTTTTGATTGTGTTTTTCACCTCTATTTAAAATCTATTGAGTACAGAAAGCTAAGTCTAAATTTTGTTGATGATGAAATTGATCTTCATCATAAGTATGAAGTGGTAAGTTGGATTGGAGTCCACTGAAATATGGAGCCTTGTGATGGTTGAAAATGTCCTCTTGTTTTTTGATTGATGAGTCAGGAATTGTTTCAGAAATAGATTTTTTTTGTTTAGGTCGTCGTTGATGTTTTGCTGTGCTACTTCTATAAATTTGGTTTTGTCTATTTGAATGTTGTGCATTATTTCGATACCGTGGCTGGGAAGTATTTCTTATGGACCCTTTTAGATTGTTATTTTTTCTACTCCTGTAATTTATTTGAATTTTCACGTAATCTGTGATTACAGTTTTTGGTTTTTGGGTGATTTTTTAATAATTTCTACAAATGTTATTTGAGTGCGCTTGCAAAAACTTCTAGAACGATCGTTTGAGTAATATCTATTGCAATTGTTCGAGGATGAAGTGTCTGATGTTTTTAGAGCAATTGCTCCAGTTTGGTTTTGATCTTGCGTAGTTGTTTCTATATTGACTATTGTGGCTATAATAGCGGCTATATCTGTTTTGTGGGCTATAATTTGACTTTTTTCGATATGGGACTCTTCCTCGAGAGTGATTATTGTATGGTGATAGCAATCCGCTGTTTTTGTAACTAGATAGTAGCGGTTTTCCGGAGTTTTTGTTATTTTGATAATTTTTATTAGGTAAGTTTTGATCTTTTTTCATGTATTGATAAAAAAATTTTTTTTTGGTTCTTTGTGTTTTGGTGGTCTGTTTGATTGTTTTGTTGTTTTTGTGTGAATTCGTCGATACTCTGTTCGTATCTTTGACAATAAATCCCTTTTTTAAATGGAGGTTTTCCTTTTAAAGCTTAGGTTCTTTTCTCATATGTCCAGAGTTTTGGCTATTTTTTTCCGCTAACTCACTACCTGAGTTATGTATATTTTTATATGTGAAGTAATTGTTTGAAAATTAGAAATTATCTGTTGTTTTATTTTTTTTCTTCTAATTTCATTGTGATTTCTACTTATCTACGAATTTGCAAATTTCTATATCTGGTTCACCAATTGATGGTGGTTGTGACGCTCTTTTATTTTTGTTAAATTTCTTTTGAGTATTAAACTCATCATAGAATTTCTTTCAATTTTGTGTTTCTGTAATTTTGTGTTTTCAGGGAACATGCTTTTTGTTCCAGAGTTTCTAATCATACAGCGAGTCTTTTTATAGTTTTCGTCGGGATATTAAAATCTCGTTAGAGAAAACTATTGATGTTGTTTTATTTCTTTCTGATTCAAACTTAAAAAAAATTCTGCGAAACGTTTCCAATTTAATTTGATTTCTTTTGGCTGAACTATTTGGTGGGTCTGCATTAGACCTGCACGTCTGTGATATTGATGAAGGGCTGTGTTTATATATATTGGGCCTTTAAATATTATTAGTTTGACTGTCACAGCGTTCAAATACTCTTCGACTGAGTATTCAGGATCTCTTCCTGAGCAAACCATTAGTGGTTTGTTTGATTTAAAGGTTGATTCACCCATAACGTATGAATTCATCGTCATTTGAAGTTATTCTGCTGTGTTTGTTTTTTTGTTTGAATTCTGTAAGTTGAATTCGACTATTTTCATGTTGTTGTAAGTAAAATAGTAATGGGAATTGATTTTTCATTAATTCTGATTGGTAAACTTGATTATATGTTGATTTTGTTTGCTTTGATTAAAAAAATCTTTATCTTCTGAGAAATGTGGTTGATTTTTGTTAAACTTTTCATTAACTGGGTAGTTTTTATTTTGTTGAAAAAATGAACAATTGTCATCGCGATCTGTTTGGTTGTTTCTTTGATCAGGAAAACTTACTGATTGTGTTTTTGAAATCTTAAGTGGTTGCAGATTGTAAATGTATTTGTGAGACTGTTTTTGCGTTGTTAGGAGCGGTCGTGCTATTGGCTGACTAATATGATTATTTGCAAAAAAAATCGTAGCTAGGATTTGCAAAATTTCTTCTTCTGATAAAGTTTGGTTTGCTAAAAAAACGTTTAATGTTTATTGGCCTATATGTTTTTCAATCCATTTGTGGATATTCAGGGAACCCTGTTGTTTTAACTGTTGATTGCAATGTTTGTCGTGGAAATGGAGTTTTTTTTCATGTAGTCTTGCGATTCTTGTGTGAATAGGTGATAAGTTTTGTTGTATTGTTACTGGTTGTATTTCAACAGTTTCTTCATCAGTGAAACGTGATGGTGTTTGGTTGTCTTGGTTTTTCAACATTGTAGTAGTTTTCAGATTTTTTTTCGTGTTCTCAATTGTTGAAATTAGGTATTATCAACTGTCCTATCGTTAAACATGGTACTTTAATTTAAAGATTTTGTATCTGATGTTAATGGAGTTACCCCCAGATAGTTTTTACTTATTTAGATAGTTCGAACTGTTGAGTGGAAAAACCGTGATACCGTTCTGGAATTCATACATAAAGCGTTTCAGTTGCTAAGATTATATCCTCGTCACAGTATGTGCGAAGTTGTTTTGGAGGTTTTTCTATTCAGTTTCTAATTGTTAAGTTTATAATTGATTTATAATCCATTTGTCGATATTCAGGGGAAAATGTTAGTTTAACTAATGCTTGCATTGTTTTTGTAGAAATGGAGTTTTTTTTTCATGTAGTTGTTGTCATTGTTGGGTCAATAGGTGATATAATTTGTTGTATTGTTATTGGTTGTATTTCAACAATTTTTTCTTTAGTGAAATGTGATGGTGTTTGAATGAAGCTGCACAATTGCATCTGGCGTTTTCTACATTAAAGTAATCTTTATCTTACTTAGATGGGGATTGATAAGAGATCGAGGGTTGCAAAATAGTAACTTAACCCCCAAATTTCAGGTATAATTATAAGACAAGTAGATCATTAGATTCAATTTTGGAGCTAACTAGTGTTACGAAAATTTATAAGCCGGGGTCATTTAAATGGAGGGGCTCAAGAAAGGGTGATTAACCAAAAAATTTCATAGTTTAGCTAAATCTAAAGGATGAACTTTTTGGAGTTAAAATGTCAGTTAGTCCTGGGTTGTTTGGACGGGTTTATTTGAGTAGTTAGACATTAAGTTTTCAGGAATGGGTTGAACTTAAAGTTAAAAATGAATGGATCCAAGGAAAACCTTGAAGATCCAGATTAGACAAAAAAATAGGATAAAAAGTTTTTAAAGTTACGGATTCATGATCAAAGAAAAAAGATTTAAAATTAAAGATTCGAGACGAAGCCATGATAGTCTGGTTTATTTAACTAAAAGTAGGATTTAGGGTTTAAGATCAAGGAAAATCCTAGTTTAGGAACAAAATTAATATATTTTGAATGGTAAGAGTTCCAAGAAAGGTCTTGGTGACCTTGATTTTGTTTAAATTGCTACTTGAAGTTTTAATTTTTTTAGATAGGGAAAAACAGGGGAAAATGATGCTCCTCGAGAGCATGGAATCCTTACCAAACTAACAACGTTCAAATATGCTACCTCGAGAGCATGGAATCCTCACCAAACTAACAACGTTCAAATATGCTTTGTTTAAAAAAAATAAAAAAACGGAAACTAAAATTTTAGAAAATTATGACATTAGTAAAATTTTTTGTTGGCGCCTTGTTGTTTCATTATAGTATTAGTTTTGAAAATTATTCAAAGGTTATTGCTTATCAAATCAACTTTACAGCTCTATTTAACGCAGTTCATGTAATAGCTCAGCTCTGCTGCACAAATAGATTTTAAACTTTGTCGTCGTTGTTCGCTTTTTCGCTTTGCGAAGCAGGTTTTTTGGTTTATCGTCTGTTGTTGTGATTGGATTTTGCGTTTATTATTGGTACGGCTTGATTAGACTTATAAAGACGTCGAATTAAGCTAATTCTAGTATCAGTTCGTTTTGATTTGTTTGGTTTTTTCTACAGCTAAGTTATTATTGGATCTGCTCGAGTGTCGTTGTTAGCACCAGATGAGTTTAGGTCCGGGTTGGCCTTATCTTAGAGTAATTTCGTATAAAAGTCTGTTCGTTAAGCTATCTATTTTCGGCCGGCTACGTTCGTACAACTTCTTAGTGTAATACTATTCCTAATATTACTCTTTTATTTCCTTGTCTCAATAGATCTAGAGAGATACTGGTAGAGAAGCTAGAGAAGAGAAGAAAGCAAACGATTTGTTTCTGTTTTTTTTTCTCTGGCCGAAACTATCAATAGTTTCAGACTTACAATTTGTCATAACCTTTAGTACTGGATCGTGATTGGTTGCCTATAAAAATTTTACAGTGGTTAATATCAATTTATATATTCAATAAATAACAGGTTCCACTATTGATTCCAACCGAGCGCTAACGGATAACGCTTAAGCTGTTTAAAATTACTAGTCACCAGAAAAAAAGGAATCGCGGAGTTCGCATTAAAAGGATTTAACTATCAAGATTTATCAAGATACCCTAAATACTTTGCGGCAAAAAATGGGTCAGCCGCATAAACTGTGGAAAGCGCTCATTTTGATAAATGGCCTAATGTAACATACTCTTGAGCATGAACATTTCGAGAATGCCCCATTTCGAGATGAAGCAACGGAAAAACTACATTCAAACATGCAGGAATCCTGGTCGTTTCATACATTTAATTTAGGTTTCCGTTTCTGTTGATTATTAATTGAAGGCTTCAGGACAGTCTGATGAAAATGAGGGAATACTTGTCAGCTACGCTGGGCCAGAATGGACTTTTTTTGCGCTGAACATAGAATATGCTTCTCAAGAATCAATGCGGATAACTCGTTCTGCATTATCCACAAAGAAAAAATTGTTTCGAAAAAAAAACAGAAACAAATGAAACAACGTGAGCAGTCCATCAGGATTCAAATTGTGCACATAATCTATGAAAACTTCCGCCACTAAGAGGAGCTGCTCCTTCACCATAAGTGATGTCAAAGTTCGCTGAAAGTCGTTAACTTTAAACTTTTTTTAGCAGGGTACGCCATCAACACTCTCTTTCTCTGCAATTCCGCATGAACACATACTTGCTTGTCAGCTTGATCAGAAAAAAAACGTACTGACCGCTCCGTAAATTCTTGATTGAACCTCGGTTTGGTTTAATTCGTCTATAATAATATGATTGCAACACGTTCTTGTAAAAGTGGAAGCAATAATACTAAGTAAGATCAAAATTATAGTTTGCGCGTACGTTAAGGACAATAATAATCCCAGTTCCAATACCATAGTTGAGCGTGCGTTGCAACAACAACTATTTACAACCCGTTCCATCGTTTCGTTATAGCTTTGTTCTTGTACATTAGAAAACTTCTACCGCGGGGATCAAAAAGATTGCTGTTCACTTTTCGCTAGGCTAGGTATTAAGCGGTCCGTGTGCCGTCAGGCTGAGTCTCCGAGCGGTATTTCGCCTTCGTCTTTTAAGCTAAAATCAAAGCGGCTTAAATGCAACTTGAAAATGTTTTGGTCAATTGTCGATAAGTCAGTTCTGGTAGGATATCGAGTCGTATGGAGCAGGGGCGGATCCCAAAGCACGGTTTTGTCCCTATTTTGGCCAAATTTTTTGCGCCGCAGGCAAAATTTTGAAAAAACAGGTCAAAAAAGGCGTTTTTAGGCACTTTTTGGAAAATTTGAACGAAAAATTGCGTTTTTTCGGCGCGCGCTACCTCCTCAAAATTAGTATATATTGGCGCCGAAGGCGCCTTTAGAAAATTTTAGGGTCGGTCGGCCAAAAATGGATTTCTTAAAAAGTATCAAAGGGGGGACTCTTTGGGTCGGCAGGGGGTCGAATCCCTGAGGAGGGGGCGTCCGCCCCCCCCGCCCTCCCCCCCTAAATCCGCCCCTGGTATGGAGCATATAAACAGGTTGATGTTTGTTCGGCAGCTGACAAAAGAGCTTCAAAATTTTCGAATTGTGCTTCACGTACAGTGGATTTCGGTGTTTAATTAGTCTGAATGTTTTGGAGTACCCATGATGTTACTATGGTCGAGGTGGTCAACTTGTGTTTCGACTTATGCTTACGACTGAAATTCCGCAGTCGAGAAGCAATTTAAATCGAGCACTAAGTCGAAATATTTCATGTTTTGGTCGAGAGAGTCAAAACATACCCAATTTTGGTCGAGAAAGTCGAAATAAAGGTCAACCACAGTTGCAACGTACCAGATTGTGGTCGAGAAAGTGGAAGCATAGGTCGAGCACAATCTAATTTTTTTTCAACATTTAATTTTGTTACCCCCAACACTCATTGCAGGAGATATACTTATTGCAAAACTTCAAGTTTCAGAGGTAGCCCTTTAAGATTTAAAAATTTAAGGAATCCTGCGGCAAGAAAAGTAAAATATACCAGAATTTTCTATAATATCAGTTTCCTCATCAACAGTTTCAATCCAGATGTGTAACGAACATAGAGTCAAAAGTGTGGGAGATTCAAATAGAAAAAAAATATATTTTTTTTCGGTGGAGGAGTTTTGCATTTTTGCATTCCAATAAATCAAATGAAAAGCATGCAATACAAATTTTTGTCACATAACTCATGTTATTTGATAGCCAAAAAAGTCAAAAAAATCTAAACTTACGTCGAGCACAGTCAAAATATACCCGTTTTTGTCGAGAAAGTCAAAAAGTACGTCAAACACAGTCGAAACACATGTCAAGCAAAACCAAAACATAAGTCGAGCACAGTCAGTCAAAACATACCCAAATTCGATCGAAAAAGTCAAAACATAAGTCGAGAACAGTCGAGAAATAGGTCGAGCCCAATCGAAGCATAGTTTGAGCACAGTCGAGACATTCGTCGACCACAGTCAAAACATGTTAGGTCGAAGTAAAATTTTTTTTTCAAAAATTTTGATCGAGACAGTCGAGAAAATTGAAATATAGCAAAACTTGGTTGAGAAAGTCGAAACATACCAAAGTTTTTTGAGAACGTCGAAATATATCTATGCGGGGTCGAAATAGTAAATTTTTCAAACACTTCGATCGAGACAGTCGAGAGAATCGAAATATATCTGAACTGGGTTGAACAAGACGAACCTTTTTTGTTGGGTCAAAAGTGTCGAAACAAATTAAAATTTTGTCGAGGAAGTCAAAACATATCTGAACTGGGTCAAACTAATTCAAATCTCTTTTGAAAATACTGAAATTTTGTCGAGAAACTGGAAACATACGGAAATTTTGTTGAGGAAGTCAAAACATACAACGAGAACAGTCAAATCAAAACAACGGTCGAGCAGATTTTCTACATTTTTTAAAAAACAAACCCAATTTGGCCGAGAAAGTCTAAACATATCTATGTTGGGTCGAAGTAGATTTTTTTTTCAAAAATTTTGATCGAGACAGTCGAGAAAATTGAAGTATATGGAAATTTGATTGAGAAAGTCGAAACGTACAAAATTTTTGTTGAGAAAGTCGAAACAAATCTATGCGGGGACGAAATAATAAATTTTTCAAGAAATTCGATCGAGACAGTCGAGAAAACCTAAACATATCTGAACCGGGTTGAACCTCTTTTGTTGGATCGAGAAAGCCGAAAAAAATCAAAATTTTGTCGAGAAAGTCAAAACATATCTGAACTGGGTCAAATAAATTCAAATCTCTTTTGAAAATACTGAAATTTTGTCGAGAAAGGGGAACTATACTGAAATTTTGTCGAGAAAGTCAAATCGAAACATAGGTCGAGCACAGTCGAAACATAGGTCGAGCACAGTCGAAACATAGGTCGAGCGCAGTCGAAACATAGGTAGAGCCAGTCGAAACATAGGTCGAGCGCAGTCGAAACATAGGTCGAGCACAATCGAAACACAGTTCGAGCACAGTCGAAACGTAGGCCGAGCACAGTGTAAACATAGGTCGAGCAGATGTTTTTGAAAGTTTTTTGACACATACCTAATTTTGGTCGAGAAAATCGAAAGTTATCTATGCGGGGTCGAACTATTAACATTTTTTAAAATGTCGATCGAGATAGTCGAGAAAGTCGAAGAATATCAAAGTTTTGTCGAGAAAGTCGAAATATACTGAAGTTTGGTCACGAACGTCGATCCGTACCGAAACTTGGTCGAAAAAGTCGAAACATACCGAAATTTGGTCGAGACGGTCAAAATATCTAATTTTTTGTTGAGAAAGTCGAAACATAAATCGAGAATCTCGACCCGGATAAGTTGCCCGACAACTATTATTTGTTAGTGAAGTCAATGAAATCACTCGATAAACGGTTAGACAAGAATTATGAGTTAGAATTTTTTTCATTTCCATCGACCAGGACTTTGAAAATGCTTTTTGGTAAACCATGAAAATAAGTGCCGCACTCAAGAGTCGAAACAGTCGGAACATGAAAACAAACAACCCTAGTTAGCATGAATTATTTCATTTTATGCCTCTCTTTTTCTTTATTGATCTCTGCTCTTTTTCTATCTCTTTGCAAATTTGATCAAAGCTGTCAATTATTTGAATTAAGTTGAATCAGGGTTAATGTTTAAAGTATCTGAAGTAGCATTGGAACAAAAAAAAATGTTATACTTCAAAAAAATCCATTTCACCTCATTCACACGCAGGCAGTTGCAAGAGTAACAAGATGATTTTTTCATTAAGCTATTTGGACTAGTTAGTTTCCTTCAATTCATCTTGGAATGACTTTAGAGCTAGTATAGTTTGCCGCGTTATACTAGCTCTAAACGAGTAAAATCACGTGAAAACATGTTACGGAAAACAGTGCGCATTAGTTATTCCACATAGATGTCAAAACCTAAATTCTCATAATCTATCAAACTCATTAAATGTTTTTTCAATTATTGCTCAACCAAATTTGTCGAAATTGCCTTGTTAAAAACTCGAATTAAGCCTGGAGAAAAAACGACACCGAGCACAATTTATCTTTTTTTTATTTGAAAAACTTAGAGTTCTGTTGTGGGAAAGCTTCCTCACACAGTCTCATTTAATAAACTTTCTTCAGTTTCCCTTTTGACTTTTTAATATTTTTTTTCCAGTTAGCCCTTCTGATTTTATAAATAAGTCTTTTCCATTTCCCCTTCCCTTTGAGTTTTTCTGAAATCAAATATATGGAAGTCTTTTTAAAAGAGTTTTTTTTTTCATTTTATAAAATGCATCATAAGTGTCAGAGTGAACTGGTCAACAATATCTTACAAAATTACTTCCTGGAGTTTTTTCCATGAGAACGCTTTTTGCACAGCTTTATTTTGTAATTTTACGAGGGGGCTGGGAAACTGGAAAAGAGCCGAAAACTTTTCGATCTAGTTATGCGGTGTTTGGACAATTTAGAGATTTTCTCAGTGTCAATTATCTCTAGTTTTTTTCCTAATGCTTTTTAAATTATCCCAGTGAAAAAATTTTTCAAATTATTTGAGCTCAGTAAAACAATATCTATCAGAATCGAATAAAAAAACTCTGTCAAAATTGGATCATTAAAAATCACAGTCAAATCATTTGGAGGAAAAAGCACTCGGAATAATATATTTTTTAATTTGTTCAATCGGAAAACAAAACAATCAACTCTACTAGTTCTAAAAAAAGTGCGTTCATGGAAGCTATTGCTAAATTCAGGGGTGGATCTGGGATTTTCTTTAGGGTGGCGGATTAAAAAAAGACCCTAGATTTTGAGCCGCAGGCAGTTTTTTAGAAAAAAAAACAGGCCAAAAAGATCAATTTTCAGCACTTTTTGGAATTTTTTGATCGCTGCCATTTGTTGGTAAAGGAATATTTGGAAAAATTTCATGGTTGGTTGCTTGAATGTCATAAAAAAAAATGAGACCTTTAGATAGGCGCCTGAAGAATGGAAAGGGAGAACAGGAATGTCTGCAATTGCCCCACCCCCTAAATCCGCCATTGGTTGAGTGTTTGGTCACTTGAAGTAAAAATCTTTTTCTTGATATATTTCTTTCTCTGTCTCCTCGATAATACGAAAAAATTTCTCGTGTCAGGGCATAGCTTTGAATATTCTGACTGCTCTTAAAGACATTTGAATTATTTTTAGGTACACAACAAGACTGCTCGTATATCAGGGTAAAGACCTAAGTTTTCCGACAGTCCCTAAGTTCATATGGAATAGTTTTTGGGAAAAGAAAATATTGAAAATCTATTCCTTTTGGACAACATCAAAGTATACAATTTTGAGTCGTACGAAATTAATACGATCACTTAGCTAGCCTCAATTCAATTTGGAACGATTTTGTTGTGCGGGATAAATAACCACGCTTAAATAATTCGCGTTACGCTCTCAGCATTATGAATAAATTCTTCGAAGCGCTCATAATTTAGCAGAGAACATGGCAAATTGGCAATTTTCAAACCCCAAGAACTTCACAAAAAATAATCGGAAGTAAAATATCTTTTCACATTTGAACTCAGGAAAACGATATCTTGAATGGGGTAAAAGAAAATTTTTGAGAATTATTATTTCGATCGGCGAAAATTGACTGAATAAAAAACTCACCATCCATAAATGTTCCGTTTTCTTCGAAAGTCTGAGGAACATTAATTGGAAGGACTTTTCAACTCTGTATATCTTAGTTTTTTGTAGCAAATTTCTCATCGCTCACACAGTTTCCGAAAAAGTGATATTTTTGGACCAATTTCCACTTGTGATAATTGTTTGTATAGTTATGGGCTTTGAAAATTGCCAACATGGCTAATTTGGAACATTGACGCGCTATTTATCTCATTCTTTTATAGCGTAAGCGCCATTTAAACCGGCTCAAAGATTGCTCAAGTTTCTTTTGAGGCAAGCAAAATGAAACAATCAAAACATTGAGACACGGATTACTTTATTTTTTACTTTACACAACGTGGAGGCATAAAACTTTACACAACGTATTCGGCAGTGGGAACATTCAAGGCCTTGTGTTGATACAAACAGTCTTGTGCAATTTGAAATGAGTTTTGACCTAAGGTTTTTGTCTGCCGACTGTACGCATTATTAGAAAACATAAATAAGCATACCTTAAATGGATAGCTTCATATCCCTATATTTTTGCATATTTTACAGGTGGATTATTTTTCAAGTTTGCGCTCAATAAATGAATGTTTTTCAGGTATAAAAATTGCAACACAAGTGGTTTTAGTTTATGGTCAAATTTATACGGAGAAAAAAAACAAATTGAAGCGGTCGGTCCCATTTTTTGAGAGTCGGATTTAATTGTTGATATAAAATTTTTTTTGAAGTTTTGAGTTAAGAAGCTTTTACAATAGCTCAACATATATGCTCAACTATTTAAGTTTTTTTAAAAGAACCAATCATAATTTTTTTGTGGAAATATTACAAAAAAAAATTTGAACGCGTTGTCAAATAAAAACCTACAAGGTTGTTATCATAACATTGTAAGATAACATTTGTTGGAACTCTTCTAATAAAAGAAATTAACTAATTTTTTTAAACAAATTATTTTCCGTTATTCAATTTCATATATTTGTTCCGACTTTTAAAGGTTCAGATCGAAAAATTCGTCTCGTTTTTTTCTGACAAGTTTGTCTTTTAAACTACGACCATTTTTTGGCGAAACTTTTTGCACAGCCTAAAACTATTAAGTTCTTAGGCACAATTTTGAAGAAATACCATGCCTGTAGTTTTTGATCTGATATTTTGGGTGATCTTTTTCCAGATTGTATTCTACAGTATGAAGCTGTTTACTCTGCAAACAAAGAATCTGACCAGAAGGGGATTTAGGGGTGGCGGCGGGCGTGGGGGGGACGCTTTTCTCTTTTTTAGGGATATAATGTGTTGGATGAGTAGTATATGTTGGATGATTTCGAAGGGGGGGGGGGGGTGAAGACCCCCCATGTATTAACATAGGCTATAGAGTATCCGGTCTTCGCCCTATGTATTAACATAGGCTATAGATTTCCCAATGTATTAAGATAGGGAATAGGTTTCCCAATGTAATAAGATACGAGGTTTCAGATGGTAAGTTTCAGATGGTGAGTTTTTTCGGCGCCCGAATTTCCCATGTATAGATTTCCCTATGTATAACAAATTCTTAATGTATTCTTAATGGATTCCTAATGTATTACGCTGGTAAGGTTTCAGATGGTAAGATGGTAAGTTTCAGAAAAATTTTTGAAGCCGGAATTATTTTAGCTCAATTTTGCCGATACTTGCGTTTCTTAGCTGACTTCTACGATTTGTGATATGTAATGACTATCTTTTCTTACAAAAAATTCGGTATGGTAAGTTTCAGATGGTAAGTTTCGACAAAAAATAAGTTTCGATTCAGAGTATGAGATCATAAACTAATATATCACAGAGTATTTTTTTTCTCGAAAGATTCTTTTAAATTTTTATATCTATATTCCCTCAAGAGGAGGAAAATTGTCAAGAGGAGATTATCTACGACAGGTTATTTATTCCGCTCCACAGGATATCAGGGGAATATTGACAGCTCCTCACGGTTGATTATTGTTATATTCCACTTAATCTTTTATTCCCCAGGTTATCTGGAAAACGGATGACAGGTTCATTATACCTTAATTTTATGACTTATTTCATCTTTTTCCACATAATTATCCCACGATTATATGACAGATGCATATTAGCAGTTCACCACAGAGTTAATGAAGCGTTTTTTTACTCTCTTGAGAGATTAAAATCTTAAATTTTCATAAAAAATTGAATACATCCAATCAAAATTGCATGAACTTTTCATTCGAACTAAGATGAAAATTAGCAAAATTTTTTATGTTTCGACCAATCAGATGATTTTATCTTGTTCTTATTTTTACCTCGACTGGTTTATTTATTCTGTTATTTTTTTTGCTACGATAAATTTCAGTTCTCTTTTATCACTCTGTTTTTCATCTTGAAAAAATTATTTGAAACTTCCAATTTTTCCAAAAAAACGTCATCCAAATTTGTCAATTGCTCTGCCACGGTAAAAGTTTACATTGAGAAAAATGTAGTATCATATTTTTTTTGTGTCTGATTTTTTGTATAAAATTTTTTTCATCTTTCTCAGACTAAACTTTTAAGAAAATTATACAATTTATTAGAAGTTGGTTACAATTTTTGTAATTTTATCTGCTCTATCGTTAATTCTTTCAATTGGGGGACTACATCATCCATTTTCCATCATCATTCTCCATATTTCATCAAAAGGTTAGTTGCTAAGGTGCTTTTCGTAACAAAAATTAAGGAATATAAAGAGTTAAATTACATAAATAATCAAACAATTCACTACATCGTATAGTAAAATTATGCTATACATCGTATAGTAAAATCGTATGCAAAGCTTACACTTACAAATAAAAAAATGCAATTTTACATAAAATTACTGATAAAATGCAAAACATGCACATCATGAATATCATTCAAGTTCTTCTGGAAGAAATTAAAAAGAAGAAATGCTGAATAAATTGCGTAAAATCCACACAAATTATCAGTCTTTTGTAGCTTTTGAGGAACCATTTGTCGAAACTTTTTTGTCAAAAAGGGGTAAGTTGATCTCTTTCTTCCCAAAAATCTGCTAATTAGTAGCTTTTATCTAGTCGAGCAATCATAATCCAGTGTTCTCCTCTATCATTGCTTGGGTCTGAGTTAATAATTGCAAAAGAGTATTTTGTTAGTTGAGGTACTGTATCAGAAGGGTATGATCCCATGTACTTGAACCTGAGCTCTGGAATTCTTTCAATAATTTGTAAAAGTGAAAAAATATCCATCTTTGCAATTGTAGGCTGATTTACAGCTAAAAAAGATATTGATAGTTTGATAGTGTACTTTAGGTTTAAAAAAAAGAATAATGACTAAAACACATTTAGGAACTAAATCAACAAAGTCCCATACACAAGCCTTATGTAGTGGGCAAAGTTTATTGAACACTGTTTTTCTAGTCTAGGTTGAAGAAGTGTCTCGGTTTTTCAATTAAACAGCATTCTTTCTCTATTTTTTCTGGAGCTTTAGGTCTGAAGAAAAACAAAATAGATAGTACAGAGATAATAACAAAGAAAAGTCCCAAAAAAATACAATATTTTTATAGGAACCTGAAAACTCAAAAAAAATTGAACATTTTTAGCGACTGTTCCAAATTTGTCAATTTGAATGTTTGATACTCCCAAGACTATCACTTCCGTTACTTGCTCCAAGATAAATTGGAAAATTATTGCTAATCTCAAGCTTTCTGGATAATGCAACTGTTCAGCTGCATCCTGTAGTGAAGTCAAGTCAAAAACTAGAATATAGTGATTTTGAAAATCTTCCATAGGAAGAGCTGAAAAATCTTCGTTAAACTGCATTGCTTTCATTGTTGTAACATAGAGACGATAAGGAGAAGTTGTATCTAATGAAATAAATGCTCTTTCGCCCCGAATAATTCTAAGCTCTCTCAAATGAAATTGTTGATATTTGAAAAGATTTTCATGAAAAGATCCCGCAACAGCAGAATTTGTATTCATTGCAACAACTATCCTTCTGATTGGGGCAACATTGAAAACATTTTCCTGAATAAACTGGTTTTGACGAGATGGAATGATAAAGGTTCTTGCTAAGGTTTCCATGTAATTGTATTGCGCAGGTTCCCTTTCCAGATTCCATTGCAAATATTGATGATTAGGTTCAGCTACTGAAATTCTTCTTGTAACTTGGTTTTTTGGTAGTAATAATTTTTCACAAGTAAATAAGTCAATGGCTAGCCTGCCATAAAGTGAAAAAGTTGTCCCTGCTCCTAAAGCATTTGCTCTGTCAGTGAATGGATACATATCAAATGCCTCCGGATATTCTTCAAAGTTATACCTGTGACAAGCAAGTATTCCTTTATTAGTCACTGCCGACGAGTTGAATTCGTTCAATATTTGTGCTTTATGAGGATATAATCCATTGGCGTTGTAAACCATTGTATTAATAAAATAAATTTCATAATTGGAGAAGAGAGAATGTAGAAGACTGTTTACATAAGTTAAGTAAGTTTGTGGGTCCTCATCTAAATCTTCCTTCGATTTTGCTTTATGTTCTGCTTTTTCTTTTTTAAAAGCTTCAAACAGTCTTCCTTTGAATAATTGAAGCTTTAAACTGAGGTGGGTATCACGCATATCCAAATAAACATTATGGTCCCTCTCAAATTCAAACTCAATACTGCTTTCATCTAGAGAAGTACCGGGAAATACTTCTTGTATTTATGATGAAATTATTGTTTCCAAAGCCGGGACTTTATCAAAAATCTCCAAAGAAGAATTTGTAAACGCTCCGTACTGAAAATGTCTACTTTGATTTACACTCATTTTAGCTTGTCAAAAATGTCTTTGAGAGAGCGACTGATTTTTGAACTATTTTTTTGAAAAATGACTCTTGTTCTACGCTCGGATTTCTTTTTTCCACCTCCCAACTGTTTTCGAACTGTTTTTGTTCCAACATCTTTTGCAAATGTTTTGAGTTTTTGCGTCCACTGACAACTTCTCCAATGTCTGGAGCAGCAATTTCAAACAAATCTGCTCCGATTCTTTTTGCAGCTGGGATTATACATTTTTTAATAAAGGAAATTGCAGATCTCCCAAGATGTTGTGCAAGAGCACCAAAACGTCTTCCACGCTGTTTTGCATGCCCACGAAAAATAGGAAAAATAATTGAACTTTGAGCAACCATTTTGTATGAAGTATAAATCAAAAATGATTATCCGAAATCTTGCGAAGCAAGAGAACAACTCGTGTAATTCCCACGGACACAAAAGGCATTTTTTTCACCCGTAGTATCCCTTAGTTCTTTTTTTATGCTGTGGAAAGAGTTTTTTAATAATTTTTTGAATTGTAGATTTGTGAAGGGTTGATAGTTCATGTACTGTCCTGTAGATTATTTGTCTCCATTTTTTACTTTGGAAATGAAAGGAATACAGCGCAGTAAAGGAGTTTTTGTATCGCCTACTCGATCATATTCTATAATATCACTATAAATCACTAGGGAATGTTTTCTTTTAAGGTTGTAAGAATTTTGAAGAGAATGTGGTCCTTTTCCTTTCATTATAACACCTGTCTAATTTTGTTCTAAATCACAACCGAAAATGTGACTCAAATCAGCACTTTGAATTATAAACACTGATTGATCCTCAGGTAAATGAATGGCAACTTTTTGTGTTATTTCATCTATTGATACATAAATTCGGTTAATTTCATATTTTTGTGCTCCTATACGTTTTTGAACTTTGTCATTCATGGCTACAACAATATCAACAATACTTGGATACAATCCAGGTTCAATATGCATCGGTTTAATCTTTCTTTTTCCTCAGGACTTTCTCGTCCATCATGAAAGTTAACTTTCCCTCTGTAACGTTTTGATACAATGAAGGGTACGATATTTCCGAAATAGCAGCGTCCTATTCTCTTTTTAGATGTATTTGTTTCGGTAGAATATTTGTAAAGGAACTAAGACTATTATAAATAAAAGAAGCATTAGAAACTAGCTCAATAGTAAAAGAATCCATGACAACTAATCGATAGAAATTCAATATAAAAAATGACTAACCATTAATCTGAACACTTTCTCAACTCTTTTTCATAAAATTTTCCCAGAATTTTTTCTTTTTTGAGATCTTTAATATTGTATGTAGGAGGTTTTTTTGTAGATATTGCCGAAATTTCAAAAATTTCATCTATAAACTGTGGCTTGTATCCTTTTCGGAACGGAATATCATTTTTCGAAATTCTAACTCTATCAACAATTTTGAATTTTGGTTTAGTAAATTTCTCGAACGATTTGTTAAACAATATTGATAAAAAATCACTGTTTTTCACATCTCTGGGTGATTTTCCACTTGATCGATTTTTTCGACAGTTCAATGTAGAAACAAATTGTTGCAATTTGGGGACAAATTTTTCACCATGTTCTTCAATGTAACGATATATTATATATTTTAAACACTGAATTGCTCTCTCTGCAAACGCAGCTTTTGTTTCACTCATTGTTGAGTAAATTTCAATGTCTTTCTCCTTGCAAAAAATTTTTTTAAGTTCCCCCATATTCTGTTCTTTTATAAACTCAAAGTTTTTCAGGAGTGTTTTTTCGAGAAATCATTTTTCTGAAAGCTTGTAAAGTGTCTTTGGCATACTTTGTTTACTTTGTTTTCATTGTTTGAACTCTGACAAAACTCGAAAAAATATCTACAGCAACTAACAAATACTTGACACCATTGTTTTGACTAGCTAACTTGTCTACAAAAGCCAAGTCCATACACCAGATTTCATTGATATATTTAGAAAAAGCTTGAAGTCTTCGAAAACACCTGATTGGTGGACCAAATTTTGTATACGATGTCTTGGTTTGTAAAAACTTTTCTACTTTCTTTTTTGATAAACCACTCGCTTTACTCAAGTTTTGAATAGAACCGTATGCACTTCTGCCCCTTGAATACAATCTGTTTAGTCTTACTTTTTCAGATTTTGAAAGGGATCCAAGTTCCTCTATCTTTTGCTTTGGCTTTCTTGTTAATAACAAGTTTAAGAGGAAGTTGAGTTGCTTCCAAAATAGTAAAGTAAATATCTGGAAAATTGGTATTTTTTCGCTTTAGTGCACACACGAAGTCTATAATCGATTCTTTTGTATCTCAATTATCTAATATAAAATTGTCTGACTGGCTGAGTTTAATTCTAGGGAAATTCAAAATTAAATCAATAATGTGCTTATTGTTGCTCGTTTTCAACCTCGCATTTACAGCACTGTAAGCAGAATCAAAACTTTTTGGTACAATCTCCTCTTTTTCTTGCTTTTGTTCCAATTTTTGTTTTCTTGGAAGTGTACTTTGTGATTGATAAACTGAGTACGGAACTAAAACAAACTGTTCCATACTATGTCAATCGTTTAATGACAAAAGGGGTGATGATAGATATCAATTGTAACCCTTTATTTGAACTTAAATTAATTCTTCTTTTGTATAGAGGAGTTCTTTTTTGTGTTAGTTCTGAAATTTCTTTTCTGTTTTTTAGTACGTCTTCTTTCCGAAGATCTCGAAGCTCTCCTCTTAATAGGTTTACTAAACACTTGCTCAGAAACTGAATGAAACCTTTTGGGCAATTGAGAATGAATTGTTTTCGAAGCATTAGGAAAAACTTTTGAAATATTGGGAAAATAGAGAGGTATTGTGTACTCATCGTCCAAAAATTTTGTCTCTATTCCAGCTGGTAAGTAAAATTTTGTTGGAACTGAGCCACTATTAGAGCAATACTTAAGTGAATCAACTGTTTTTGGGGTTAAATCAATAAGTAAATGACCATAAGGAACGGATTTTGCATCTTGATACCAATCTTTCAATTGAGATCCTAGACCTAGTTGTTGACTTAATGTATTGATTTGTAAAACATCCCTCGGCGACTTGAACAAGACTATGTGTGTATTTTGTAACTCTACATCTCTTCCTAATTTGCTTTGATGAAATAAAATGTGTTTGATGTATAATGTATTCAGTCCCCTGTGTCACCCAGCAGTGGCAATTTTTACAAATTGTTTGGAGTTTGAAATTTCTTCACAAGAATTGTCAAAAATAAGCAAATACTTAGTTCCGTTATTTGGAAGATTTCCAATCAAGTCATAATCTACTCCTTGGATAAATTTTAGGTTTTTTCTTTGCATTTGACTGTAAAGAGGTTGATAATGTTGATAAAAATAAAAAATTTTGTCGAATGCTGGTTGAAAATTACCAATTTTCAACCAATCAAAAATAAGATGAGATTTACCAGATCCACTTGGTTCAACTAGGGAATTGAAAATTCGTTCATAGGTAGATGTTATTTTATTCATAGCGTTGGAGAAGGTAGTATATAACCGACTGTACTTGATAAGATGGCTACACAAACTTTTGTTTCTTCACATGTTGTGGCTAACATAATTCGAACGATTGCACATACTAGCATCAAAAATATAACAAAAATTGGCACAAAAAAAACTAAAAGAGATCTATTACAAGTACGTCCAAACAGTTTCCATGATTTTCGTTCATGATTTTCTTCATCAAATACAAAATTTCCTAAATTTACGAGCTTGTCACATTGATCGACCATCTTAACTCTAAAAAGAAAAAAATGACAATGAAATTTAATTATAGTTTGAAAATGGTAGTACATTAAGATTAATATAATTTACAATTTGTTTTAAAAACATCGAGTCCATGTTCCGTATGCAAATGCTTTTCTTTCTGCACAGTGAAGAGTTTTTGCATGACGGAATGGGTAGTTGCTACACCTCCAGTCATATTCTTCAACTTTGAATATCAAAAACTCAACTTTAGGGCAAGCGTATTCATCCAAATTAATAACCTTTGTTGCCAAAAGTTCAGACAGAATCTTACATTTTCCATGACCTTTTGCAAAAAATTCCGTTTCTGTGGCTTCTTGATTTTTCAATATTTTTTCAAGTTCAGTTTGTTTTTCATAACCACTGCTCCAATTGATTCCATGAAGATGCTTTGTACACCAAAAAGATTGGGATGTTGGTTTGATTTTTTTGGGAGGAAGAAAGGAATATCCTACAGTGTGTCTATACTTATAAATTCCTAACTCTTTCACTGTATTGTTTTCAATACATTCAATATCCAAAATAACCAGACTCATTCTAATCAGTGTTTTCTCTGGAGTTTTTTGGTTAAAATGACTAACAATCAAACGATGCATAAACTGATGCAGCAAACATTTTAAACAAAAAAATAACCCAGTCACGTGACCAAGAAAGCATGAACTGGAGAGACTAGGTGCAACATAACAATACCCAGGTCTTTTTAATGTAGCAGATTTCACAGATCCAGCAGAGTCTTGTAGAATTGCATGTAGTCTAAAAATTTTGGAGTCTGCAAAAAAAAATCCATACAGGAATTTCCGTATCCAATTAATCCTCCAAAAGGAAATTTTTGGTCCATTTCTTTTAAATTTATGTCTGGGCCAAAACAATACAGGTACAAATAAATAAATTTTTTCTTTATGTTTTTGATGAGAAATCTTGCTTAATAATCTCAAAAACTCTTAGAATTTCATTCAAATTCGGGACGTTGATTTTCTACAGTGCATTCGTCAATAATGATGCAAAATTTTTTGAAGGTCTCTACATAACCTAATACTGAAGGAAGCATATCGAGTAATTTATCATATTCTTCTCTTTGTAGTTGTAAAGTTTGATTATTTTTCCATTGATTTCCATTTCTACGATATTCTACAAGTTCTATTTTTTTGGTATCGGATCTGTGTCCTATGTGAATTTTTCTTCTACCATTATGCAGAATCCACTCAAAATGAGATATTTGTGAGTTTATGTCCGAATTCTGCAAGTTTGGTAAGTTTTGTGACTCTATAATTGTTAGTGAAATTTTTTGGGAATTTTTTTCAAGAACAATATGAAAAAGTCCCAATTTATTGTGAAGTTTTAAGATTAAATTTCTTGAAAAACCAACATTCCAACTAATACTGTTCAACACCAATACTAAATGAAAAATAATTTTGAGTATAAATAGTTAGATTACAAGACAAAAAACATAAATAACACAATTTATTGTACTTTACAGTTCTCAACCAACATAAAGTCTCCCAAAATTTGGGACAGCTCTTTGAATTCGTTCAAAGTATAGTTGACATAGGCAACTTGTTTCATTGCTTCATTCCCTTTTGCGGTGAACATTCGAACCTGAATGTAGGGAGGTTTGTTAACATTGTACTTCTTGATCCCGACGCAAACTTGTCTTCTATTGTAAGTTGCTATGTCATTTACTTTGTTGCAGTTGGCAAGCTCCTGATCCATAGTTGACTCCTTGTCAGAAGTGAGTTCCAATATAGGAACGAATCCAAGGTTTTCAGCATCGTGAATAACAGTGTTTCTAATTGCCGAGATTGCTTCTCCTTCCTTTTCACCAAGATAGACTTGCTGTCTTTTTTCGAGTTGTCCCAACTCATTTTTCTTGAATAGTTGAAAGGAGGGTTTAAAATATATTTTCCCCTTCTAGTTTTTTGGGATCAAGCGAGTCTCCCAATTCTTGTTTGATTTTTTGATAACTCAATGTAATTGGGACTAGTGTCTTCTCTTGAGTACATTTTGAAGATTAGACTGATCAGATGAAGAGAAATGAGCAAATTGATTTTGAGTTTAAATGATTTTGGAAGTAAACAATATGAGTCATTCACTTAACCATAAAAGGAAATAGAACTAAAATTGGAATTTTTGAGTGAATTTTCCAAATATGGAGTTGTGTAGGTGTTAGTGCTCCTATATAAATCCATAATTCTCAGCAAAAATCTTTGTTCCAGAAAAAATTTATAGTAACCAGTAACTTTTGTGTCTCTGCCCACAATTCTTACTGTTCTTTGGAAAATTGTAAGTTCCACATACTTCTGATTAGTTCATCTTTCGATCGAATTTTAAAACGATTGGGTAATTTTCATTTCACATACCAAATTATTGATTGTCTTTACATTCTGTACAAATACAAATTTTAGTCGAAAGTTATTTGATCAATTGGCGAAGTTTTCAATCAACTTGACCGCGCTGTTCATCACAATTTCAAATGGAAAGGAGCAAAAAAATGCCAAGTGTTGCAAAGAAGAGACTGCTACGCAAAAAATTCAAACGTCACTATTTATGTTCTAACCAGAACCTAGCTTCCACACAATCTATTGTTTCAGCTTTTCTTTTCTAGAAAGAGTTCGTAAAGTACAAAACTCAAAATATGAACATGATTTGTTGAAACTAATTGACTGTTTTATTGACGGGTATGGATTTGTATAAAGTGATCATGTCAATTTTTCAAGAAAAAATTTTTGATAATCTATCTAATTTCTCTCATATGTTTACAAAATTATCAAAAATTACCGAAAAAAAACTCACCGTTGTCAGAAAATTTGCAAAAAAATTTTCAAACATGTAAGAAAGATGTTTTTTTTCTTTTGATTTTCAAGAAGTTGCAAACGGTTGAATTTTCTAAGCAAATTGTAAAAAGTGTTTCAGTTTTTTTGACAAAATGCGAAACGTGTATCAATTTTTTTGACAAAATGCGAAAAGTGTTTAAATTTTTTGGACAAGATGCGAAAAGTGTTTCACTTTTTTCCTACAAATGCGAAAATTGTTTCACTTTTTTCAACAAAATGCGAAAAGTGTTTTACTTTTTACGATAAAATGCGAAAAGTGCTTCAACTTGTTTGACAAGAAGCGAAAAGTGTTTCACGTTTTTTAACATGATGCGAAAAGTGTTTCACTTTTTCCCTACAAATGCGAAAAGTGTTTCACTTTTTTCGCCAAAATGCGAAAAGTGTTTTACTTTTTTCGACAAAAAGCAAAAAGTGTTTTACTTATTTCGATAAAATGCGAAACGTGTTTTACTTTTTTCGATAAAATGCAAAAGTGTTTTACTTTTTTCGATAAAATTCGAAAAATGTTTCAATTTTTTCTACAAAGTGCCAAAAGTGAGTGAGTTTTTGACAAAATGCAAAAACTATTAGGTAACTTTTCACTTGTGTACAATTTTTTTGGTGTTTTTCCGAATATATGTGCAAAAACTATTCGAGTTTCTTAACATATGTGCGAATTCAGAATACTAAATTAAGTTCTAATTGTTTTTCAATGGTTTACCCTGAGCCTCTCATCTACTCTCATAATTAAACGGAATTTGAAGAAAATATTTAATTACAGAAAACGAAGTCAATACCAAACAACATTTATTTACAAAAACATTTAATCAAAGACCTGTCGAGCAGCAGAAGAGTTCTGGAGGTTCTCTATAGAACGCAGAGCTGGACGAAGTTCCATTGCTGCTGGTTGTTGTGGAGGAGTGTTTTGAGGTGTCATTGTTTCTGAGAAACCCACATCTTCATCTATTGTGAGGGGTTTTCGGCTGATCCTGCTTCCTCCTAAGGAAAGACGAAGTCGTCGACTGGTTGAGCTAAAAATCTTGAGTCAGGAATCTCGGGGTAGTTCATTCCCACGTGATCAGAAACTTCCTCCATCATTTGCATTTCTTCAAGTTGGTTCTCTGTCATGGGTACTTGTGTCATATGATGCTCGTTGAAATCCCTTCGCATCACTTCCACCATGTGCCACACTTGGCTTGGGATGTCCTTTCGCGCCAGAAAAACACCAGAGACTGTTTCTCGCACTTGAATTTGTACTAGATCATGCGAAAATTCTACAGAGTACATGAGATTGCTGTTTTGCACTGAGAAGATCATTTTGAGCAAAAAACTGAGTTTAAGAGTAAAAACAAGAAAGAGCTGAGAGAGAGGGTAGCTGACGGAAGTTAAGTTGAAAGAAGGGTATTTAGAGCTGAGAGATGAGGTAGCTGACGGTAGTTAAGTTGAAAATAAAATGATTTTAGGTTAAGAGACAAGGGTACCTTCAACTCGAACGTGTAGGTTTGACCGATCAGAATTGATTTTCCTTATTTGGATTGTAGTCGTGTCCATTCAGATTTCAGCTTCCTTTTATGGCGTTCTTTGATAAAAGTCGTGTCCAGTCGGAAACAAAGTTCCATTTTGGGCATTGTAGTTTCCAATCAAAAAAATGTTGGTTTTTGTTCTAGTTGTCGTATCCAATCAGATGACCCTTTTAAGTACTTAAATTTTCCAAATAAGTAAAAACATACACAAAAGCAATTGCAAAAATAAATGACCAAAAGTTGTTGCTGTAAAAATCAGAAATATTGCTGATATAAGTAACAAAAGAAAAAAAATAATGAAAGTAACATCTCCGCTTTTTTTCTATTGGTTTTTTGTATGTAATCAATGAGAAAATGCTGATTTTTGAGTAGATAGTCAAGTTCTTTAATTTCTATGTAAATTTGGGAGGATAACTCAAAGTTGACGAATTTTTCAAAGCAAACCTCTGGAAAATTGATTCCTAAACGAATCATGCAGGATTTTGAATTTTGAAAATCCTTAAAGAAGCGAAGCAATAAAGAATTTTGCTGGGGAGTTTTTACAAATTTGGGTTTTGGATAGGGGATAAAAAAGTTTTTGATATATTATCGTACGACTTTTTGGTTAATTTCAAATTCTCGAGAATAAACAAAATTTCTTTCCTTGTGAGGTGTAATTCAGAGGTAAGTTTAAAACTTTGATACGCAATTTGTGGATCAAAAGTAAACTCTTTGATTGGGTAAGTTTCTCTGAAGAGACCTTTAATTAGTCGGATAACTCGCTTCACTTGGAAGACAAAAAAAACGTCCAAAAAATTATGAAAAAAATAAGAGTCAACATCTATCTCATCAATAAGAAAGTCAATTGGAATATTTTCTTTTTTCTTGTAAAGTAACTCGAGGAAATTCAAAAGTTTTTTGATAGACATTTTTCAAATAATGATTAAGGTTTTTTAAAAAAATAATAAACAATTCACTTTTAGAAAATGCTGGATTCTGATTGGTTAACCTCCAACAAACAGTGACAAACAAAAAAAAACTCAACTCCGATTGATTGATTTTCTCTAAGTAAAAGTAAATAAAACTCATATCATTCTGATTTTCTTTACGTTAAAAGCAATCGTTCTATACTTTGTTCAACTACTTGAAAATATTTTCAATAAATTTGAACTAATCAAAGTACAAATAATCAAATATTTTTAGGACACTTTAAATCTCCCAATTTTGTAGGTACCACGTACTTGTATTTAATTTTAATACAAGCTAAATCTCCCGCTTTTTTTCAGATGCCAGCACTCAACAGGAATGAGAAAGTGAAATGCGAGGACTATAGTAAGATGTATGTACGTCAAAATGCTGCGCGACATCGCAAGAGTTGTGTGCGAGGAGTTATTTCTTGTCCGGAATAAAGTTATTGTACATACAACCAGCAAGAAATGAATTTCCATACGAGCAAGAAGTACGTAAAGTCAAACCCAAAGTCAACAAAGTATGTATCGTTTGAGAAAGAATTTCCAAGCTATTATTCACTTCAACAACATCGTAAAAAGGAACACCGGTTAAAAGCGAGAAAAACGAGTGATTCTGTTTCTGATTTGAATAAAATCTTGGAAAACGAGGAGGATAGTGATCAGCTACGAGATGAGTTGAATGCCTGTCAACACTTCTTGACAGATACTGAGATGGAAAATGGTCGCCACAAAGTATTCAATTTTCAACTTTCAAAACTAAATCCTAATCTAGTTAATGAAAAACTGGATCAATTTTTTGAAAAACTTGATTGTGCAGCAAAAATCAACATTGCCTTGGGATTTGTGTTACGTGATATAGAAACCGGCGATTATCGTTATTTCTACGCTCATGAAAATAACACAATCTTTGATAAATCTATACTGCTTTGTACTAAAGCAGAGTTGACGACTATACAGAACAAGGTCAATAAGCAAGTTATCATTGAAGTTTGTACACAAGAGAGACAAAATACGAAATGGCAATTCAAGCTGATCACTAATGTGACAATTTTTGCGGCCTTACTGAAAAACATACCTATGGGATGTCCAGATTCTGTGAATCCCGAACCACTTCTGAGGAATAACCATGTTAAATGTTTGATTTCGGATCAAGACACAAAACAACCATACAATGACAATTTGTGTTTGTTTCGAGCGCTTGCAGTTCATTTACGTGGAACAACTAGTGTTGAAAAATCCACTTCCAAGATCTTTAATGATTTTTTGGAAAAATCGGGTTGTGATCCGAAACAATTTCGTGGAGTTTCGATGGATAATCTACCAAAAGTTGAATATGTAGTAGGGAAAAGCATCTTTATCTAAGATATCGATATTGAAGATGCAGATTTTGTAGGAGAATTAGATCGGAGAAGTATGGGTGAATACGAGAACACAGTGAATTTTCTACAAAACAAAATTCACATTATTTACGTCAATAACATCGACAACTTCTTCAAATGCTTCCGATGCCCAACTTGCGATACAATTTTCAACAAATCTCAAATTTTCAACAAGCATCTCCTACGATGCACAGATCGAATCAAAAACCTTTACCCCAAAAATGTTTATACTCTACGAAAGACGTTGTTTGCAAAATTGGATGGGTTCAATTTTGAGTACGCAAAAGAACAAAACTTATTCAAAAATGTCGCTATTTTTGACTTTGAATCAATTTGCGTGCCATCCGAAGAACTAAAACCAAACGAAACTAAGACTTGGATCGGGAAGTATGAACCCATATCAGTGCAATTTCATCCAATTTGCTTGACAAACCCATAATTTTATGTGAAAAACTTCCACAATCCCTCATTATTGACTTTGTGGCAAACTTGGAGTCGTAGCCGAAAAAAATAAAACCGAAATGCGATCAAAATTTCTGGAAATTGAAAATAACATCAAAAAACGACTACACACAATTTTCAGCATACTTAATGAACGAGTTAGTTTCAATAAGAGTGAAACAAGAGAGTACGAAGACGAATGTATTGAGGAAGAGGAAGAAAAGAAATTGAACCTTCAGTTATCAAGAAAGCAAACGACTTTGTTTCCTTCAAAATTGGATATGTTCAGCTTCTAGACATTATGAAGTTTTTGGTTGTAGCTACTACTTTCGAATCTTTTCTGGAAGCTTACAAAGACAGTGAGATGAAAGGATACTTTCCATACGAGTGGTTTGACACTCCCAACAAGCTTGATGAACAACAACTACCCCCGTATGATGACTTCTACAGCAAACTGAAGAATAGTAACCCTCTCGATAAAGAGTTTGATGATTATCAAAAACTTTCTAACAGAAGATAACTGTGGGATAACTGAAGAGCAAGGCTTGAAAAAACTCGATCTCAAAACCCAACCACCTACGGGATTGGAAAACTACAACTACCTTAAATCTATCTGGGAACAGGAAAAGACGACAACATTTCGCAATTTTCTGCGGTGGTATAACAACAAGGATATTGATCCTACCCTTGATGCTATGCAGAAAATGGTTGAATTTTATCATGACAAAGGGATAGACATGTTAAAGCTCGGCTGCACACTACCGAATCTAGCCAATATCTGTCTACACAAATCAACCGACTATAAGTTTTACCCATTCCTTTCGAGTGATAGTGACTTGCTTGAAAAAATACGGGAAGATATGACCCGTGGTCCCCAAAGGTTTTCACAAGGAAAGCAGTAGCAAATGAAACCTTTATTCGAAAATCAACAAAATTTGTGCAAATCAATTGTTGGGATTGATGCTGTTCAACTCTATCCTCATTCTATGTGTCAGGATATTTCCACAGGTTTCTATACGAGATGGGACTACGATGAAGAAACACAAAAATTCAAGGCAAGGCAAAATCGAGTTCGAGCATTTGAAAATATGGTCATGTCATACTTTCAATCAACCAGACCTGAATGTAAAATTGAGAGTTACTACACTACAGGAAAACAGAAAAAAATTGATTGCTTTAGTGTTGATGGTTATTGCGACCATTGTAAGACTGTCTTTGAAGCAATGGGTTGTTATTTCCATTTTTGTCCTTGTCAAGAAGCTAGACCGAGCCTAACTGATGATGATATCAAACGCGGAACCAAGAAAAGAGAAATGGATGAGCTTCGAAAAGATTACATTCGAGAAAAAGGATACTCTATACAAGAAACGTGGGAGTGTAGCTGGTGGGATCAATTTAACAACAATGTAGACGTGAAAAATCACGTAAGAACTCACTTTCCCTTCAAAAGACCTCTTTCTGTCAATTCACTAGTGCAAAACATTAGAAAGGAAACAATGTTTGGCTATGTGCAATGCAATATGAGTAATATGACGTGCTTTAAGCAAAGTTTTCCTATTTCCCTCCTATATTCAAAATTAATGATGTTTCCAGAAACGATATTGGTGAATATATGAAGACATATGCGGGAGAAAACGATTTGTTAAAAAAACCGCGAAGAATGTTGATATCGAGCTTCAAATTGACCAACGGAACACTGATCACACCACTTTTCAACTTTTACTTGGATCTAGGACTACAGTGTACAAAAATTTATCGTTTTGTACAAAACACACCGCATAAAGTATTCAACAGTTTTGTTCAGTATGTTGTTGATGCTAGGCGAACCGGCGATGAAAATCCATTATCTAGCGTAGTAGCCGAAACGATGAAGTTTCCAGGAAACAGTTCCTACGGCTACCAAATAATGGACAGATCAAAACAAACAATGACAAAATATCTTGGAGACGAAAAAACCCACAAAGCTTTCAATAACCAATTCTTCAAGAGACTTCATATCGTAGCTAAAGATTTGTATGAAGTGGAACTTGTTAAATCTACTATAAAGCATGGTGAACCAATTATAGTAGGATTCTTTATACTACAGTATGCCAAGTTGAGATTGTTGGAGCTGTTTTATAACTTTTTTGATAAAATTTGCGATGTCAACAAATTCGAAGAACTCGAAATAGATACAGATTCCCTCTTTTTGGCTTTGGACGAATAAAATTTAGATGATTGTATCCTTCCCAGCAAGCGAGCAGAATGGTCTGAAAGGCGACGCAAGGACTATCGAGACGACTTCAGAGCAGATGCAAAAAACAACTTTTTTCCCCGTACTTGCTGTTCTAAACATAAGAAACATGACAATAGAGAACTAGGATTGTTCAAGGAGGAGTTCAGATGCACCGAAATGTTATGCCTGTATAGTAAAACCTATTGCTTTTACGATAGTAAAAGTCAAAAGTATAAGTTTAGCAGTAAAGGTCTGAACAAACGTGCATTAGAAGACTCTGGAGATGGACCGATGGCGAAGTATCGACAGGTACTGGATGAGGCAGTGAATTTGAAGTCAATGAATAGAGGATTTAAAACAATTAACCATGCAGTCGCAACTTATGAACAAACTAAGAAAGGACTGAGCTATTTTTACCCTAAACGGGAAGTTGAATGTGATGGAATACTTACTAAAGCTCTAAGTTTGTAAGAGATTATGTAGTAAAATTGTATACGATGCTGTGAATTAATACATTTTCTCTGTAATTAATCTTTTTTTTTTCTGAAAAAACTCTTTTTAAACGCTACGTTTGGATTAACAGTATGTTGTTTTTTGATAAAGAAAACATTTACAATCTGGACAATTGGCAAAATCGAGCTCCAAAAAACTCGGGTGCCAAATTTTTTTTGAAACTTACCATCTTACCATCTGAAACTTTACCATCTTACCATGTGAAACCTTACCAGCATAATACATTAGGAATCCTATTCCCTAATGAGTTCTTAATTCCCTACAATGAATTTCTTATACATAGGAAATCTATACATGGGAAATTCGTGCGCCGAAAAAAACTTACCATCTGAAACTTACCATCTGAAACCTCGTATTTTAATACATTGGGAAACCTATTCCCTATCTTGTTACATTGGGAAATCTATAGCCTATGTTAATACATAGGGTGAAGACCGGATACTCTATAGACTATGTTAATACATGGGGGGTCTTCACCCCCCCTTCGAATTCATCCAACATATACTACTGCTTTAGGAGAGCTCGGAAAATCAAATTGGTCGACCTAAAAAAAGGTCGTCAAAGTTTCAGAAATTTTTTTGAAAAACCACCCCCCTCGAGAAAATTCTAGATCCTCCCCTGAATCTGAAAACATTTTTATTTTTAATTTTCGCTTTTAGGTATGAAGTAAACGTAATTGTCATATGGTTCAGTTTTTTAAATTAAATTTAAGCTTAATCATTATTGTTGAATTCGAATTTTTTCAAGCCTTCAGTTTTACTGGTAAGGATTTTATGTCGTTAGCCCTAAAATTTATTTAGTTTTTATTTTGGGAACATGCACAGGCCTTTTCGTGGCTCACTTGTAAATCATCAGGAAATAAGTTGGTCTAGCTGACAACACATGAGAAACACCTGATATTCATGTCTCAAATTTCAGTTCGTCCTGGTGTTTTGACTTTCACTTCAACTACAGGCCCGCACGACTGCGCACGGCAATGGTCGAACTTTGACATCGGGTAGTTTTTTCTCAATGTGTGAAATTTGTTTTTTTTTCGGCAAAAAAGGAACTGCCTGTTTTTGGTTTGTCTGCTCATGTTTGGTCAGCTTAGTTGTTAGGTCACGGATTTTTTTTCTACAAGCAATTTTTGCTGCAAGTGTTGTTCATTGTAGTTTCAGGGGTGACTTAAAGCTTTTCCTACAATATCTTTTCTTTTTTTCCGCCTCAACCGTTGTCTGCTTAAAAATTCTTGGCTTTGATTCTGCTTCGTAGTCACTCCAAACGCGGATCGATTCAGACTTATAAAGTCTGAACATAAAACCGCGACATCAATCCGGGCAGTTCGACTTTATGTTTCGACCCAGTTCGACGTTCTGTTTCAACCCAAGTGGACTTCATGTTCCTTCTCAGTTCGGTCACATACCCTGCGCGACTATGGACTTTGGGTCATACAATCAATTTGGTTCTACCCCTTCGGTCGAAACTTAAAGTCGAAACCTCGACCAGAGTATTACTGAGAAAACTTTTGAAGCTGGTTGAATGATTGGACTTGATCGCAATTAATGTTGTCAGTTTCATCTGTAACATTTGTCTGATTACGCTATTAGTTGCTTTGCTCCGTTAACCGTACGGTTGTTTGTTTATTGGAATGGAGCAATATGATGAGTTCGCTGTAGGAGTGTCAATAATGAGTTATGCATTGGATGGTGGTGAAGGTAGAAGACGCTCGAGTCATACATCGCTAGATGATGTCATGGGCTGGATAGAGGCCAGGAAGGGGGCACTCCAATCGGCCAGGACAGAAGTGGGGGGGTTTGAATACGGTGCGGTAGACGAAGAAAGAGCAGCAGCAGCAGGAGACTCTGTTTCGGATGGGACAAGCGGTCGTGGCTCGGATCATTACGAAGAGGACAACAGACCTCGACTGAGAAGAAGGTAATTCCTTTTAATTTCTAAATCTTAGGTTAAAATACTCTTATTCAAAAGAAGGATAGCCGGTTAGTCTGCAGGTAGCACAGAATGCTAGCACAGTCTTTGAAAAACTACAAAAAAGTTTTTTTTTTAAATTAGTGTTTCTGCGCGGTGTGATAAAATGATGTGACGAAGACTATAGCTTAGGCATATTCGACAGTCATAGTAATTCAAGCAAATAAATTTGCAAAAAATGTGTTTTTGGTTCCCAAAATGGCGCTTAGTTTTTGGTTCCCAAAATGCCGCTTAACGACTCCAAAGTAACTTTATTTGCTTAAAACTATATTTTCAGGTCTTAACTTAAGCATGATTAGGGTGTTATAAGCCTGCTCGCTCGCTTCATTCGCTCAAACTTGAATTAAAAGCCAAAACTTTTAAACCAATTTTTCTCGATACTGTGATTTTGTCTTAGAAATTTATTTATTGTCATTCGAATCACTATTAAAAGGGCTCCAATTTGGAATATTACTCGACCCATTCCGATGATTGTTTGTGGTACCTGATTTTGCGTGGAAAAAAGAAAAAAGAAATAAAAATTAAAACACACCAGTAAAAAGTTTCTCGGCATTTTTCAAATTGTCAGAATAAAAAAAACTGATGGCAAGCAAGCAAAAAACATTTTTGCAAAAATTTTTTGTTTAACCTTAAAAATGTCCCAATATGCATTCCACAGTCTGCTTACTTTGAAGGTCTGATTGTTTTAGATTGTTTGAACAAGTGCAGCACGGAAGCAACCAAGAAAACAGTTTAGTCAACGCTTGCCATCAAATAACACTCTTCCCCAGCGCTGCTTTAGATGAAAACATTTTCAACTTAAGTTGAAATTTGGTGCCCTGCAACGCAATTGACTCCACATTTCACTCGCCAATATATCACCCTGCTTTATAACTCACCTTTTTACCTTCTTCAAAACCCACTGCTACTACCCCATTTTTCTCTTTTTTCAAAACTTTCATCAATTCACTACATTTATATTCTTCTCTATGGTTACAGCTAGGTCGAATGACCTTCAGTAAAGTGTCTTAAAGTAGCCACCGCAAAGAGTGACCAGTGTAATAAGCATGACTCCTGATTTTTAAAGTGAAAAGTCATGTGACTTGTTAAAATGACACATGAGAGCAGTAGCGGATTTAGGGGGAGGGAGGTGGGACGCTTCCTCCACCCCCTCAGCGATTCGACCCCCTGCCGACCCAAAGGGTCCCCCCTTTGTACTATTTTGGGATATCCATTTTTGGCTGACTGACCTTAAAATTTTTGTAAAGGCGCCTTCGGCACCAATCTATACTAATTTTTTGGGGGGAGCTCGCGCCGAAAAAGCGCCATTTTTTAGTCGAAATTTTCCTAAGTTTGCCTAAACATGCATTTTTTGGCCTATTTTCAAAAAATTGGCTGCGGCGCAGAAAGTTTGGTCAAATTAGGGTCTTTGCTTTGGGAGAGCTCAGAAAATAAATTTGGTCGACCTAAAAAAAGGTCGACAAAATTTTTCCGAAAATACGACCCACCCCCCCAACGTCCCCCGCCACCCATTCCCCACCAACCTCGACAACTTCCTAGATCCGCGCCTGCATGAGATCTTTCACTAGATAGGCCTAACCAGCACGGCGGATCTAGAATACTCAAAGAAAAGACTGATTTAATGAATAAAGTACGAAACTTGCCTTGACATTTTTTTAGTTTGATCAAACTTAATAAACAAAAATCATTTGAAAAAAAATGTTGAATTGTTTTTGAACGGTTTTGATGGTAAGTTTTTATTAGTGCGAGCAACTTTTTGTGCATTTTTTGATGAAAATCGTTTTACGGAAGATGCATCTTGTGAAGTAGGATCAAAAGCAAGAAAGATTCTAGCTTCTTCCTGTAAGTTCCTCCGCCCAAATGTTAAATTTTCCTTCGAAACATTTGACTCGAAAAATTGATCAGATTTTGCCTTGAAACTAAAGAATTGAGCCATTGATGGCTTTATGTCAATGATTTTCCAAATGATGTCTCGAATGAGTAATTTTTACAAACTCGAGGACATTGGCAGATCTAGGATTTTCAAAAAGGTTGACCAAGTTGGATTTTGAAAAACAAACAGGGAAAGAAGACGTTCAAATTAGACTATATTGGCGCCAAAGTCGCCTCTAGAAAATTTTAGGGAGTTCAGCTCAAACTGGGGTAGATTTCCTGATAAAAAGGGGGATCTGCTCACCACATCTTCCGCTTAAATCCGCTACTGCTGTAGGATAATATCACAGAGAAACTATTTACAGCACTTTTTATTTTACTTTTCTTTTTCTAGCTATGATATTTTGCATTGTAGCGCTTACGCTGATTTTGAATAAAGTTTCATCTAATTGAATCAATCTTTCTAGGTGCTTTTTCGATATGTGAATTTGATGCCACTTTGGGTCAAAGTCACAGAGAGAGGAACAGCCACACCACCAAGAGAGACCACAGATTCATCCGACTGATGACTACCCTCTTAGTACACCAGAAGGACTATGTAAATCTGCGCAGGTGTGTCAAATGGGCAACCATCCTCACAGGTGAGCATCCGAACTAAATAAATATCTAAAAACTTAGTTGTATTTTGACAATCGAAGAAAATGAGGAAAAATCACGCCAGTTGGAAATTTTTCTCCAGAAACAACCACAAGTTTGTTTAAAAAAAATCGAGTGGCTCGTCGCTCCATTAAATCTGAATAACAATGTCTAATTTTTATTTATTGTTTTCGAACTTTTGACTTTAACTTTTACTCTACGCTCAACTACTGGAAACTGATCTAAACTATATTTTATGATTGGATAAATTAGATATTTTACCACTGTAAAGTATTTAATATTAACCAATCATGATCCATCTAACTAACAACCCACTTATTTGTAAGTGCTGAAATTACTTGTAATTTCAGCACCAGAGAGATTTGAATTTAACTTAGAAATTAGTTGCCTCTCCAAAAGAACTTCAGCAGCCGCAACAAACCAGTATACCCTAGATCTATTGAGCCTAGCAGAGACTAGTTAAACACCCTGAGACTAGTAAGTATAAGAGTAAGATTAGGATCGGTATTAGACTAAGAAGTTGCACGAATCTATCCGGCCTAAAATAAGATAGCGTGACGAGCAGACGGTGTACCCTATCCGAAATTACTCTATGAGTTAACCACATCGGTCCTAACTCATCTGGTGCGACCATAAGTCTCGAATAAGACCCTAATAGCTTAGATTTAACCAAAAATAGATTAGAATTTAGACAAAACTTTTCAAAATGTTATACGATGATAATTTAATCGAAATGTCTCTACGACTCAATAGATCAGAGCCGATATTCCGAACGATAACAGAACTACCCGGAATCGTAAGAAGACCTCGAACCAGAGACGACATACGACAGAGTAGAAATTTACCAGTTACATGATTGTACGGCAAAAGCCAACACAAACTTTTATATTTAGAATCTTACTAGCAATGAATTTAGATTTTCATTTGCAAACATAAAATTTTGAAGTCAATCTTCATAATCATTTCAGGCGCTAAACAAAGTTATTAATATACAATAACGATCGATAAAAAGATCTCAGATCGTTTTCTTAAATTCTGCAGTCTTATGTAAAACATGTTTGAAAAATATTTATTGAAAATCAAAATAAAAATTAGTAGCATGACAATAAATTGTTAGTAATAATTAAATCATCTGTTGTCTCAGCTTCATCACCTAAACATAACAGCAATCATAAGCTTACTAGTATCATTAAAAAACTAAATCCTACTTTTAAATAAATTTAAACCACTTTTACATTTAAATTCATTTAATTTCAAAATCAGATCATCAAGGCTTATCCTTGGATCTTAATTAATTTTCTATTTCATTAAATTTAAAACCTGATCATCAAGGCCTATCCATGGATCAAAAAGAACAATTTTGTTCTCCCCACCCACTTAGCAAGTGTCTATCGACCTCAAACGTCGATTCACTACCCAACCCTTCCAAAAAACCTAAGACTAATAGAATTTTTTCAACAAAACTAACCATTCAAATTAGGATAAACAGTGAAGAACTTCGGTTATTCATCCTTCACTTGAACCCTCCTCTTACCAGACCCAGGATAAATCTAGACATAATAAGTTTAAAATAGTATCTAACGAACTACTCGCGTTCTAATTATACCTGAACCTTGTGGATCGATTTACTATTCTCCAACCCTTGAACACAATCACTACCCCTAAGTAAGATTAAGTAAGTTAACACCTTAGCTTATACTAGCCACGAGAAAGTAATAAATCATTCTTCGGAATCGCTATATTTTTTTCTCCAACCCTGAACAAATTGACCCAGGTTAAGCTCACCAAAAAATCGTAAGGACTAACAGTTTAAGAAAATAGACATCATTTAACAACTTTCTGCATCCTTCATCCTAAACCTTATGTCATTCAAAAATCTAGGAAATAAACAAACAATCGTTTTACACAACTGTGAAATAGATAACAAAAAACACGATCTTGTTATCACACCTCATACACAAACAGTTGGAGATATTAGAACAAAACGACTAACAATAAAACGAAAAATAATAAATAAACAAAGACAAATCACACGAAAAAGATTTTCAAAAAATAGAAACGCATTTTCAGAATCAGAAGCCAGCAATTTAGATGAACTTTATAAATTAAAATAATCGATTGATAAAAATTGTCCAATTCACGATCAATTATATTTTTCTGACTCAGAAACAACTTCAAATTCATCAAAAAGAGGTAAAAGAAGAATAAAAAAGCAATATAAACACAAACCAGTACATTTATATAATTGGAATCAACCAATTAGACACATCAATAATTATATATTAACAGTCATCAAACGAAAAAATGAGCCAAAGCCATACTCAAAGTGACGATAGTTCAGATGACGATGACATTTACCCCTTCCTCGTAGATGCACCCGATAATAGAGGGCAACACGATCTTTGTAAGAGTTTACTTCTAAATTTGTTTGAACCCGGAATCAGCCCATGCAAAGCAGAATTCCCAGATGTAAAAATCAAAAGACAAATTATTGAACATTATCTGAAAGATATATGTAATTTAACACAACAATATGGAATCTACACCATAGAATTTAGCACGCCAAATCCGAATCACCGTAAATATGTAATTCAAACAGACGATCTTGATTTAGAATTTTCAAAAGTATTCTTAGAATATATTAAAAGCGTATAATATCATAACTCACAAAGAGCAAACTCCATATTTACTAACGAAGTTTTCGCAATAATATATAGTTATATCTCAATATTAGAAAAAACAGAAATTCCAAATATCTCACCAACTGAAACATCCAAACATACAAAGGTACGACATGAAATCACATTATTTTCAACTTTCCTACATATAATCAAAGAAAATTTCACTAATAACGAGGTTTCAAAACACACAAAACACGACTTACAAAAAATTTTGGCATAGTTTATAATAGATTATTTTACACATAATATAGACTTAATTTCACAAGCAAGAAAAAATTTCAGACCTCAAAATTCAAATGATGATACAGCCATCACAGAACAGTCAGACTAGGTATGGGACCCTGAATGGGCTCATCATGCATTTATAAATATCCCACAATCAATATCAAGTCAAGCAATAAGTACAATATCTTATCAAAGAGATTATGTGAGAGTAATACCACTGACCATTGATGCAACAACATTAAACTACAATACATTTTACCTGATACGCAAAAAAATAGTTTAAATTCGACCGTCATACACAATGAAAACCTTAATGGAACTAGGAATCTTACACAACAAGATATCCAAACACAATCACACTTCATAAATGAGGAAATCGTCCAAACAACGACTACACAACAAAGTATTTCACCGATACGTCCAAATTTAACAACACCAAGAAATACAAATACTTCACTGGCACAAGTCACCTTACAATCAACCGTTAAACCTTCGGTTGCTCCAAAATATTCACATATGGATTATCAAACATTTAGACGTATGACAGTACCGTCAAAAACACGAAGAACGTTCACAAGAAACACTTTTGCAGAACACAATTATAATTACGCACATTCGTCAAAAGCAAAATACCCCCCACGAAAAACTAATAAAAATCATGTCAGTTCTCCTTATTGGAATAACCCAACGACAACAACCAACTCAGTAAATTTTTAAACTAATTCACATCCCCCACAGGATCGCAGTGAAAATTACCCATTTTTTCAACAAAATAAATATAAAAAACAAGCACCTCATCATACAGATTACTTATCATCTGATGATGATTATTTACAACCAGATATTTTTGCACCGTATACCCAAGAATATCGTGGACAAGGAGTACAAAAACCTTATACATACCATCGAATTTTTTTCCCCAAATCCAACAGATACACGAAATCAACAACCAATACAAATGCAAAATCCAACTAACACACAATCTTTTCAACCAATTCAACCACAAAACCCAATGATTACACACTCGTATCAACCAACTCAAATGCAAAACGAAATACCACTCCCATATTATCTTCAACAACACGAAATAACAAAAAATCAAATTTCAAATTTTTCACAAATGCCCAATGCCGCAGAATCACTATAGATGACAATGAATCCATACCTAATGGGTGGATCATCAATAACATCAAATAAACCACTAATGGTATTCACACGAACATACCCTGAATACTCTGTAGAAGATTATTTGAATGCAGTAACAGCAAATTTAATTTTAAATATAGGACCTGAACCAATTAATACACCACTACATCGAAATTGGATACATCGACGCACAGCGTTGATACAAACAACCTTAGAAGGCGCAGCCCAAAAAAAATTGTTTTCAGTATTACCTATAGAAATAAAATCAGATTGGAAAAGATTTACACAAGAATTCTCAAAAATGTTTGACTCCGAAAGAAATAAACAACACCAAAGAGTTTTATGCAATGATATTCGCAGATTACCAAACGTAACTATCAAACAACTAGCAGTACGTATCGAAACACTAGTTCGAAAAGCATATTCATTAAATACACATGACTATAAAAACACAAAAATGACAGAAATTTTAATGATGACTTTAACACCTCAATTAAGGAAAATAGCAATAAAAAAGAGAGCTTCTCATCCTTCCTCAATTCGAGAACCCGATTTAGATTTTCGAAAACTAGTAGACAAACTAGAACAAGCGGAAAACACAATGAAACTTGAAGAAACGGAAAATCTAAAATTACAGTATGTTAATCGAATCGAAACAAACACTACACATATCAATAACATACAGGAATCAGATACAGACCTAGTTGAAAAAATCACTGAAATACTAAATATTTATGATAAGCACCCAAATTTTAAAGGCAAACCATCTTTCAAAAAATGGTGTAACTATTGCCGACGATATGGACATAGTATTTCTGAATGTAGACAAAAACAACAAGATAACCAGAATAAAGCTCAAAAGTATAAAGAACCAAATAAATCATTTTATCAATATATGAAGAAAGACCAAAATCTACCAAACAAAAACGTATACAGTAACAATAGTTCAGGAAAACCACTTCCGAACAACACTAATTACACAAGGAATCAATCACCATATAACTCAAGTTATAGAGGAAGATCACCAGAACGAAGAAATACACAGAATTCTTCACAAAATCATTATAACCGACCAAATAGTCAAAATAAACACTCGAGATCAAATTCAATTACAACACAATTTGTTTCCAGATCCAATTCACAATCAAATCCAAGAAATAAATACTATCCAAATAATCAATCACGAAACTCATCATATAACAGAAATAGAAACTATTCAAATAATCGAAACAGAAGTTATTCAAACAGTCGAAATCGAAATTACCCAAACAATCAATCCAGAAATAACTCATATAATAGATCAAACTATCACAGATCAAATGACAATTATCAAAACAGATCACGAAACAATTCACAAAATCGAAATTCAAGTTATAATAATCGATATAGAAATTACTCTCAATCACCACATAGAAATAATAACCAGTACAATAATTCTAAACACCGCTACAGAAGTAGTACACCCAAACATCAAAGACATATTAACCAAGTACAATCAAATGAAGAAACAAAATCAGACCCCCCAGGTATTGATGACACAGGAAATAACGAACTACAACTAAATCAAATAAACTGTGGATCATCAGACACAGAAAGTGACACAGAAAACACTAACTCCATAAGTATGATAACAGTCGAAAACGACTACGAACCTATTATATATGAACAACCTTTTACATCACATATATATGAAAATCAATTGGAACTCCTTCACAATTATTATATTGAACCTATCATTACTCCACAAACTGCACAAGAAATAAACAAAACTAACACCGTAAATACACCAAATGAAAATGACAAAACAAAATGCTTAAATACAAATCACATTTACCAAAATATACAAAAAGAACAACCCAAAGAAAAATTTTGGACAATACCATTTCTTTTAGAAAGTCCAAAAAACAAAGAATTTCAACCACCAGATCTTGAAATTGATTTTTTAATTGATTCAGGAGCAGAATCAAACATAATTAACATTCCCACATGGAATGAAATCAAAACATTACATCCAAATTTAACACCTCTTGCAACCTCTAGTAAACTAGCAACAGCACAAGGATCAACATTAATAAATTATGGAAAAGTTCAATTATTCCTTATCATTTTTTAACAGCTCTAACATTTTTTCAACGATTAAATAAACAACCACCATTCTTCTCAAAATTCTATCCAATTTATAACCAACAACGGAAACACCTGAAACCACTATCAGGAAATATATATAACTTTTCAATAAAACAAGTTCACCAATATGATAAAAGTCAAAATAAACAACAACTCTTTATGTCAGACTTTGAATTCAAACCTATCCATAAGTTTTTCAAAATCACGATTTCATCCATAAATTATTTGAAAAATACGATTTCAGACATCATTTCGTGACATGTGTACAACAATACACCGTATCAAGTAACACTACCCTTAGGACTTTTAGGATATTGCGAAACAAACGCTACAATATCACCAGTACATGAAAGAGCATACCGCGTAAATAATATACTCCAAGTATTAGATATTTGTCAATCCACAATTCTTAACGAAGAACTATCTATAAATAATATAATAAGTAATGAAAAAAGGAATACAGATTATTTCACAAAAACCCCATATTTCAAACCTACATTCAACATAACCAACTATACAGAAGATCAACAGAAATTTTTAACAATGTTTAACTTCCAACATTCACAAATAACACAAGACGAATTTGATAAACTAGCAAAACAGCTAATCAAATACTCATCAGTCTATGCAACAACAAAATTTGATGTTGGAAAAATTAGTTCATCACTACGCGTCCCTTTAAAACCTGACGCAGTTTCCAAGAAACAAAGAGCAAGTAAAGTACCAATTCACTTACATGACAAAAAAAATAGATTACTCGATATTTTAGAGCAATACAAAATTATCTCACCGGTAAACAAAGAAGAACAACCAAAAGGTAAAACATTTATTAACCCTGTTATCATCTTAGCAAAAGGAGAATCATTAAAAATAGTTTTAGACGCTAGATATCTTAATTCAATAATAGACGAATCAAAATGCAATTGGCCTATTGAACCAATACGAGTTATTTTAACAAAAATAAACGGAAAATACTTCACAACCGCAGATATGAATAGCGCATACAATCAAATGCCACTAGATGAACAATCACGACGTTTAACACAATTTGTTATTGGAAATCAACAATATGAATTCAACCGCCTATTCTATGGAATATCCATAGGACCAGCAGCATTTTTAGCTTTTATGAGCAAAATTTTTAGACCACTAATACTTAAGAAAAACGCAATCACCTATTTAGAAGATAAAACGCAATCACCTGTTTTTATGCAATCACAGACAAAAGAAGAAATGTTTATAGTTTTAGAACACTACCATAAAATACTTCAGAACGAAAATCTGAAGGCCGCCCCCGATAAATCGCACTTCTTTTTAACACGAGTTAAATTTTTAGGACATAATATAGAAAGAAACACAATCACTCCATTAAAATCACGCTATTCAAAAACTTCAACCACAAACAAACAAAAAGAAAATCCAAAAATTTCTTGGAATGTTAAATTTCTTAAGCAAATACGTTCATAAGATGCAATTATATTTAAGACCATTCTATAATATCCTCAGACAACAAAATAATTTTGAATGGAATACTGAACATCAAACACGATTTGAAGAAATTAAAAAAATTTCAACTGAACAAATCTCAAACACAATTCCATATCCAAATCAACCATTCTATGCAATGTGCGATGCTTCAAATTTTGGCATCGGCGCAGCATTATTACAATCACACAATGGTACAAATAAAATGAACCTTATATCAGCAAACTCTCGATTATTCACTCAAGCAGAGCTACGACTCTCCACTTTAATAAGAGAATGTACAGCTATAATTTATACGCTTACAGAATATGAATTTCTGATACTTGGATCAAAACATCCAACAGTTCTATTTACAGACCGTAAACCAATCATTTTTCTTTTTACACAAAAGTCAAACGCCAATCATCGAGTTCATAGATTTCAATTAATTCTAATGAAATTTCCAAATCTACACATAGTCTGGACAGCAGGAAAGAATCTTGCATTACCAGATACATTAAGTTGAAATACACCACCTGAATTACTTACACGAAAAACTACAGTTGAAATACCTAAAAATAAAAAATTTTATTTGGCAAAAGATGAAACATCACCCCGACTAGAATGCAAATATGCAGTAAAAAATGACATTTAACACTCACAGATAAATAATCTACAACACTTCCCACTTTACTTAGATTGCCAAAATAATCACTACGAAGTTGATCTACTTGGAACATCAACTTTCATACCAATTCCATACTCCCAATGGATAAAACATAATACTCAACAAAAACGAGTAAAACAACACTCGCATAAAAAAGACCTTTACCCGTTAATTGAAAAAGAAAATTTAACTGACAAAATAAATTTGTCAGGCCCACAAACAAATGATTCAAAATACACAATAAATCAAGTTTTTGACCTCCATGACCCACTTGACACCATTCCTTTATCTACATTAGAAATCGAAAACATTTTTCTCCCTCCAACAGATAAAATTACAATTAATACCTTGAAACAATACCAAAATCTTGACCCCATAATTAGACAACTAAAATCATGGCACAAATACAAAACTAAGCCCGTAAAAGCAGATACCACAATTTTAGGAAATAAAACACTCCTCCGATATTTCCGAAAGTTTAATAATACAACAATTAATGAAAACACAGACCTTCTAGAATACCAATTAAATGAATCTACAGTTCCCTGTCTCCCTTTAAGTATGATTCTCATAGCTTTTAACATTTCACATACACAAAACGTTAAAGGACACTCTGGATCAGAGAAAACATATTCAAATTTCATACAAAATTTTTATTTCCCAAATGCACCAATTTGGATAAAGGTACTATGCAATGATTGTATAGTATGTCAATTAAATAAACCTTATCCAAATCAAAAACAAATAGCACATAAACAAGATTTTAAAGGATAAAGTTTATATTTTAACCATCGTATTTCATTTGACACAAAAGGACCAATTTCACCATCATCTGAAGGAAACTCCTACATTATGGTAATTGTTGACGCATTTACACATTATGTAGCACTTAACCCAGTACAACATTGTAACGCCTATTACGCTTACACAACACTTTATGAACACTGGATAGCCAAGTTCGGATTACCCGAAATTTTAGTTACAGACAACGGTACAGAATTCATAAATAATGAAATCATCACACTATGTCATTTATATAGTTTTAAGCACAAACCACGTACATCTCATGCACCTTGGAAAAACGGTTTAGTCGAAGGTATGAACCGTTCACTACAAGAATATCTTAGATGTATCATAAATGGAAATGATACAAGATATACCGAATGGTCAGCAGATGTAAAATTATTTCCCTTAGCGTATAATTCTCAAATCACAACAACTCTAGGAATGTCACCATACGAAATGGTTTTTAACCAAAAGCCACGTAAACCCATTATGTTTACAGCAAACTCCCATAAAAATGCACAAGGTTATTGTCAACCGAATAAGGACTCAATTTGTTATAACCTACCCTTACACACACATGATGAAGATCATTTTCATCACCCACAAATCCTTAAATTAGCCTCCGGCACACATACCGAATGGATTTTAAATAGAGACAAAAAACATAATGAAATTTACCAAAAAGTAACAAAAAAGTTGTTACAAAGACAAAACGTTAACGAACAAATAAATTCACGTTTTACACCCGCCTCCGATTTAAAAATTGGAACATTTGTTTTAATACCTAATTTTAATACACAAAAAGGAATTTCTAAAAAATTACAACCCCTTCGTAAAGGACCATACCAAATAATCGCCAAACCCACTGATGTAACATATAAAATCACCGATTCAGACCAAAAAGAAATTGTTCAACATCGAAACAATCTACTACCTTATTTCCCAAAAGAATACGCACTACGCGAACTAACTCAATTATATTCTTTCACAGGTTTAAAAGTTATTCAAAATAACCCACATACAGAAAATGAAGAAAATGAACAAAATAATATTCACCTTGAAAAACAAAATAAAAAATTAACTACAACCAAAGACAATACAAAAAAGCTAGACCAAGAGTTACCTCAAAAAGAAAGGAAAAAAAAAGAAAAATGACAGAAAAAATTATACCCGAAGAACAAGCCGAAAAATCAGAACATAGAGAGTCATCACGACTTAGAAATCAACCACGCAAAAATTACAAAACATTCATTCCACAATCTAAAATATTAAAGAAAGTTGAATTTCAAAAACAGCTTTAATTTAAAAAATTAGCAATCTTTGCACCTCTGAAACATTTTGAAACTTTCATTTTTCACAATAACATGCTGACAAACACGCAGCGATTCTAGTTCAAAATTAGCCAATAAGATTCATTCAATCCGTCACCTTCTATAACTTTAACACAAACCAATTAGACGAAAGATATTAAACTCCAGGCATATCTATAACTATAACTTTACAACCTCCAGGTCAAAAATAAGCAAACCACTCAAACTTGACAACTAAAATAAATACCACCAAATATCATAACCCTCCCTTATCTAATAACGCAAAAATCAACAATACTTTCCCAACTCAGACCTCAAAAACCCCCCAAACAAAAATGTTAATTTAGCCTAAAGTAAAAGAACGACCCTATTAAATTAGCCTAAAGTACAAAAATCTCAAAAATACCCCAGATCACTTGACAAATAAAAATAAAGTAAAAGAAGACCTCCCAAACACCATAAAATTCGCCCCCAACGACTTTTCACAAAACTCAACCCACTTGTCAAAAAACCAATCAATAATTCGACCACACTTGAAAATCGCCCCAAACAACAAAAAATATTCGATCGAGAAGCCATTTCTTAAATGCTCTTCTCTCAATCAGTCAACATAATTTTCAACATTTTCATAAACTTTTTAACAATATTTAAACTTCTATTCATATTTCTTTTTGATACCTTTGAAGCTTTTGTAATAATCCTAATCATTTTTTGTAACATTTTTTAAATTTTCTATTCCATATTCGAAATATATTTCCAACTTTCCCGAGCCATTGACAATATTCACAGGTACGAAAACCAAAAATTCATTTAAATGATACGAACCATTTTTAGTAGAACAGATATTTTTTTTACTATCTGTAATTTTTAAAACATTTTTATCATCCCTCATATTGACAATATGCAAATGTATAAAGTAAAGAAAGCAATCATCACATTCGCTTTAGCAGCAATCCTTCTAATTCTTTTTCTAGAAGAATACTACAATAAACATAAATTTTTTCACTAAAAGAAACAAATCAAAAACCATCAAGAATTGCTAACCAACAACCACACAGTCAGTCTTCACCGACAACATCCCAAGAAAACCCAACAATACCTACAACTACCCAAAATTCCCAAACATCTACACGAATTTCTTTCCAAGATAACCCATATACTTTCGAAGAACGACACGCTCGCTTATCTGAACCCTTAGAACCAGTTCAGCGACAGGCACCTCTAAGTGAACCAACATATAATTTGTACCCCTCACTACCACAAGACTTAAGTAGAATCAGACATCTTAGTCAAAACCAAAATACAGGTGAAATAAACAGACAAATTATACATCCAAGACGAAACAGAAACTCTCAGACTCCCCGAGTTAATTTTAATCTACCCCAATCCCCACCACCAAGTACTCCAGAAAATCCAACAAACATATTGCCAGAAACCCCTTCACTTCTTTCACAACGTAGCACCTCAAGTCTACCCTCCGACTACTTAGGTTCAACCCCAACATCTGAACAAATACGTGAAAATCCCTTTAACCCACCAAATCAAACATCACGACTACCATATTGGACAACACAATCATTCACACAAGGTGAACCAAATTTAAAAAATGATCCAATAGATATTTCTACTGATACAACAACATCATCATCACTACCAGAAACATTATCACTACCATCAACACCATCAGTAAGCCAGATTTCACCGACACCTTTTCCTTTTAATTTTCCAAATAACCTCGACGCTAGATACCGATAACAATCATCAACAATTATCCCTTTAAGATTAGACTGGAATACATTCACAGCACCTCCACCATTATTTGGACAACACTCCGAAACTAACCGACTCCACAACTGGGCACTTAATAGATTACAATATAGACAAGATATCCACGAAGACATTCGTGATCATAACATCCAAATACTCCAACAAAATAGTCTACAGTTAAAATTTGAAATCACGGTTTAACTAAACAACATTGCTCAACATCCTTACCCATTAAACCCACCAAATATAACAGCTCAATCGCTACCACCACCATTTATAACAACTGAAGTAATATATAAATACGACAGATATACCAAAAAGACAATTGGATACATAACATTTTATAACCCGTACTCAGGATTATCCTACACATGTATATTCTAAAAATATTAATTTTTCTACAACTCCTTTTTCCCATAAACTCCGATCAGAACAAAAATCCTTCTCCCCGCACAGGACCCCAAGACTTATTAGTAACACATTACGATTGTGAAGAAAATGAGCAAAAAACACTACACAAATATGCAATAAATCAAGTAGCCAAGTATCACAATGCGAATTAGAACCACAAGCTATAGAAACTACAAATGTAATAGCAACACACTATTCAAAAGCCCGAGCAACAACAGTTATAGCATATAAATTTACAGCAACATTTTCCAAAAAAAGAAAGTACATTGTTCACAAGTCTCAAATGGAAATAAAAACCGACTTGACCACGAATCATTTTACCAAAGTAATATAGAACGACTTTTGCATCTAAATCCCGATGATTGTAAAAACGAGCTACTCAGACTTAATATCACAAGAAATAAAAACACCGACAAAAAATTAGTATATTTTCAAGTCTTTGCCGATTCTGTACATCAAGCAGAACTTGAAAGATATCAAGGACATATAAAACTAGATGAAAAATATCCATACAACGGCGCACACGGCAAACACTGGATACCACACATTGGTATAAATAATCCATCAAACTGCAAAGCAGACACAAAAAATAGAGGATAAAAAGAAATAATGTTTTTCTATTGGAAAATACAATTCGAAAAAATACAACTCACACGAGATTTATCTGATAACACAATGATCTATCAAGGAATTCGATTACCTTGTAAAAACGATCAAGGTTACTGTGACCCTACAACACGAACACAAGCAACAATTGTTTGGTTCCCCGAAGATATATGTACAACATTTCAAGTAGCAAAAATACACGCTCGAATGATAAAATTTCACAACAAATATTTTATACAATCAATCCCATATGAACAAGTAAATCCTTCACGAAAACAAAGTACTAATTTTCAAAACATCCATAATATAGAAAATAAGTTAGCACGTTTTCAAATATATCAAGAAACAGAACTCGCATGCAAATACAGAAACCCACTTCACAAGACACAATATTCTGAAATATTAGTTGAATACGAAAAAGGTTTCGACATGACCACTGGAAAAATAAAAGTTGACCCTTATGCCACAGGACACCCTTTAAACGAAGGAACATCATATATACCAGTTAACTTTCAAAAAAGTAATGGTCAACCTGGTGGACATCTAAGGCCACATGACACTAGAAGCACATGTTTACAAGAACTATCACTAATGAATATTACTTATTTTGGTAATATCCACTATGATATTCATTTAGATATGAAATTAGACATCACAATTAGTCGAATTTATCAAGAAATGTCACTCTCTGAATTGGAAACACTTCACCAACTATGCGAATTAGAACGAACACAAATCCTCCAATCACTTGCACTAGCAGTATTAAAAATACCCTAAGCAGGATATTTATTATCAGGAAACGGATCAAATTTTCTAGACTACGAAGGAAATATTTTATGGTTTTATACTTGTACCAAAAATGTATCACCACTATATGTTTTTGAAGACAAAAGATGCTATAAAAGAATCCCTAACTTTTATAAAAATAAAGTACATTTTGTTGACACACTTTCAAGACGCACATATTTTTGGGATACTGCAGTCCCATGTGGATCAAAAAATAGCCACAATGTAGTACAATTGAACCCTGATGAAGATAAATATTATCTTCTTACCCCATACCCCACATTAATGCAATCACTCAAAAAATTTTCACCCGAAAGCATTAGAGCCATTGCTCGAAACTCAAATATTGATTTACAATCAATTGGAATATATTCAAAATCCGATATCCAACATCACATTAGAACACAACAATTCCAGGAATTATTAACACAAATGGACACTATACAAAGACAATCAATTGACCAAAACTTACGCAAACTTGCCGAAACCGCAGGATTTGCAGATATCTATACACAAGATTATAGCGGATATTTTAAAGACATTAAAGACTATATATATCTAAATGGTGAAAAATACAGACCACAATATATTTCACCTATAAATATTTTTAGTTTTGTTACACTAAAAAATGAATTTCTCGATTTTCTAGGATGGCCCTATTACATCTTAGAAAAATTAACTATTTTATACGCAATGTTTATTTTTATAGGATTTCTTTTTTCACTTTTAAAAGGAATCTATAACACATGTGCTATACACACACAAGTAAATAGACAAGCAAGTGTGTAATACGCATACTATTTGCAGGGGTTTTTGGAATTTTTTCATCATCAATAAACGAAATTCTTCTAGACGCACAAATAAAAGAATATAATACAAAAATAGCGACAAGACAGAACACATACGACGAAGAACATAATATTATAGAAGTAACGCCTACAGCACCACAGTTGTCACCCCTACAACATAACCATCCATTATCCTTAGTCCCACGAAATTTCCGAAACTTAGCAACAACACATAGTCCAAATTTTAGACAAACCATATCGCAAAGTCCAATACAGCATATAATGACGCATCAATCACAAGATGAAAATACATATGAACAAATTATTGAACAACCCCATACCACCGCTTTTCAGTCTCAAAATAATAATTTTTTTAGCCCACGATGAGCCGACAACTTGGATCCCAACACCGATCAAATTCCCATCCAACCAACCTCAACACTCCAATCACAATAATCCCACTTTTTGCTTTCCCGCCACCCAATTTCCCAACTCGTAATATCACATCAAGCATGAATTCAGACAATAATTCAGATACCTCAGTTTTATATTCCATTTCACAACTCAATAACCCAAATATAGAAACCCCTGATGAATTTGCAGACTCCGAACCATCTCCATCCAATAATTTTCAAGCCAACTCCTCAGTTTTTCAAAACCCCCTTTTCAGCCGATCCCACCAAATAAACCACTCCCATCCATTTCTACTCTCTCTTATGCTTCACAAGTTACCCAACCATTTCTTCTTTTCATTCAGATCGATCATCCAATTCCCCAGATATTTCCCAAATCTCTCAAGAATTAGATAATTTTATCACCCTACAACAACAGCTAATACACCCTAACACCCTCACTCTAAATCAAATTTCATCCACAATAGAATCCTCAAATCCACCTACTCCTACACCCTCTTCAGCTTATACTGCCTCTATAGCACAATAATCCACATCCACCGAATCATCAACTAGCACTAACCGAGCTTATCGCACTTTTAAAAGAAAATTCCCAAATCATCCATTCCCGACCAAACCAGGAACAGCCTGCGAATATATTAATCACCCAAACCACACTAACACGAAAGATTTCTTAGCAATCACCCTACCTTCATTTCCACAATATACTTTAAACACCCCTCATGACACTAACGACACACGAAGTTTTGTACATGAACACGTTTTAATGCCTACACTTCATTGGACATCATATTATCATTTTACTAATCCCCTTTGCCTGCCACTATCTAATACTCATAACGATATAGAAAGGAATAAAGATATGCTATATCGACTCACTACACCACTAACACATAGACAATTCACTTACATAGGATATAAAAAATCACTAAAAACATTCACTGCACCTCGAGCTAACGGTTCACACTAGAATACTACGACCATAATATCATCCGCACTAACCAAGATCAATTTTTAGATGACGACCGCTTCGCTAACCCACAACTAACAGAAAAAATTTTCATAAAAACAGCATATGTATTCACACTCAACATATTCGATCGAAAATATGATCACATCATTTCTGAAGCACTAACTGACATGCAAGCTTACGAAAGTTTTAAAGAAAAGTTTCAATTATTTTCACTAACCTTCCACTTCCTTGCACCACATGAACGCGATTTGCACTGCTCACACGACATTTTGTTACGCACTAAACAAACCCACACCTATACATATAACCGCTTCATCCAAAATCATTTTGATTTACACACCCCATCAAGACAACCACACCATCGTTTTCAGTTTCTTAATTCAAAGTACACTTCGCCGTTTTTTCTAAATTCTCACATATTGCATCAAAGATACTAACCTCCACGGCATCCTCCGCAATTATGACCCAATATCACAAATGTATATATTTTGTCCCATCACGAAGACCTTTAACGCAGAAGAATCCAGACCCTTCCTTATCCCACATGAATTTATCCAATTTATAGAAATCCCTATATTAGAATTCATCCATAATACTAAATACAATCACAAAATATATAATCTAATCCAAAACACACCTTATGAGTTTGCAGTTGGCACCGAAGAACTAAAAACTATTAAAGCACTTCAATTGCTTTGGCCACTGCTTCAAACTAAAAACATCATTCGCATACTAGCAAAATTACTAACAAATTCTGATATGATACACGACATCTTCCCCCACGGTTTTTTCCCCGACGACTAACAGGTAAGTATAAATTGTACATATTCTTTACTAATAAATCTGAAAATCATACTAACCTTTCTTTATTCATGTCTCATTTAGATTTTTAGTCTTCATCCCACGATCATCTGCAAAAAACAGAAAAGAAAAATGAAAAATAAAAAACTTGTTTAAAATCTTCTAAACTCTATTAATATTTTGCAAATAATATAATAAAATTCATACCAATGTAGTATATTAATTTATAAATTGTTTCCCCAAAAGCAGTAAACTTAATAATGATGAAAATTTGTAACTTAAATTTTTCCCCAAAACTAGCAGTAAAATTGAAATTCTATGTAGTAAATTAATAAAATGAAAATGCAGTACTAACCTTTTGATATTTTCATTCACTCGCACAAGAATTCTATCCAAACTCGCACAGCTCGCCCACGAAGAATTGTTTAAATAATGAATTTCAGTTTCAAGTTTTCACACTCAACAATTCTAACACACGATAACAAGTTTCAAACTTTCCTTTAACCCGGTTGGAAAGGAATTATATACTAAACCAAACTAACCAACGCAGCTTACTAAACACCTCAAATCATAAAATAACAGCATGACTAAGAAAAGGAAACCAACGGTACCCAAACCAGATTAACCCAGTTCAAAACTGGATAACTTATTCTTTTGAAGACTATTATAAAGTCTAAGAAAGAAATAATAGAACACAAAAAAGTCGAAAGACAAACCCATAACAAAAACAATTTGATTTTTGAAAAAAGACACAACAACGGAACATAAGAAAGACCACCATAAACATAACATAAAACGTTATCACATAACAGGACCTCTCACAAAAACCGCACGAAATCATACTCCCACTTCTGGCCTAACCCACCAGAGAGGACGCCCTGAGCATGCTCTATAGCCAGCCTAACCCACCGCGCTACATCCACGCTTTGTGACCACACTTCTAGTTTTAATAAGAGGTACTCAAGTATGAGTAACTCTTCAAAATAACCAAACTAAAACAAAATGCTTTTGTGAAAACAACTAACTAAAATCATAATAAAAAAACTAGACTAATCAAAATTTTATAAAATGTAAATTATACCTTGCAGTATATAGATCAGCATACAACAACAAAGACGAACATCCAAAGACAAAATGACCCCACTACACACGAAAAAGAATGGTCAACCACAACCAATATGCCGTCCACAATCACAACTCAAAGGATTTAGAGTACGACTTGACTTCGCAGAAAAGGACTTCATTGAACTAGACCAATGACCACCTCGATGTTCAAGTATATGTACAGATCCGAGTAACAAGGCATCCCCTCCACGCACAATCTCCACGCCATTCCCAGACGAGGTCGAACACAAACAAGTTCTCTACATAATACAGAAGAACCCGTCATAGCAAACCATTCTGAAATCAGACTGATTTCGTTGGGAAACGCAGTCGTTGTCACAAGAAGACACAACGATTGATATCCCTCATTCCAGCGTCCTGGAATTTCTCTAACAAAAGAAACCGGATAAGAATATGATGTTCGCAAAATACCAACGTCCATCATCCATCCTTTGAATTGCAGAAAGACAATTCTAAAAAACTCCGTAAAACCCGGATGGGTGGAACCTGATCTAAACTATATTTTATGATTGGATAAATTATATATTTTACCACTGTAAAGTATTTAATATTAACCAACCATGATCCATCTAACTAACAAACCACTTATTTGTAAGTGCTGAAATTACTTGTAATTTCAGCACCAGAGAGATTTGAATTTAACTTAGAAATTAGTTGCCTCTCCAAGAGAACTTCAGCAGCCGCAACAAACCAGTATACCCTAGATCTATTGAGCCTAGCAGAGACTAGTTAAACACCCTGAGACTAGTAAGTATAAGAGTAAGATTAGGATCGGTATTAGACTAAGAAGTTGCACGAATCTATCCGGCCGAAAATAAGATAGCGTGACGAGCAGACGGTGTACCCTATCCAAAATTACTCTATGAGTTAACCACATCGGTCCTAACTCACTACGGCTCAATGATTTTACTCTGTTTTTGCTCTAAATTTTGGAGAAGACCATGGAATATTTGCGCTCTGGGCGGAATGTTTCATTTTTTCTAACAAATTTATTGTCAAAAGCTCAAAATTAGAAAAGTTATCATGCGACAATTTAGTTTAAGTGATGGGGTTAAATTCAAGACTAGTTTGACTACAATTCCGGGTTGACCTACGTACAAGAAAAACGCTTGTCAAATAATTCCATTTAAATGATGCTTATCATACAATTCCATACATAGAGTTATTGGGAAAAGTTGTATCCCACAATTTCTGTTTGTGGAAATTAATTGATAAACGTTTTTCATGACTACAAAATTTTCTGTAGAAATTACGGTATAAATATAAGCAATTATAAAAATTTTAGAAAAATTCTTTGTTCGGACTCAAACAAAGATTATCCGAAATTTTTTAATGCGAAATTGTTAATTTTGTTTTTTAACGCAGCCAGACTCATTTTTAAAAGAGAGTGATAACAAATAAAACGATTTTTTGTGTTTTTATATACTGAAAGTTGTCAAAAAACCGGTTCATGTTTTTCAACCACTAAGTTTTTTGCTAAGTAGAAATTTGTTAAATCCTTATACAAAAAAATACATTCTTTTCTTATAATTTTGTGTGATAGTGAAATTCAACACATTAAACTACATGGCGAATCGTCGGAATTAGTTCATCTGTGCTATTCATGCCACTTAACCTATGAATTTTCTGCAAGACAAAGATTTGGAGCAAACCTTGATTGTACTTTTATGGGAAAATGCTTGTCATACTATTTTCTTATATAGAAAAGAGCTTGTTGAAAAGTTTTTTTAGATAACATTCTGTGCGTACGAAAATGTATGGGATTGTCTATAAGCAATTTTGGTCAAGCTGGATATTATAATTGTTCTATAGCTTTGGAGCAAACCTCGATTGTACTTTTATGGGAAAATGCTTGTCAGACAATTTTCTTATATAGAAAAAAAGCTTGTTGAAAAGTTTTATATAACTTTCTGTGCGTACGAAATTGTATGGGATTGCCTATAAGCAATTTTGGTCAAACCGGATAATATAGTTGTCCTATACAAGCGTGAGCGGTAAATAAAATAAAAGGATTTTATACCAGGCCAAAGCCCTGCATATTTCGACTGTTCCTTAACTAGCCTCGAATAGATAGCCTCCATTGACTTTTTCGAATAGTCTGATGTTTTTCCACATTAATAACATTCCGCGTGCTGAAACTATCAAAGTAGTATTCTAGAAAGGATGTCATCATGCCATTCGTATTTTAGTTTTGTGCAAGCTTACTCGCTTTACAATCAAAAGAGATCCGGATCGATACCCCATACGCTGTCATTTTTTGTAAAATCAATCCGGATTTTAATGACACTCCATATATTCATCTTCCAACTTGAATCGAAGCACGCATTTGCTCTTGTTAATATGTAACCAGGCGCAACATATAATCTTTTGTACTTATCCATTGCGTGTCAGTGGTTGATTTTTTAAACCAAATTTTTTTTTTCATAGGCGTTAAAATGCAGTCAGAACATTCATGACCTTCACATTCATGGCATTCCAGATAAGCCCGCATTCAAAAAAATTGTTTGGGATCAATTTAAATTGATTTAACCGAAGTTAAATAGATTTTAAATGGATTTTAAATTGTTTGGATCAATCTTTTTTGAAAGTTTTAAATCTGTTTAAGTGTCTAAGAAATCGATTTTAATCGATTTGCATGGATTTTCCGACCTAAAGTATTATATTCTCGATTTTTTCAAAAACATAAAAAACACACGTGCCAAATGTTATGAACTCAAAAAAATAATCCACATAAAACATATTTTAAGCTTGAAAATGTGCAAGGAAATCATTGTAAGTCAGATTATGGGCAAAATCTTATGTAACAAACAAGAAAAAGGTCAGAATAATTTAAATTTTGATCTCAATAAGATCACAAAAAATCATGAATGTAAAACAGATTTTGAGCAAAAACTTATGAAACGAGTCAAGAAAAGGTTCATTAAAGATCAATTTTTGAACTCAAATTATGCGAGGAAACAAAATAACTTTGTCGATATTTTGGTCTTTTTATTTGGTCTTTTTCATGTTAAACACGCTATTGGTGTAAAATGAAAAATAATTAGCAATTAATAAATGCAATAAAATTTCAAAACTTAAGAAACTTGAATAAAAAAATGGATTTGAATCGATTTAAAAACGATTTGGAACAATTGTTTTAGCTGAGATTTTAGATCAGTTTAAACCAATTCCAAATCAATCTTTATCTTTTTTATTTAATCTTCGTACTTTTTTCATACTAAAATCAATCATAGTCCATTTTTGTCAGTGCGGGAGCTTTTATCGTCAAAGAAAACAGCGAGTACTTGAGAAACTATGTTTTTGTTGATTTAATTATGAGTTTTTTTGGTGTTGGCAGCGGTCATGTCCGTGTTTCTGTACGCCAGAATAGAACTGTCTCTCTACCGGAACTCTTCGGAGAGCTCAGACGATGCAGTGATGTGCTTACTAAGGTTGTGCTCGTCTGTCATGATCACTGCGCCCAACATCACCTTCAGGAAAGAGCTGAAGAAGATGATGGAGCGAGAACATTCTAGACTAATCCTGCTTTCAGTTAACCCCAAGAAGTACATCAAAGTGTGCGCCTGTTTCCTCCTGTTCGAAATTGTTTTTGCAGGTGGATGTTCTTATTACGTAAGCTCTTTTTACTGTACAGTAGTTTAATGGAGTATTGATTGTCTAAAGTCTATCTAGTTTAAAGTTTATCTTTCAAGGTTATTGAAAGATTGATGGACTTTGGCAGTTTATTTTTTTCATGACCTGCCTTTTGTTCAAGATTGAACTAACTGTTCAAGATTGAACTAACTGGCCTTTTGATTGAACTAACTGGCTCTTTTTCCGATCACCCCCGCCCCCCACCTCACACGACCTTCAATATATTAGTGTAACCAGTGGTTTTACGAGGTTGAGTATCAAGACAAATATGTTTGTCGTGACCTTATTAGTTAGCAGGTGGGGGAAAAGGAAAAAAGAGCCAACTAATTTTACGAGCTATTCGGCTCTTCGCAAAGAATGTAAGTTAGGGGAGTCTGCTTCAACTTAGAATTCGCTGATTATTCAAATCAATGGGGGCCAAGATCGTTCAAATAATGGCTTACAAATTATTTGAGGTGGCTCTTTTATAATCTCCTGTAAAAATTGCTAGCACCGCGTAAATTTCTTGCTCTTTTCGCTGTTACTCTCACTTCTTCTTAAAATTAATCGAACACGCTTGGACAAAAAGAGCCGGCAAAGTTATATTCAATCAACACACGTAACACGTAAAGCAAATCTGATTAATGGAATTGTCAGGTAATGACAAAATAATTGGTTAGAGCTCGTTATAGGGAATTAACTCTGGCTAAATAATATAACGATCTGACAGTTCAATTTAAGATGGGTTCTCCTAACTGGGTTGTCTCTTAAGCAACCCGCAAATTCAATCTCTAAAATTAACCGTTTTCTCAAACTTCTAGAATAGGTTCCCACTTCGATCCGTACCTAGATTAACAGTCAGGCTACACAATCACTTAGTGTTAATCTCTCAAAACTAACGATCGGATCTACCAACTTCTCTTGGTTTTGGTTATTTTTTTCTCTTCTAAAAGCTGCGTACCAATCCCACCACAGGTATGTCTATTTGTACACCGGTATAATTGAATATCCTCCCTCCCATGTAAGTCCCGACATTCGCTGCTGTGCATTCCACGTTCGTCCTGTAAAGTATAAGTTCCCTTAGGTACACCAGTTCTAAATGCTAATCTCCCAGTGGCTATTTAGATCGCTTCAAGTAAAAATTACGTCCAACTGAACCTCAGCTACAGTTCGCGTTTAACTGGCAGTAATCCCAAGGTTTTTTATTTGGTTTATCCCACACATGTTCCAAGGTTCAATTAAGGATCACCCCGGGGTCACCAGAGGTCAAGCAAAGGCCCATGAGTTCAGAGCCGGGTGGGGGTCCTACCTGCCAAGTTCCATCCATACACGATTATCACTCTCCGATTTATCTTTTTCCAATTTGTCACCTTTTCCCAGAATTGGCTATTAACATCGGAAGGAGCCAACGGAGAGGGTTTGTTTGCGGGACGTCTTTTTCCGGGACTTGAGTCTACTACACATTAACGCCATAAAATCAATATGCCCTCGCTCAATATTTTTCTTAATTGCCTATTTCTGGTCCCAGGGGTATTTTTCCCCAGTGCTAATAACTTTCGGTCGGACCGTAAGATTAGGTCCAAACTCAAACGCAATGCTTGTCTTACCACTACCTATCAACCCTCCTAGTTTCCGCTTCCTAGGGTCACCAGGGGTCAAAAAATAGCTTCCGGAAGTCAAAGGGGGTTTATTTGCACAGGCCAGAAAACCGGAAGTAGGGGTCTGAAGGGTCTGGGGTCTTAAGCTTCCCTCATCTAGGGCTTCCATATACTAAGTTTTGGGGTCATTCATTGCTAGATACCGAGTCCCAGCAGGGTGATTTGCTCTTCCAGGAACCGTTATCACTCGGACCCAGGTAGTCCCCGGATCCAGGGTTTTGAATGCCCGGGTCAAATCATCTCTAGTATCCTTCCTGTGAATTTCGCAATGATCCGACCAGTGGTTCTTAATCCGAGGGGGGGGGGGGTAGCACATTCTCTCCCCCATTCAGTTTTCCTCCAAAGACAGGACTAATTCCTCAGAGCTTGGACTATTTTGAGCTTAGTGCTTTATTTACTTTTCTATTTGCCGAGTTGGCTAACCAATCTCACTAGCATACTCTCGTTATGTGTACTTTAACAACACTATAACTCTTACTGTAACAAAGAGGTTTGAGTTACCCCCTTTGTTTTGCGGCTTAGTAGGTAAACGGCCTAGATTAAGTGTGTTGTGAGCGAATTGTTTTTTTTTCAATTCTACAAAGAACCTTTCCTGTGAAAATGGGGAGGAACATTGTATTCAGCTGTGTTTTAGTTTTTCTTTTTTTTGGTTTTCCACAAATCATCGGACTGGTTTGAGTGATACATCAAATAAAAGCCCTTGCAGTCGTGATGCGACCAACTTTTAACTTTTTTGTGGTCGGAACATTGTTTGCTACATGCACAGCAACCAGCTATCCTTGTTGATAATTTGCATGCGTTTGGTCAATTTATTTATTGGGCTATATTTTTGTTTGGGACGTTGCACACACCCGCGCAAGCAACGAGCGCGTATCACAAACGTGAACAGGGGCGGATCTAGGTTTTTCTAGAGGGTGGGGGCGGATTAAAAAAAAATTCAAGCATTTTGTCGACCTTCTTTTGTCAACTAAATAGATTTTCCGAGCTCTCCTAAAGCACTGAGAAGACCCTGTTTTGGCCAAATTTTCTGCGCCGCGGGCGTTTCTAGGCAGTTTTGGAAACTTTGACCAAAAAATCGACGCGCGCTCCCCTTCAGAATAAGTATATATTAGCGCCAAAGGCGCCTTTAGAACATTTTTAGGGTCCGTCACCAAATAAGGATATCTCAAAATAGCACACAGGGGGGACCCTTTGGCTCGGCAGGGGGTCGAATCCCAGAGAAGTGTTAGCATGAATGCGCGAGTGTTAGCATCTATGGCTATAGATGATAGCGTGTGTGTGAGTTTGTGTTGATGCAGTGGGCGGAGTCATATTGGCCCGAGGTGGAGGCGGCGAACAGCACTACAGTAAAGAGCAGTGGGAAGTACGCCCTCATGGTTGTACACCCCTTGAACATCATCGTCACTAACATGTGGAACTTCGCCATAGCCATCATGTGCATGATGGTATGTGGACACCTCATAGACGGTATATCACATTGATGCATAATATCAGTCAGACCATTACATAACAATCACTCAATATACAGGGCATGGCAAATGAAAGGTCATTTATTATTTGACAGCGTTGTCCAAGTTAGCGGATGATTTGAGGGATGATAAAGTTTTGTGTGAGCTGAACTTTGCAACGACAGAGAAAGGGAGGAGATTTGCGCTGCAGAAGTACCCTTTGCTGGCCGAGGAGACAAAACACTTCACTCAAGGTTAGACAGAGAGCAAGAACTTTGAGTTGGAAAAGATGTAAAGTATGAAAAACAAATCTGTTCAGAATTGTCGATTTTTTCACCACGCCAAACTTCATTGCATCCATTCATTGCCAACGTTAAATAGACTTTTCAAAATTGAATTTGAAAGGGGGTAACGGAAAAAGAGCCGAAAAGATAAGAGCAATCGAAAGTTTCACTGAATCCATGAGTTTCAGAGGACATCATGCGGCTGAGACATCAAATAATGACGCCGGAGAAAATACTCACCCGATATTATGATCTACAGGTCGGAAAAAACTCAAACAATTTTTCTTTTCGTATTATCAGTTTGATAAAATGCTATTTTTTTGCAGCTAATTCTACTTATGTACAGATAAAATGCTAAGATAAAATGTGAATTAATCTCAAAGTTCAAACATTAAAAAGTGAGCGAGTATTCTCTCCGCCGGAGAGAACGAATACATCAAATTCATAACGTCAATACCGGTTATAAAAAATTACAAATATATTAAAATCATAAATGCTGCAATTCACAACTTTCCCCTTGATAGGAAAAAAAACAAATACGAAGTAAAAGGTAGCTGACCCTTTTCTCCACCCAGAGGAAGCAGAAGAAATTTTGACAAACTACAATAAATAAGCACTGGGTTATGCACTATGAAAACATGACATAACAAACGTTTGCTAAATAAGCAGCTAAACTAAGTTAATAAATGAATTCTCAGAGTGAAACCGATGGAAAACTTAGCACGTAAGTGTTACATTAATAGTAACTGAAAAAACTAAAGATAGAAGAGGGAGAGTAAAAACTTTTTATTAGCACTGCAGGTGTGTACTGAGTGATCGAAAAGAGAAAAAAGTTAACCAACTTAAGGCAAAGTGAACAAAAGCTTACTGAATTAGTTTTTCTCATCTTCCATGAAATTTCCAATTCCGCGTTAAAGAATTCACTTTCCAAATTTCATTGAAGTTGTCCAAAGCTACTCTCAATGATTGATCTGGAGTGGATTGAGAAAATTGGAATTTCTTATCCGAAGGAATTGGGGATGAAGTCTGACCGTCCCATCCGGATTGTAGATGATGGTCAAGAATGATCGGGTTTGCCGCTAAACCAGCCGGTTTGTCTTGATAATCTATAATGTTTATGCATGGTCTCTTATGCAAAACTGAGGAGGTCCTACAATTCGCCCCGATCGACGATGTTTGAACTTGTTACCGGTGATGTTATTGTTGTTTAAAGATCCTTGGCCAGACGGGTTTTCGTCCGAAGACTCGGTTATCTCGAAGATCGGGAAGTCTACCGTCGCATCGTTTTGTGATATCTGCTAATCCTGCGGATAGGCAGGTTGCGTGGCTTCTATAATTGTTGAAAACTGTGTGATTGGTGGAGTTTGAATCCGGCTCCGTCCTGCGGGCATGATGCTGAATGCGCAATCAAGCGGATCTGACAATGAAGCTTATCAAGCGTTTTGCAAAAGCGGTGAATAGTCAAGCGGTGACCAAAAGCTCACTGAATTAGTTTTTCTCATCTCCCATGAATTTTCCAGTTCCGCGTTAGGCAATTCATCCTCTGACTTTGATTGAGTTTGTCCAAAGCTACTCTCAAGGACTGATTTTTCGAGAGAGGGATAGTAGGTCCGCTGAAGAAGAGTCTGATGAGCTCGCTACTTGGTCGTTGGAGTGGATTGAGAAAATTGGATTTTTCTTATCCGAGCCGAGGGAATTGAGGATGAAGTCTGACCGTCCCATCCGAATTGTAGATGATGGTCAAGAATGATCGGGTTTGTCGCTAATCTAGCCTGTTTGTCTTGATAATCTATAAGGTTTATGCATGGTGTCTTCCTTCTGCAAAACTGGGGAGGTCCTAAAATTCACCCCGATCGTCGATGTTTGAACTTGTTACCGGTGATTTTATTGTTGTTTAAAGATCCTTGGCCAGACGGGTTTTCGTCCGAAGATTCGGTTATCTCGAAGATCGGGAAGTCTACCGTCGCATCGTTTTGGGAGATCTGGTAATCTGGCGGATAGTCAGGTTGTGTGGCTTCTATAATGGTTGGAGACTGTGTGATTGGTGGAATTTGGATGCGGCTCCAACCTGCGGGGATGATGCTGATTGAAAAATCAAGCGGATCCGACCATGAAGCTTAGCCGTCTAAAATCTCTGTTTTTTGTGTTATCCCGAGCTTTATGAGAGTCTCAGGTGGGAAAATTAGGTTTCGGTTATCTAATACTATCAGAAATATAACATTCCGTAATCAAATCTCTACAAGGGAAACCTCCAGCAATCCATTCCCAGCCACTAATACATTAGGTGTCCAAAGGAAGTAGCATTGGTTTGTCGCAAGCTAATTAAACTGTGTTTTTGAACTCTATTTTGTCCGCTAAGATTTGTTTCTACCCGGTTTGGCTGAGGATTTTGAGACTCTGGTTCTTTTGTCGTTATCGGAAGTAGCTTGCTCAGTTTGAAGCCTTATCTTGTGGCCTAGTAACTGTCTGTTTTGCTTTCATAGTCCGCTTTGAGCCTACTTCAAAATCAGAGTTAGGAAGAACCGGACAGGAAACATTTCCTCTAAACGAACGAATATTAGACGAGTTTGATTTCCGTAGGACGAAATCGGACTTTCTGATAATTCTTCCGTCGAAAAAATTATCGTGGTTTTTGAAGCATTTATAATTTTCTGGTTCTGTTTTCACAAAAAGGATTTCCGTTTATGCTCTCCATAATATTCCAAAGTATACTAGCTTTGAAAAAACTTTGTAATGGCATTCGAGATAATGAAGATTTGGATGGTGAAGGGTAGTTATAGCCTCCGAAACTAGTTTTTTTTCAGGATTATTATGTCCTTTAATCTGTCTTTGATCCGGTCGTCGGACACTAAGTCAAGTGCCCTTCCTTTGCTTAGGAATGATTTTCCTTTGTCTAAAACTCCATCTGATAACTTATCAGAGGCTAATTGTTTACAGATTTTGTAGGATTTTCTTTTGAATTGTATCTAAAAGGTGAAAAATTAATTTTGATTGGAAGGAGGAACGTAGGTTCCAGATAATTTTTGACACCGCGTGTTGTGAAGTACGTTTTTACGTTTTTGATGTTTCTTGAGCCATTGCTAATAATTTGTTTTTTAAAGTATGTACAAGTTTTTTCGCTAAACCGTTAGAGCGATGATCGCTGCTTAAAAAGACTTAATTTAATATGATTGGAAAATCAATAAAACTTAATGTATTGGCTAGTAAAAAAAGACGCGTGGTCGACAAGAATAAAAAAGCGAATTGAGTTTAAATGAGAGGAACCCTGAAAGAATTCAATCACCGTATTTGATGAAGTGGAAGATCCTCAACTAGAATCCAAAGAACCGGGGAATTGAGTATTTAATTCCTCATTAGGTTCCGATAAAGGTGGTTAATTCGCAGGTTTGGGTACAAGAAATATTACTTTTTATTTTCTTACCAGTTTTTGTGCATTGAGAACAGTTTATACCGTAAAAATAAGTTTGACGGTTTATATGAGGCCACGATTTATACTGAGCAAGGTAATTTGTGCCGAATTGTCCTGGATGGGCCTCATGAAATGTCTTTATAACTACGTTTCTTGAGGTAAAAGCGATAACCAAATTTCCATCCATGTAACGTAACCCATCGATTTCGTGAATATCTCGAATAAACTGGTTTAAGTAACGGAAATTTTCATTAACCTTGTCTACTCTAACTCGAAACGCTTTGACGAAAAGACTTAGCATTGGGTCTTCCTCTCTTATTAGGGCTACCAATGTAGTGTTGAATAAGGTGTTTAAGTCTGAAGGCATTCAGGCAACCTCTGACTATTTCGGTAATTAATCAGAACTTTTTGATAAGACAGGGAATTCGACTGAAACTTGAATACCGGGAGGGATTGATTACGGTTTGATTATTGGACATATTTACGCTATTTACAATTTTAGCATCCCGAGGAGTAATAATCAGGCTACAATTATGATCTAAAAGTTTTAAAAAGCAGAATTTCATAAGGAAAGAATATTTGAAAAATCTGAAAAAGTAAATTTGGAATTGCAAAAATCAGTTCTGTTGTTTTTTAAGTTACAAATTGGAAGAGTCGAGTTAATAAACTTTAGAACAGAAGAAAAAAAGTATTTACATTATCTTTCGTAATAAGACTTTTCCAAATTAGTGCCACTATTATTGCAGTTCATATTTCTATTATCTGTTGGATTTTTTGCTTTGATGAGTTTAGTGATTGTAGCGACCACAAATTCTTTGTTGTAACGGGATAGGGTGTTGCTTTTTCTGATGGGATTCTTGAAATTAGATCCGTGAAGCCCATATCTTTAGCTGCCAGTAGTTTGATTGTAAAGTTAAAGTGTACGTTTAATTGTTAAAATGTACGACCCATCTAGTTAGACGACTATGATATGTTTTATTTCCTTGTTGAGGTGAAAGTGCTGAAAAAGGGGCTTTATGATGAAGAAAAATTTGAAATTCCGAGCTGTAAAGATAAGTCTTATAAAGCTCGACTGCCCAAACAACTCCCAAAAGTTATAAAGTGGAATATTTAGTTTCATGCGGATTCAAAAACCTTGATGCGACTTTTAGTCGATCTAGTTCCCTTTTTGCCGCATCGAGTAAAGGAAGGGGAACACGTCTACCTTTCAGTTGAATTGGGTTTAGTGGTTCATGAAAGTGATTTTTTTGTTTTTTTTATTTCTTCAATCGGAATAAATAATTGTATGAAAAAATCGGTTAAAGTATCTATCTCTTTCAATTTTTCGGGTGGGAAAATTAAATTATTAGACTTTTGATCCTCTTGGTCTGGTAGTGAAGAAAGTGTTTCTAAAAGACTTCTAATTCCACTTTTGGCAGATTATCGTTTCCTAGAATGTTTATCGCGTGGGCTTCTGCGAAGAAAAAGTGACATTCGATGTGAGACCATCCATTTGAAAAGATAGGGATTATTATTTGGCCAGCGACATTTATTGCGTTATCTGTAAATCCATGATATAAATCTTTCGTCGGTTGATCCACCAGATAAATTTTCAGGTACCTATCGCGTAGTTTTAATTCATGAAGTTTATTGCTTTTGAGGCAGCTCACATCGCTGGCCTGTATATTAAGGATCACTTGGTTTTTTTAAATAATTTCTCTTTGTTATAGTAAATAGTGGTTACATTTAATACAGAGTAATAGAGTAATCATCGTTGTCGCTGTGCCTGGATTCTGATTCTGACCTTGCGCTGATTACACTACAACATTCTTTGTTTACGCGGTCATTATTTATATCCGTTGGTTCTGATGAATAACTAAAATCTGTATTATGAGCAGTTTGAATTTCTACCATATTTACTTTTTTACGGCGAGATTTACAAGGTCTGGAGGATACAAATGTCCTCTGTTTTTATAGGATGTACAATGTACAAGTTGTGTCTTTTGCTGGACAAACCGCCAGGTGACCTTTGGAAAATATGCTGTCGCAATTTCATACAGGCGTTAATCCGCTCGATATTTAAGACTTGGTTCCCTTTTTTTAATTAAAATGATAAAAATGTTTATTTACAGATGGTCCCTTGAATTCAAAATTGTTCATCAATTTCATCCGGTTCGTTATTCCTTTTTCATAGATTAGTGCCACATTTAATGCTTCTAGGGGGTGAGAGGGTTTTTGAGAGATGTTTTCGTTGGATGTCTGAGTTCTTCATATTGTTAATAAAATGTCTCTTATCCATTCATCTTCTCCTGCAAGAGCTCCCCAAAATTGTTCCAGCGATTATCTATCTCTCTGTTTTTTGTTTAGGAGCGTACGTCTCCAAACGTAACTTTCGATTTCCTCACAAACGCTATGGACAAGTTGTCTCAGAACTCTTTGAAGGAGGTTGCGAGAATTATCACTCAATATTATTCAAGCTCGATTGAAGTTTCTTATCCGTTTCTTCGATTCTCATGCCGTTGAATCGGTTCGTTTTGGTCTTTATTGATGCCCTTTCCTCATTATCGTATCTCTTTTGCACCCAGAATTTTCTGTCTAAGCGAGCTGTTTTCTGTGCTTCTGTTTCGCTATTTGGCTGACTTTATAGAAAAGGTGGTTGTGGATGATGCCTTTCTATAGAATTCGGAAATTTTTTTATATCAATATTCTCCTTCGCTATCACTGCAATTTGAAAAAGATCATCCCACTCCTCCCAAGGAATTAGTTGGTCCACCATTTGATTTTGCCAAAACGAAGGTATATCTCTCAGATTGGAATCGTTACTGTTTGATTGCGCCATCAAAAAATGCTTCTTTGTTGCAGATAATTCTACTTATGTACAGATACAATGCTAGTTAAAAAGTGATTTAATCTCAAAGATAAAACATTAAAAAGTGAGCCTGATTTCTCTCCACCGGAGAGAATGAATACATTAAGGTCATAACAAATTGCAATTAAAATAAAATAATAAAATACTGCAACTCACAACACAGTTTGACAAAAAAACTTTCTTCATTTGGCGTTCACCATCCGGTGCGCTCACATTCGGCACGAGAGGAGTATTCCGTTGAAATTAAAGTTCGCTTGTCAATTGAAATTAAAGTTAATTGTCGCTTGTTACGTATTGTCGCTTTTTACGAACTGTCACCTGATACGATTTGTCGCTTCTTGGTAAACATGATCATAGATCATGCATTGAGGAGAGCTTTGTCTATGCTTATAGATTGCCAGGAAGAATGTCTGACTCAAAACCACCACTTAAAATGTTATTATTTACCAAAAGAGCGTTCTAATCAGCTTCCAATTTGCAACTTCGCGGAAAGTTTTTTCAATATTGGAGGTGTGCTCATTTGTTATTATGCCTGTTGTTCACTTGCTTTGTTGTGGTTAGATGAAGCTGAATGCCTGTTCCATTGGGTTCCAGAAGTGGTTCCTCGTCAACATTGTGGCCATCTTCTTCTCCGTGATCGAGTTCCTCTTCTCCCTGTTGGGGGATGTGGGAAGAGAGCAGGATGTGAGCAGTCTATTCCTGGTCTCTTCCCCGCTTTTCTGGGTGCCCTTTCTCATCCGCTCAGTCATGATGGTAAACCTGAAGGCCACTATGATAGTGCCGGTGAGTTTCCTTCTTTAAATGTTCAATATTTTGTCAAATAGGAGAAAGCAAATGTGGAAACAAATATCTTACTGAAGTAGAGTTTCACCATTGCAACCTGATTGGAACTCTTCTGAGCTGCTGGCTTTTTTTATTAGTTTAGTTAGAGGGGGAGAGGGGTTGGAGGAATTTCTGCGCTGCTTTGAGCATGACATTTTGAGCACTTTAAAAATAATTTGACCAAAAAATTGCATTTTTTCGGCGCGCGTTCTCCCCTCAAATTTAGTTATATTGAAAAATTAGAAAATACTTGATGTTGGTCGGCCAAATATGGATCTTGCAAAATTATATCAAATGGGGACCCTTTGAAAAAATTAGCAATCAGAATCCCCCCCGTCAGGCACGCTACTGATTAGACAGATTGAATTGAAATTTATATCATCCTAACTTCATTTTACCAGTATTTTGATCAGTTCCGCCCCATTGTCAATGCACATAATAAAAACCAATTGAACGCAATTTTGGGACGGGAATGACTGGGTTTTTGGTGTTGAAGTGTCCGAACAGAAATGTCTGGGTTTTTGTAGCGGGAGTGTCTGGGGCGTAACTGACTAGTAACGAAAGACGTAATTGACTAGCTCTAATACGTTTTAAAGATCAAATTGTTGGATGATTCTATTCGAATCTTGTTACGTTGATTTTACAAATTTTATACAATTTTTTTTCCAAATCCTGCTCTTAAAAAAATTAAGGAGCTTGCAACACTTGCGCGATACACAAGTTGTTAAGCTTAGCACATTTTCATCTTTGCTGGATTAGTTAAAGTAGTTTCAACATCAATTGAACAAAATATCATCCGACGAAAAATAAAAAAAAAACAGTAGTTTACTTCAAAGTAAGCCCAACGCACTACAGCGAACCTACAAAAATCAATCAGTAGCACCCAAAACTTTTAAAGTACTAGCCAATTTTGGTCAACTTCAAAAACATTTTTTTCGTTCAACACTCATTTTTTCACAATATATATAAGAGAAAAGTAGTGTTGTGATTTACGTTTTGTCTCTCTTAATTTGAGCTCTAGTTCCTAATTAGACGCCCGCTAGTTTAGGTCTATTCAAAACCCATTTGACTTCGCGGCACTTTTCTAATTCTATTGAGACAAGACAGTTTTTATTCAATCCTTTGGTTGAATTAGTCTTTAGTAAACCAATGGTATATGAACACTTCTTATTATGGCGCAGTGTAATATTCGCCCAAAAACTACACAGTGATGGAGCGTAGAAAAAGTACCTATAGACGACTGGCCGGCGTCATTTACCTAAATTCTAATTGTTTTTCACCGTCTCGACCTAGCCAGTTAGTTTTCTGGTCTGTTTCGGGCTAAGTAAAAAGTTACTAATTTCAGGCCATCAGTCAAACGACTTTTGATCAGCTTCCGTTAAATGCGAAGAAAAACACATAGCTGGGTCTCGGATCCCCAGACTACATGATTGCTAATTAAGACATGGCCCGAAAATCCTATTTTATTATGTTTTTGCTTACGACATCAGAGTAGCTAAAAACTCAGGTTGTCACAGTCCTTCACCATATGATGTCTCTTGGGGCCGAGCCTCCGATTACGTGCTTTTTCTGTAAGAATGTCCTTGATACTCCCAATTCGTGGCACGGGAGGGTACTGCTCCTTCCTTCTTCCCCACTGAAGCCTCCTTTCAGTCTCCTGCGCAATCGTCACGATAAGAGGCTTCGTTTTTTATATCGTTCTCGTCCGACTGTCTCTCATTAATTCGGTTGTTGTTGTGTTTTTTGTCACTTTTTAGACAAAAATGGCCATTTCCCGCATTTCTCAGAAATAGACTGTCTGCAATCGAATTTTCGAAAACTGAAAATTCCAGAATATTTAGCCTCTTTTTCAACAATACATGATCACTAATGCCTCTATTGTCTTTTTCGTGCTGCGACGGAAGGTTCTGCTGTGTCAATCCGGAATAATGGCACAAACTCCCCGGACAGTCCCTTCAATGTCCACATTGATCGCATAACGCCGGGTTATCGCCAAGTAGTGTTCCAGTTCTCTATATTTACCTTTACAAACCGCATTAGAAAATTTGAAGCTTATCTACTCCACCTCAACTCACCGCGTTTCATAAATGGCATCGTACTACATTTCACTGCCTTTCAACATTTTCACAAAATTCGCACTATGAGGAGTGTTCTAGATAAAATTTCTTTTCTGGCTATTTACGTCATCTCGCCATAAAATTTCTTTTCGCTCTTGCTGATTAAAAAGTTGGGATTTGGCACGGCCACGCACCCGTTAAAATTAACCTTTTGTCACTCACCAAGTATAATCAGTTGTTTATGCTGTCGTCCTCAATATAAAAACTAATAAATTCTGTGGCTAGTAAAGGTAATGAGGTACTCACCCTATTATAACGAGCGTACCCAAACCCTACCCGGTCGCTTCACAGTGAACACGTGTCTTACACAAGTTAAAAATTTCAGTCGAGTTTATATAGGTAAATATACTCACCTATGCTCTTTATTTATATGTAAAAAGCATCAACAAAAATTTTCATTGTCATTCAACAATTGCAACAGTTCAACAACTCTCAACTGCTTCTAACAATATCCAGGTCTGCTTTTAATTCAGCCTAAAGCACAAAAACAATTAAGTTTCTCTCCCTCTCTCTTCATTTCATTCTCGTGTCACATCTTCATCTTCAGTCAATTGCATCTTGTTCTTATTCTTGTTCTTCTGTCTCACTTTCTTCTAGGTTTTTCTCCAGCATGTCCACGGAGTTGCGGGCCGTGGCCCAACTCTCCTGCTCTAACAGCCTCGGTTTGCAACAAGGCGCTTAAGTTTCTCTCCTTCTCTCCTCATTTCATTCTCGTGTCACATCTTCATCTTCAGTCCATTGCCTCTTGTTCTTGTTCTTCTGCCTCACTGTCTTCTGGGACTTTCTCCAGCATGTCCACGGAGTTGCGGGCCGTGCCCCAACTCTCCTGCTCTAACAGCCTCGGTTTGTAACAAGGTAGCAGGTCCACATTCACCCTTTGCTCCGGGTTCCTGCAAAAGCTGTTGTGCAGACACAAGCTCACATTCCGTTCTAGGTCAGCTTGTAAGACCTCTCTCTTTTCGGCTTCAGTAGCACAAGACGCTCCAGCTACTCGCTTCACCGCCGTGGTAACATCGTTTCTGTGCGTTAGGAATGCTCTCTTATAGGCTCCGGTCCTATATCTAGCTGGAAGGATTGATAGGCTTCCGTGTTCCTGGACATATGACGCTTCGCGCGTTCATACATCCATGACGTCATCACTGCACGGAACCAAGGCATCAACCTTTGCTTTGACCATATCCTCTCAATGGCTTTGGGTATCCTCAGAACCTTTGGGTATCCTCAGAACTTCACGTTACTTAGTTGCTCGGGTGTCGGCACAGCCGTCTCCTGCTCACTCGTGCCCGCGTTAGCTTCTAACCATCTCACCGCCAACATGGCACTAACCACTACAATTGACACTGGTTGATTTTGGTCGGGCAACCCCGTGGAGTAAAATTCCTCCATGTCTCACACTAATACCAGATTCCCGCGTTTGGGGTACCATAACGTCTGCGCCAGGCAGTGACAAGGATACTCCCCATGGGCCATCAAGATGTTTCTTCGGGTCCGTTACCCTGAGGCTCCCAGCAACGGTTCTACTTCTGTCAGGATCCTATGTACGTCGTCTTTCTCATCAATGGTGGGGACTTCTGCGGGTAACACCACACTCGCCTTCTTTCTCTGGAATTCACTCACGTTACCTTCACTCAACCTCATGAAATCTTCACCCACTATATCGTGCAACTCGCCTTCAGATCTCATCGGGACGGCCCGAATGATCTTCGTCAGTAAATCATACGACCTTTCTGACATCTTGGCCAATCTCACGCACTTTGGCACAGAGAAGAGTTGGTCGACCAACACCTCTGCTGCGTCCTCTGGTCCATTGCCACCATTTGTGTGGGGTGCCTACCATTGCAACATGTTGCGGAGCTGAAACCCACAGATATTTCGAACAGGTAGGTCTATGATAGGCCTCACTGTCTTTCAAATTCATCTCGTTCTCTAGAGCTTCTCGCCAACGTCCAATCTTCTACTCAGTCTGCAATTCTCCAGGGAACACTTCCACACTCAAGGACGTAACCAGCTTATCATACTGTAAAATCTCAAGGCATTGATCAAGTTCTTTTCCGTTACTCCGTGGCAGTCCGCAATCAACTCCATTTCAATTTTGTCCTACATGCCTAACTTCCCATACAATTGAGCTAGTTGGCGATGTTGCTCACTCAGCGTGTTCAGGCAATGCCCCGAACCGCACATGTGTCCATCCATTCCACTACTGTAGGCTAGATAGGTGCCCTGTCTCAACCAATCACTTGAAAGATTTCCCTCAGACGGTCCCGTGGATAGCCCGCTCTTCTGCTTCGTTATTCCCAGAGCTAGAGATGGTGTATCATAGCCAAATCGTGTAGACTCGCGTCATCATCCAAATCCAATGCGACATCTGCCGTCATATCACAGATTAAACCGGCGTTTGGATGTGGACACCCGGAAGGCTTCATGAGCTCCCACATAATTACTAAGCTGGTCTTCAAGGGACCGTCCCAAGAACCACATTCAAAGCTCACTTGCCCCTTTAGCTCGGGAATCGAGGGCTCAACCACTCGTTCCTCCAAAATGATTCCCAGCTTGGGTTGATCCACCATTAACATGCCAGCTTTCTTGACTCGCTCGACCCAGAAATCAAGTACCATAACCTGCTCGTAGTCAAAATTTGCTTCCCTGGCTTCCTTGTCCACGAAGGGATTATACGCCATCCCTGGTATGCCTGACACATATTGGCATGACTTCAACTTCCCCAATGTTGCATAGTCTTTCTGTTCCCTGATTGCTTCAATTGACTCCCGGCTTACTTTTAACTCCTTGTTGGAATGTTTTCTCACTTCTTCTAACCTGCGATAGCTTTCTATGTCGTCAGATTTTTTACTTGGCATGAGCAGCGGCTGATACAACTCAGGAGAGCCCTCAGAAAGTTTCGTTCACGACCAACTCACCCATGCTGAAGGATTTTCACACATTCTTCCAACACGGGGGTGGGGATACGGTCCACCACCAACCTCACAAAGCGAAGGGCATCTTTACGCTTAGCCCAGGCTATCGCCGAATTGTCTTTACTAATCAAAACTCGCAGGGCTTCAATCAATTCCAGTTCCTGCTCCTTTGATTTCGAGTCCTTGTTGGCCTCATATTCCAATTTCTTGATACTCATTAGGAACCAGGCCAGTCGTACTTGCAAGTCAGTTCTTGCACACGGATAGGCCAGGTATGCTGCCACCTTCGCATGTGCATGCATCGTCTTCCCAAAGTATTTTTGGAGGGCCGCACTCCAAGAGATTTCTAACAGTCTTTCCAGCCGGATTTCATTTGCCTCCGATGACATCACAGTGCCATATTCCTTTGGATTCAAATGAGAGTTATCCGTCAGTTCTTTCAAATACTCTTGCATGGCGGGCTTCTCGCTCCAGGCCATCAAATGCCCCTCGCTGAGTTCCTCGCCTTGAGCATCTCCACATAACCCCTCGCGGGATCTCCCATGTGGACTGCGTCGGGCACTGTGATCCAACTGTACTCGACCACACCGAGCTTCTCCTCCAGTTTTATCAGCGCCATGTTGGTTCGTGAGGGCTTGTAATTGTTGAGTCATCCAGATCCACACTGACTGATGGCTTCCATTTTGAGCTTTGTGTCCGCCAAGGTCCGTGCGCCTTGCTTCGACCTTGTAGCTGTTGAAGTCAAACCTGCCATTAGCATAGGGGGTATCAGGCGTTCTCTCCGGCCAACGCTGCACCAACTCCCTGTCCACTCTCACTTGGACGAGCTACTTTTGCCAACGAGGCCACCACTGCGTTCGCCCTTGTCTTCACTACTTTCTGATTCACAATTTGCCTACTGTTCTCCCCTTCAATCTTTTGAGCCCTTTCTTGGCTTGCCTGACGGGCAATTTCATCACAACCTGATTTTCATCGGCACTGTCCTCCGAAACTGACTCGGTCAGAACGTCAGACTCTACGGAGCTTATTAGCTTCCCTACAACCTCGCGCATGATGGGTTGGTTCAACCCCGCCTTCATTACGGACTGCGTCCCGTACCTGCGTATCACGTCCCATGTCCTTTCCATGAAGGTCACTCGGTTCTAGGTCACTCCTGCCTTTCGTTCAAATTCACTCTGGTATCTCTCCCTTTCTTCTTCAAGCAACGTGCTCAGGAAGGAAACCCTCATAGTCTCGTCGATTCTTCTCCTCCTTTGTGACTCATGGAGCAGCTTCTGTATGTCCTTTCTCCGGTAATTCATTCCCAGGCCTATGGGATCCACTGGGGATAAACTGGCTGGCGCCTCCCTCGTGGGGGACATGAAAGACGATGGTGTCATCAACAATAGATTTTCATCGACTTCCCCATCGTCGTCTTCACTGAACTGGTATTCCAGCAAGTCTCTCTCCAACGCTCCTAAGTCCAATCCATTTGACTTGTCTCCCTTTCCCTAGATATGATCGTCATCCTGATTCAGCTGCTCATCATCGTTTGTGTCTGGTCTCGGCCCAGATCCCGAAGGCCCGTGTCGCATATCCGTGCCCGAGTCCGGCCTTGCCGGTACGGTCAGGTCCCCGCGTGGTAGAACAACTCGTCGTTAACCAGGAACTCCAACGACTCGTCGCCATGTGGCGCCAGCTCGTCGACCGTTATGTCTGTGCCTCCCCTAAGTTCCTTAGACACTTCCAATAGCAATACTTTCATCTCTTTTGTCCACCTTAACCTGGACCAATCGTATGCGGGTGTGTACACACTACTCCACTCATCGGCGGACACGTCATGCTTTCTCGAAGGTGGTGCTTTTATCTTCTTTTGACTCCAAGCATCTGGGAAACTGAAGTCAAAGGTGTGCATCGCCGCCACATTCCAACTAATGAATCCCTTCAGTCCATTTCCGCGTTCTATCTTCCGCGTCACGGGCGGCACCAATACAGGGGGCAATAGCAGGAGACGTGACTCCCAACAGCATCCTCCTTATCGGCAAGTACCGAGGACACTGGCTCGGTAGTGACCTGGATCCGGTCAGCCATGTATCCTGGTTCTTCTTGACGTGTGCAAAAGCCTCCGGCCAAGCCGGGACCCGCATCGCCTCTCCCATGTCTTTCACCACTGGTCGCAAATTCCAGAGTCTAGGGTTAAACTGGATGTGGGAAAGGTCTACATCATCCATGCGGCACTTGAAACTGTTGTCAAAGTCTATCAGTATCCATCGTGGCTCCGCAATTCTCCCGAATAATCTGTCTTCACTGCACTATCCTCTTAGCTCCTTCTGTTCCACCCAACTCAACACGGAACAATCCACAACGGAGACTATGTTAACATACAACATCGAGTTCCGGTACGCCTTCACTTGTACGTCTGGAAACACGTATGACATGACCGGTCCGTACACCACCGTGACGAGCTCCCTTAGTCCGTGGACCAGAGCCAGCGGGTCGATCCTCATCATTACAGCCAGATCTGTCAGCAAAGGCATGCCAAAATACTGTTTGAACTCACTCACTCCCGTTGCCGCCTTGTCCTCTCATGTGACACTCCTGTTCTGTTGCAGGAGGTACTGGAGCAAGAGTTTCCTCATTTTTCGGTATGAAGTGGTTTCCAACTGCGCGTTGAATTCTGGACTCGCTCCCTGCAGTTGTTCGAGATATCGTAAAAGCACGAACAAATCGCCCAACCGAACATAGGTCATTGCAATCAGGGTAAGGAGTCCATCGAACCTCAGGTCCCTTCACAAAAATCTCATGATTAAACGTCACATAAAATGCCAATACCAGAACAATTCATAATTTTCGGATGTCCTTGACGAAGCTCTCGATCAGATTCCGGGAGGCCCTCGGGTAACACGTAAACAGGAAGGATGGCGTCCATACCACTCCCATTCCTCCCACGATAGTGTCAGATCTCTCACATTGTGCACTCTTGGTCAAAATAGCCGCTTGGAAATTATCTAGCGATATCTTGTTTACGTCTTGCCTCAATTGTAGCAGCATGCCTCCGGCTAACTCCCTTTCGTTGAACAAGTTTCTCGGATATTCGTGTATTTCCTTGATTACTGCTGGCCCGTGCTCGAAAGCATCTTCTCGTAAGGTACACACTCCCGGCGATAAACACAACCATGAATTGGTTTGTGGTTTCGTCTTCAAGACCAACGCCATGAGGTTTTCTTCTGCTGATGTCAGATTTCTTCTGACCGTCCTTCCCTGCTCTTTTCTAGCATAATCCACTTCTCCGAACCAGAGGTCATCTGCCACCTGTTGTACTAACAAGTGATCATCATCTACTCCTGGCCTCCATTTCAGTAACCTGGCGAAGTTGGACAGCTCCAACTCCAGGACTTCGTCCAGTACCGACCGAATCGTACTGCAATCTTTGAATCCCTGGATGACATTGGAAATGTCCGCCCAGACGGCAGGAAGTTCGTAGTGGATAAAAGTTATTGGGGTCAACTATTTTGTTCGACGCGGATATGATCAAGCTGAATCGTCCCTCTGCAAGAGTTGTAACCATTGGGTACACAAATTGCAAGGGTTGTGGCAATGCGGCGTATCCCGTTGATAACACAAAAATGATCTTCACCACGTTCTTAGTGAAGTGTCGCTGCACTGATGTCTCTACCTCGGTCATGGCTGAGAGCAACGTCATGATGCCCCCATGACTTCATTGCTTGGGATTGGTCCATTTGTGAGACGGCACAACAACCCTCTGCTCTGCAGGTGGTCATTCGAGCCAGCAATTATTATCACCTGCGGATCCATGCTGACCGTCCTCTGCACGCTTATTGTCGTGCCCACTGATTAACCCCTGTCCAACTTAGGCGCTGTCAAGAATATCAGGCCAAAAGAGAGAACGAGGCGTATAGAGATAATCTGAACGGGCCACTATCAGGTATTTGGCAGCCTTTATATCTAGGGGATCATAGGCAGCAAACAGGCTGTCACCCATTGGTGTCTTCAGTCCCGCGTACCTCTTATCGTTTCCCTTCACCGAGGTCGCTCGGGGATAGTCTCTCGAATACTCACCAAGCGCTTGGCCGGTTGGTTTGGAGAACTGCCGATACATCTTTTGATGCTTATTGTTGCGCTTATTCTCTGTCAGAAATTTGCTCCTGCGGGAAGGCGGTGTTAATTCCCTGGCTCTCCGACGGACGTCCGTAAGAGATCGGGTATTCAAGGGTCCAAAGGTATTGTCTTGAGGCAATCCATCAAGATCCACAAACCTGAGCGTGGTCGCGGAGCTAAACTGTTCCTGTTGCGCAAACAGCCAGTCCACGCCCGGTATTCGATATAATTCCGACACTGTGGGACCGTCTGCATCCATCATCTTCGATGCATCCTCTCGACATGTCAACGTGTTCATGTTCAATTTCGTTGACAAATCCGTTTTATACTGTCCCCAGTCGCTGGGATCTGGACGGTTCCAAAGCATTACACTGCTCGGCTCAATTCCCTCCGCCGGCTTGCCGCTCGTCGCTGGGCTTCCTGCAGAAGCAGGAGTTGCCGTCGCGGGTGGGTTACTCCTCCTCGACACAGTTTGAGAGGTAGTCTGACTCTGATCAATTGGCCTCCCAAGTCCGATCTCTAACGAATGTCTTCTAGGGGGAGGAGCTGTCACCAACCTTTCTCTCACACCTGAGCTTGGAGCAACGGTAGCGGTTGCGCCCGTTTCCCTTGCCAGGGGCCCGAGACGATTGGCGAGTGGTTCCGGCACATTACCCCCAGCACTACCTCCTCCAGTCGAACTGGTCCGAGCCACTGAGTCAGTTGTCCTCAATTCTTGCTCCATTTCCACGATCTTTGTCTGAAACACATCAGTTATCCAGCGTCTCCTTTGTAGAGTATTGAAATGTATCCCATCTCTGATGAGTGCGAGATGATCAGTCATGCGCAGCGTATTCTCAAGATCCATCAGTCGCAGCTCGCTAGGATTGCTTGTCACCAAACTGCGTTCACATCGGGTCATGTTGCCATTCATGAAGTCCGCCACTGGCGTGCTCACCTCCGAGTTCTGCGGTTTTGTGCACAGTACCACGAGTCGGGGTCTGTATTTCTCCTTTAGTTCGTTCAATAGGCCGACTAAACGGGGCTCCCACTTGCCTTCTGTGCTAACAGGGACCATTGAGACGTCATTGGTACCGTGCATTATCACCAACGTATCTAAGTGATCCTCGCCCTAGAACTCCGTCATTTTATTGAGCTGAGCCACGGAGGCCCCTCCAAAAGATAGAACAGTAGTCTGACCACTCATAAAGATTTCGTTCAGATCCCTCGCTAGACTATCTTCAACAACCAATTGACGACTCCCTGGAGGAATTGCCTGGTTGCTTATGGCAGGGTTCCAGCTCATGACATTCAAACAGACTCGAGGCTGCTCCGCAGCTACTTGCACGAATAAGTTGCGTACCGCTAATTTCTTTCTGATGTCCACTACGCGAGATCTCAAAGCAGTCTCGCCACGTGCGGGTCCCGTTGGCACTATGGCTCGTGACGTTCGTTCCGAGCTACTCAAGGAGCGATCAGGGCGTTGGGAAGGGACGACCCTGCCCAGCGACCGGCCACTGGTCCTGTTGATCTCGTCCATCGTCGCTCTGGCTACCTGATTAAATGACTCCTGAAACTGGGGAGGCAAATAGGTGACTGAAGGATCCGGTACCGTATTCCTCGAGTTCGAGGCAGATTGTGATGTCGGCTGAGGAGCCTCGGGCTCCCTCGGGGCGCACAGCTCCTGTGCCTTTGTCCTGGGATGTGTGTCTCTGGATCCATCCGAGGAGTTCGTCGTCGCCAGAACCTCCGGTGACACTTGGCTCGCCCTCGCCATATAAAATTCTTTCAGGTGTCTTATCTCTTCCTCTTTGAGAGCTATTCGCGTGTCATCATATTTCTTCTTCCACTCGTCTCTTTCTCGAGCTATTGCCTTGTACTCCTCCAGCTTGGCATACAGCTCCCTCAGGTCCTTTCTTTTCCAACGTCTCAATAGTCTCCGATGTCTGAACCTCCATCTCACCCATCTTTACTCTCTTCTGTGAAGGAGCAGCCATTGGAGAATCTGCTGAGTGTGACGGGACCGGCCCATCACGTGATCGTTTTGCTCCGTTAAGACGCTGCACTGGTCGAACAGGTAAGGGCATCTCACCTAGCCGGTGATCCCTCTGCTCATCTAGTCCCGGCTCACGAGCCAATTCAAGGCCAGACATTTCTCCTCGCCGCCATCTCATCAGTTTGTTTTGGCCTCTCTCGGTGGTCCCGAACTCGCCGTAGGCCAACATTAAGTCCACTTCCGTGGGGCGGTCCCCACGGCCTTCTCTCCCCATTGAATTCAAGAGTGCGAAGGTGAACATCGCCAAATCCGGGTCTTCTAGTGCAAAATTGCAATCCACCAGACGTTGGTATATCTCGTCTGTCGCCGTTAGGCTCGCTGAGATGAAATCCATCAAATCGTTCGTGTCACTCATCTTCCTTCGTGTATGTCTTGTCGCACTCTTCTGATTGTTCAAGGTCAATAAACAAAGTGGGATCAATCAAGATCTAAAAATCAAATCACGACTTAGAACTATCATTCCAGGCTGTCCCTTTTCTGGGATAAAACATCATTCACATCTTTTAAAAACAATCCATTGAAACTCTATTTCGTTCTTGATTTGAAAGCTAGCACCAAGGTGGATCGTCCAACTGCGATCTTCTCAAGATATCACAACTGAGCGCTATCACCTTTCGTACCTGGAGTGTTCCAGGCTTCCGTGACATGAACATCACTTAAAATATAACCTAACAATAACACAAAATACAAATACCACACATCAACACTATCGCATAACAATCTAATCCCTAATAGTTAACCTGAAATCTGATCCTAGTGCCTAACAAAGACTACTTAACACCTAATGTGGCTCTAGCATATGCCCAGACAGCGTTTTTTATGTATGCAGACTTCTAAGTTGGAGAATCTGCTGAGTGTGACGGGACCAGCCCATCACGCGATCGTTTTGCTCCGATAAGAGGCTGCACTGGTCGAACAGGTAAGGGCATCTCACCTAGCCGGTGGTCCCTCTGCTCACCTAGTCTCGGCTCACGAGCCAAGTCAAGGCCAGACATTTCTCCTCGCCGTCATCTCATCAGTCGGTTTCGGCCTCTCTCGGTGGTCCCGAACTCGCCGTAGGCCAACATTAAGACCACTTCCGTGGGGTGGTCCCCACGGCCTTCTCTTCCCATTGCATTCAAGAGTGCGACGGTGAACATCGCCAAATCCGGGTCTTCTAGTGCAAAATTGCAATCCACTAGACGTTGGTATATCTCGTCTAGAGTCGTTCCTAGGCTCGATGAGATGAAACCCATCAAATCGTTCGTGTCACTCATCTTCCTTCGTGTATGTTATGTCGCACTCTTCTGATTGTTCAAGGTCAATAAACAAAGTGGGATCAATCAAGATCTAAAAATCAAATCACGACTTAGAACTATCATTCCAGGCTGTCCCTTTTCTGGGATAAAACATCATTCACATCTTTTAAAAACAATCCATTGAAACTCTCTTTCGTTCTTGATTTGAAAGCTAGCACCAAGGTGAATTGTCCACCTGCGATTTTCTCAAGATATCACAACTGAGCGCTGTCACCTTTCGTACCTGGAGTGTGTCAGGCTTCCATGACATGAACATCACTTAAAATATAACCTAACAATAACACAAAATATAAACACCACACATCAACACTATCGCATAACAATCTAATCCCTAATATTCAACCTAAAACCTGATCCTAGTGCCTAACAAAGACTACTTAACACCTAATGTGGCTCTAGTATATGCTCAGAAATTTTTTTTTTATGTAAGTAGACTTCTAAGTCTGTCTCTGAAAATATTAAATATACGAGGGCGTATAGCTCTCTCGGATGCAGTTTTCCCCTATTAGGATCATAAACTGGTAAAGAGAGAGAGAGGTCACTCCTCTCTCAACCAGGAAATCCCTAATTCGAGTTAAGGCCAGCACCAAGTTTTCGGGACTTACATGTTGCTTGTTGGTGGCCTTGGTTACAAGAAAACACAAATCTTTACCTGGTATCTGTGATGCGACAGGGGGCAGCGCTATCATCCCTCCCACACCAGGCCTCTCCTTCCACAAAAACTCGATATTCTTTTCCTCTCTCTTAAAGTCAGCCGCTAGTGATGTCTTAAAGCTTACATCTGCAGTTATTGCTATAGCGCACGTACGTTCCGTGAGTATGAAATCCCTGTCCGTGACGAAGACATTGTTTAATTAGTGGTTTGGCAGCTCAAAGTAAGATTCAAAAACTCGTCCGAATGGTGGTTTTTTAACTTTTTCGCCATCCGTTTCCAGCTCTCCGGTTTCCCTCGCCAATTTTAAATTTTTAATCATCAGATTTTTGGTGTGGGTGAGTCCTATCCCCACTCCCCGGACAAAAATATCCATCGACGTCGCCGTCGATCGCCCAAGATCGAGCAGATCGAGATTGGATTCTGGAACGTGTAAAGGACCATCTGGAGCCACCCAGTTGGATTCAGTATTGTCGTAACTGATATATTTGATGCTGTTTTGGTCGACCCCTTGAATCGTTAAGATGATCTTTTACGGGTCTGCTGGCAGATCATGGAGCCATTCGAGTACTCGCAGATTTGTCAATTCTTGATCATGCATTTGTTCTGTCTCCGGTCCGAACTCCACTTCCGGTTTAGAGCAATCTTCGATCCAATCCCACTCTGTGTCGTTGACTAGGTCGATCTCTTGTGGCACCAGCACTTTGTTCAGTCCCACTAGCGAGTCCATCATGTCGCTTAAAAGTATCCTGTCTATGGCAAAATCCTCACCATACGTTTTGTACTTCTTCTTGCCTTTCCCTCTTTTGCTCTGGTGTGTTTCCATGGTGAAGGGAAAATCAGGCTGTGCTCCTCTGTCAACTTCAGTTTTTTCTGGGCTGTCCCAGTCATCTTCGGCATAAGGTAGATCTTCGTCGACCACCTCCACTCGCTCGGTCAATTCCAGGTCCAGTGCTAGATCGCAATTATCTACCACCTCATTCCCGTCGTTTTTGTCACGCCTGTCTCTTTCATTCTCCTCGCAGGCAGAATCCACTATCAAATAGTCTCCCTCTTGCATGTCAGATGGGATACACCAGTCCTCCGATGAGGCATTGTGCGGCTTGATGTTTTTGTAATGAGCTGCTCGTCCGGTGCTCAATCAATAAAAGCGACCTCCTTGGTGTACTTCAGTTATTAGGAATGGACCACGCAATTTTTTGGTTCCCTTTGGTGGAACTACTTCCTGGAACACCCAGACATAATCTCCGACCAATTAAGTTTTTGCATCTGCATTCCTTTTACCAAATCTCCTTTTTGTCTGATTTGCGCCTGTTGCGTGTTCCTCCTGCATAAATCATTGAATTCCTGCTGCCTTCTAATCACATCACGTACGTACTTTTTCGGTGCTGTTTTCTTCCCTTCATAGTCAGGGTAGAAGAACGTTAACGGAAGAATTTTTTCGTTACCAGTTAGCATCATATGCGGACTTATTCCCGTGGTGGAATGCTCTGTGCTGTTGTAAGCGCCCCTCACTTGCAGCAAGTGTCTATCCCAGTCATCCATGTAGCCTGAGCAATAAACTCTCAACATGGATACCAACCTGCGATTTTGCCCTTAAACTAGGCCATTCGTTTGTGGGTGATAAGTGGTCGAGTGGGCCTGTGCCACCTGCGACCTCTTCATTAACTCCTCCGTGAGATCACCCACGAATGCTTTGCCATTGTCTGATTGGAATGTCATGAGGCAGCCGTGCCTCGCTATCCACATATTTATCAAATGATCGCACGTTTCTTCTGCTGATGTTGTCATGCAGTGTGCTGCTTCTGCGTATTTCGTGAAATGATCAATCATTACCAGCATTTGCATGTAGCCCGTGGCTGTCATGCATATCTTCGGATGATCAATTTGCACCACCTAGTTGAACCCTGATGACTATATTGGTTGCAGGGGGAACGTCATTTTCCTAGGGTCCTTTGCCTGTTGACACGACAGGCATGCAGAGATCCACTTTTCCTAGGCCTTATTTAAACCAGGCCATTCGAAACATTTCTGTATATTGTTGTACACTTTGTCCACGCCTTGATGGCCTATCTGATCATGTGAACGAAAGAGCAATTCGATCTGGTATAACTGTGGTAACACTATTGAATTGTATTTGTACAGGACTTTGTCCTCTTCCTTGCGTTTACACGCTACGATTTTGTCTTTTTTCAAGTACAGCAAGTCTTTTTCTTCAGATAAAATTGCTTCAATAGCTGTCTTATAGCTGTCTTATAACTGTGATAATCTTATAGCTGCCTTCCTCTAGATATCAATGGTCAGGTGCTCCGTTCTCGATCCATTTCTTTAGATTGCTCGTCATTCTATCATTTCGTTGAGCCCTCAAGAGGTCCGACAGCCGTGCCTGGCCTTCAGATACGTCTTTACCACGTTCAATTGTCCGCTTATTGTCTCCGGGGCATGTGCATCATCCATCAACTTGACACACCATATCTTTTTCAAAGATGTTGCTTCCTGCACAGATGGTTCCAGGTTGGTAGGGACGACCGTACCATGTGGAAGTAATCTGGTTGGACGTTTCGACACTTCTTTTGGTTCAAGCTCGTCTGCGGCATTATCCACTACAGTGCCCTCCTCATCGGAGGTATACCTGTCTCTGTCCGTGTCCTGATGCATTTCCCGGTCCAACCCGCGCTTTTTCCATTCCACCAACAAGGAATGAGTTGCAATCTCCGAGACATCAGATTTGGAGGTAGTTTCTGACGTATTCTCCCAGGAATGAGTCCTTGAGTCATCACTCGAGCCGGTGGAATCTACATCATTACATTCCAACTTCTCTGTGATGTTTGTCGACTCCCCGGACAAAATTCTGTCCGTCGAATGCCTTGAATTTGACTCCCCGGACAAGTCGTTCTGTCCGGGCCCGAATGCGCATGACTCCCGGATAATGTCTCGTCTCCAGAGGAGTTAACCGAGCACGGCTCATACTCTTGTTTTGCCTCAGTGAATTGAACTTTTCTCGTCACGCTGGACTTTGACTTGACCCTGACTTCCTCAGTGGTATGGACGTTTGTTGCTCCCCAATGTCCCGTGTACGAAGTCCGCAATAAGGCATCCTTGGGCATCGAGTTCCCTATCTGAATCACTATCGACCGGCAGTCCCGTACAATATCCCGACTCCGGATGGTAGCGGCCTTTTCTCAGTTTTTTCAGTGATGGTCAACCGTTGCATAGTCTCCATCCACTCTTGATCACGCTGTTCAACTTCTCTGTTTAGCAGGTCACGGAGTTTCAACATTACATCCTGTGCCACGTTCACCGTCTTGTTCAGTAGAAATGTGCTGATGATACCCAGCCTGGTCAGTTCTTGTTGAACCAGGATTGATCGAACCAGCGAGTCCGACGGGACCAGATCACTTCGCGATAACATCTTTATCACCGCAGCAACTTCCACGGGAAGTTCGATATGTCCTGGTATGGGATGCCCTGTGGAACCTGATCTAAACTACATTTTATGATTGGATAAATTAGATATTTTACCAATGTAAAGTATTTAATATTAACCAATCATGATCCATCTAACTAACAATCCACTTATTTGTAAGTGCTGAAATTACTTGTAATTTCAGCACCAGAGAGATTTGAATTTAACTTAGAAATTAGTTGAACTCTCCCGAGTACTTCAGCAGCCGCAATAAACCAGTATACCCTAGATCTATTGAGCCTAGCAGAGACTAGTTAAACAACCTGAGACTAGATAGTATAAGAGTAAGATTAGGATCGGTATTAGACTAAGAAGTTGCACGAATCTATCCGGCCGAAAATAAGATAGCGTGACGAGCAGACGGTGTACCCTATCCGAAATTACTCTATGAGTTATACACTTCGGTCCTAACTCATCTGGTGCGACCATAAGTCTCGAACAAGACCTTAATAGCTTAGCATTAACCAATAATAGATTAGAAATTAGACAAAACATTTACAAAATGTTATACGACAATAATTTAATCGAAATGTCTCTACGACTCAATAGATCAGAGCCAATATTCCGAACGATAACAGAACTACCCGGAATTGGAAGAAGACCTCGAACCAGAGACGACATACGACAAAGCAGAAACTTACCATATAGTTATATGATAGTTCGGCAAAAGCCAGAACAAACTTTTGTATTTAGAATACTACTAGCAATGAATTTAGATTTTCATTTGCAAACATAAAATTTTGAAGTCAATCTTCAAAATCATTTCAGGCGCTAAACAAAATTATTAATAAACAATAACGATTGATAAAAAGATCTCAGATCGTTTTCCAAAATTCTGCAGTAATATACAAAAGATGTTTGAAAAATATTTATTGAAAAATAAAAATAAAAATTAGTAGCATGACAATAAATGATTAGTAATTATAAATCATCCTGTTGTTCCAGCTTCATCGCCTAAACATAACAGCAATCATAAGCTCACTAACATCATAAAAATACTAAATCTATTCTTAACACAAATTTAAAACATTTTAAACTTAAATTCACTTAATTTTAAAATCAGATCATCAAGGCTTATCCTTGGATCTTAAATCATTTTCTATTTAATTAAATTTAAAACTTGATCATCAAGGCCTATCCTTGGATCAAAAAGAACAACTTTGTTCTCCCCCACCCACTTAAACGAGTGTCTAACGACCTCAAACGTCGATTCACTATCCAACCCTTTCTAAAAACCCAGGACTAATAGAAATTTTTGAACAAAACTAATCATTCAAATTAGGATAAACAGTGAAGAACTTCGGTTATTCATCCTTCACTTGATCCCCCCTCTTACCAGACCCAGGATAAATCTTAAACTTAGTAAGTTTAAAATAGTATCTAACGAACTACTCGCGTTCTAATTATACCTGAACCTTGTGGATCGATTTACTATTCTCCAACCCTCAACACAATCACTACCCTTAAGTAAGATTAAGTAAGTTAACACCTTAGCTTATACTAGCCACGAGAAAGTATAAAATCATTCTTCGGAATCGATATACTTTTCTCCCCAACCCTGAACAAATAGACCCAGGTTAGGCTAACAAAAAAATCGTAAGGACTAACAGTTTAAGCAAATAGAAATCATTTAACAACCTTTTGCATCCGTCATCCTAAACCTTATGTCATTTAAAAACCTAGGAAATAAACAAACAATCGTTTTACACAATTGTGAAATAAATAACAAAAAATACGACCTTGTAATCACACCTCATACACAAACAGTTGGATACATTAGAACAAAACGACAAACATTAAAGAGAAAAATAATAACTAAACAAAGACAAATAACACGAAAAAGATTTTCAAAAAATCGAAACGCATTTTCAGAATCAGAAACCAACAGTTTAGACGAACTTTATAAACTAAAAGAATCAATAGATAAAAATTGCCCAATTCACGATCAATTATATTTCTCTGACTCAGAAACAACTTCAAATTCATCAAAAAGAGGAAAAAGAAAAATAAAAAAGCAGTATAAACACAAACCAGTACATTTATACAATTGGAATCAACCAATTAGACACATTGATAATTACATATTAACAGTCATCGAACGAAAAAATGAGCTCAACGCACACCCCAGGTGAAGAAAGTCCAGATGATGATGATATTTTCCCCTTTATCGTAGACGCAACCACTGATAGAGGACAGCATATATTCTGCAAAAATTTACTCTTAAATTTGTTTGAACCAGGAATCAGTCCATGTAAAACAGAGTTCCCAGATGTAAAAATCAAAAGACAAATTATCGATCACTATCTAAAAGATATATGTAACCTAACACAACAATACGGAATCTACTCCATAGAATTCAGCTCACCAAACCAGAATCACAGTAAATATATAATTCAAACAGACGACCTTGATTTAGAATTCTCAAAAATATTCTCAGAATATATAAAAAGCATCCAATATCATAACTCACAAAGAGCAAACTCCATATTCACCAATGAAGTTTTTGCGATAATATATAGTTATATCTCGATATTAGAAAACGAAATCCAGATACCAAATGTCTCACCAACAGAAACATCTAAACATATAAGAGTACGACATGAAATCACACTACTCTCTAGTTTTCTAAATATAATTAAAGAAAATTTCACGAAAGATGAAGTTTCACAACATACAAAACACGACTTACAAAAAATCTTGGCATGGTTCATAATAGATTATTTCACACATAATATTGATTTAATTTCACAAGCAAGAAAAAATTTTAGACCCCAAAACTCAAACGATGATACTGCCATCACAGAACAATCAGACTATGTTTGGGACCCCGAATGGTCACATCCCGCATTCATAAACTTCCCACAATCAATCTCAAGTCAAGCAATAAGTACGATATCTTATGTAAGAGATTATGTACGAGTAATACCATTAACCATTGATGCAACACCATTAAACTATAATACATTTTTACCCGATATGCAAAATAATAGTTTAAACTCTACAGTCATACACAATGAAAACCTCAATGGAACTAGGAATCTTACTCAACAAGATATCCAGACACCATCACACTTCATAAATGAAGAAATCGTACACACAACAACTACACAACAAAGTATTTCACCAATACGTCCAAACTTAACAACACCAAGAAATACAAATTCTTCACAAACACAAGTAACATTACAATCAACCGTTAAACCTTCGGTTGCCCCAAAATATTCACACATGGATTACCAAACATACTGAGTTAGGACCGAGTTGGTTAACTCATAGAGTAATTTCGGATAGGGTACACCGTCTGCTCGTCACGCTATCTTATTTTCGGCCGGATAGATTCGTGCAACTTCTTAGTCTAATACCAATCCTAATCTTACTCTTATACTATCTAGTCTCAGGTTGTTTAACTAGTCTCTGCTAGGCTCAATAGATCTAGGGTATACTGGTTTATTGCGGCTGCTGAAGTGCTCGGGAGAGTCCAACTAATTTCTAAGTTAAATTCAAATCTCTCTGGTGCTGAAATTACAAGTAACTTCAGCACTTACAAATAAGTGGGTTGTTAGTTAGATGGATCATGATTGGTTAATATTAAATACTTTACATTGGTAAAATATCTAAATTATCCAATCATAAAATGTAGTCTAGATCAGGTTCCACCCATCCGGGTTTTACAGAGTTTTTTAGAATAGTTCTTCTGCAATTCGAAGGATGGATGATGGACGTTGGTGTTTGGCGAACATCTTATTTCTTCTGTTTCCTCTTTGTTAAAGAAGTTCCAGGAAGCTGGAGTTAGAGACATAAGACGTTGTGTCTTCTAGTGACAACGACTAAGTCTTTGCAACAAACTCAAATCTGATTTCAGAATGGTTTGCTATGTCAGGTTTTTCTGTTCTGCGTGGAGAACTTCTTTTGTGTCTGATCTAATTTGGGAATGGCGTGGAGATTGTGCGTGGAGGGGATGCCTGGTTACTCGGATCTGTACGTATACTTGAACATCGAGGTGGTCATTGGTCTAGTTCAATGAAGTCCTTTTCTGCGAAGTCAAGTCGTACTCTAAATCCTTTGAGTTGTGATTGTGAGTGGCATATCGATTGTGGTTGGCCATTCTCTCTCGAGCGTAGTGGGGTCGTTTTGTCTTTAGATGTTCGTCCTTGGTGTTGTATTCTGATCTATGTATTGCATAATGTAATTTACATTTTATAAAACATTTATTAGTTTAATATTTTTTAATTATGATTTTAGTTAGTTGTTTTCACAAAAGCTTTTTGTTTTAGTTCGGTTATTTTGAAGAGTTACTCACACTTGAGTAGCTCTTATTAAAAATAGAGGTGTGGTCACAAAGCGTGGATGTAGCGCGGTGGGTTAGGCCGGCTATAGAGCATGCTCAGGACGTCCTTCCTGGTGGGTTAGGCCAGGAGTGGGAGTATGATTTCATGCGGTTTTTGTGAGGGGTCCTGTTATGTGACAACGTTTTATGTTGGGTTTGTTGTGGTTTTTCTGATGTCTTGTTGGTTATGTCCTTTTTCCAAAAAGCAAATTGTTCGTGGTATGGGTTTGTCTTTCGACTTTTTTGTGTTTTATTATTTCTTTCTTAGACTTTATAATAGTCTTCAAAAGAATAAATTATCCAGTTTTAAACTGGGTTAATCCGGTTTGGGTACCGTTGGTTTCCTTTTCTTAGTCATGCTGTTATTCTATGATTTGTGGTATTTAGTAAGCTGCGTTGGTTAGTTTTGTTTAGTATATGATTCCTTTCCAACCGGGTTAAAGGAAAGTTTGAAACATGTTATTATATGTTAGAGTTGTTGAGTGTGAAAACTTGAAACTGAAATTCATTATTTTAAACAATTCTTCGTGGGCGAGCTGTGCGAGTGTGGATAGAATTTCTGTGCGAATAAATGAGAATATCAAAAGGTTAGTACTGCATTTGCATTTTATTAATTTACTGCATAGAATTTGGAAATTTACTGCTAGTTATGGGGGAATTTTAAGTTACAAATTTTCATCATAATTAGATTTACTGCTTGTGGGGAAAATTTTAGAAATGAATTTACTGCATTGGTATTAAATTTATAAATTTATAAGTGTAAGAGATTAATAGAATTGTTGAAATCTGTTTGATGAAATTTGCGATCTTTTTTTGTCTTTTGTGGTTTTTGTAGGTGATTGTCGGATGAAGGCTAAAAATCTAAAGAAAACATGGATAAAGTATGGTGAGTTTTTTAATATTTTAATTAGTTAGTAATATTCATTTAATTCATACTTACCTGTTAGTCGTCGGGGAAAAAACCGTGGGGGAAGATGTCGTGAATTAGTTCTGAAGTTGTTAGTAGTTTAGCTAAGATGCGGATGATATTTTTAGTCTGAAGCAGTGGCCAAAGCAATTGAAGTGCCTTAATAGTGGTTAGTTCTTCAGTGCCAACTGCAAACTCATAAGGTGTGTTTTGGATTAGATTATATAATTTGTGATTGAATTTAGTGTTGTGGATGAATTCTAAAATTGGGATTTCTATAGGTTGTACAAACTCGTGCGGGATAAGGAAGGGTCGGGATTCTTCGGCGTTGAAGGTCTTGGTGATGGGACAGAAGATGTACATTTGGGTTATGGGATCATAATTGCGAAGAATACCATGAAGGTTAGTATCTTTAATGCAATATGTGAAATTTAGGAAAAATGGTGAAGTGTATTTGGAATTAATGAATTGAAAACGATGGTGTGGTTGTCTAGAGGGTGTGTGTAGGTCAAAGTGATTTTGGATGAAGCGATAATAACTATATGTGTGGGTTTGTTTAGTGCGCAACATAATATCGTGTGAGCAGTGTAAATCTCTTTCGTGTGGTGCAAGGAAATGAAAGGTTAGTGAAAATATTTGGAAGCGTTCTTTAAAACTTTCGTATGCTTGTGTGTCTGTTAGTGCTTCTGAAATAATGTGATCAAACTTTCGGTCAAAGATGTTTAGTGTAAATATATATGGTGTCTTGATGAAAAATTTCTCGGTAATTTGTGGATTAGCGAAGCGATCGTCGTCTAAGAATTGATCTTGGTTAGCTCTGATGATGTTGTGATCATAGTATTCGAGTGTATATTCGTTAGCTCTAGGTGCAGTGTGTGTTTTTAGTGATTTTTTATATCCAACGTAAGTGAATTGTCTAGCGGTTAGTGGTGTAGTGAGTCGATATAGCATGTCCGTATTTCGCTCTATATCGATGTGAGTGTTAGATAAAGGTAAGCAAAGAGGGTTAGTAAAATGATAATATGAGGTCCAAGAGAGAGTGGGCATTAAAACGTATTCATCTACAAAGTTGCGTGTTTCGTTAGTGTCGTGGGGGGTGTTTAAGGTGTATTGTGGGAATGAGGGTAAGGTGATGGCTAAAAATTCTTTTGTGTTAGTATGCTTGGGGTGGTTGATGTATTCACGGGCTGTTCCTGGTTTTGCTGGGAAAGGATGGTTGGGGAACTTTCTTTTAAAAGTGCGGTAAGCTCTATTAGTGTTGAGTGAAGATTCAGTTGATGTGGATGATGGTGCTAATGATTCAGTATAATTTGAAGAGGGTGTAGGGGTAGGGGGGTTGGATGAATTTATTGTGGAGGAGATTTGGTTTTTTGTTGGGGTATGGAGGTGGTAGGGTTGTTGTTGAAGGGTAATAAAATTATCTAGCTCTGGGGAGATTCGGGGGGTGTCTGGAGAATGAGATGATTGGTCAGAATGAAGTGAGGAGTAGGTTGGGGTAACTTGGGAAGCATAAGAGGGTGTGGAAGTGATTGGGTCAGGGTTATTGGATAATATGGGTTGAAAAGGGGGTTGAGAAAAATTAGAAGAGTTATGAAAATTATTGGATGGGGATGGTTCTGAGTCGGCAAATTCATCGGGGGTTTCAATATTCGGGTTATTGAGTTGTGAGATGGAATATAAAACTGAGATGTGTGAATTAGTGTCGGAATTCATGCCTGATGTTACATTACTAGATGGAAAATCGGGTGGCGGAAAAGCAAAAAGTGGTATTATTGGGATTGGAGAGGTAAGATTGGTTGGGTGGGAATTTGATCGGTGTAGTGATCCAAGTTGGCGGCTCATCGTGGGCTAAAAAAATGATTATTTTGAGACTGAAAAGCGGTGGTATGGGGTTGTTCAATAATTTGTTCATAAGTATTATGATCTTGTGACTGGTGTGTCATTATATGTTGGATGGGACTTTGTGATGTGGTGAGTCGAAAATTTGGATTATGTGTGATGGCTAAATTTCGAAAATTTCGTGGGACTAGGGATAGTGGATGGTTATTTGGTAGGGGTGGTAATTGTGGTGCCGTTGGCGTTATGTCTACATTGTTATGTTCTTCGTCGTATGTATTTTGTCGTGTTGCTATTTTTGTGTTATATTCTTTTATTTGTGCGTCTAAAAGAATTTTGTTTATAGATGTAGAAAAGATTCCAAAAAATCCTGCAAAGAGTATGCGTGCTACGCTTGCTTGTCTGTTTACTTGTGTGTGTATAGCACATGTGTTGTAGATTCCTTTTAAAAGTGAGAAAAGAAATCGAATAAAGTTAAACATTGCGTATAAAATAGTCAATTTTTCTAAGATGTAGTAGGGCCATCCTAGAAAATCGAGGATCTCATTTTTGAGTGTAACAAAGCTAAAAATGTTAATTGGTGATATATCTTGGGGACGGTATTTTTCACCGTTTAGATATATATAATCTTTAATGTCTTTAAAATATCCGCTATAGTCTTGCGTGTAGATATCGGCAAATCCTGTGGTTTCTGCAAGTTTGCGTAAATTTTGGTCTATTGATTGTCTTTGTATAGTGTCCATTTGTGTTAATAATTCTTGGAATTGTTGTGTTCTAATGTGATGTTGAATATCTGATTTTGAATAGATTCCTATTGATTGTAAGTCGATATTTGGGTTTCGAGCAATAGCGCGAATGCTTTCTGGTGAAAATTTTTTGAGTGATTGCATTAATGTGGGATATGGAGTGAGAAGATAATATTTATTTTCATCAGGGTTTAGTTGTACTACATTGTGGCTGTTTTCTGATCCACATGGGACTGCGGTATCCCAGAAATAGGTTCTTCGTGAAAGTGTATCCACGAAATGTACTTTATTCTTATAAAAGATAGGGATTCTTTTATAACATCGTTTATCTTCAAAAACGTATAGTGGTGATACTTTTTTAGTACAAGTATAAAACCATAAGATGTTTCCTTCATAGTTCAAAAAATTTGATCTATTTCCAGATAATAAGTATCCTGCATAGGGTATTTTTAATACTGCTAGTGCAAGTGATTGTAATATTTGTGTTCGTTCTAATTCGCATAGTTGGTGTAGTGTTTCTAATTCGGAGAGTGACATTTCTTGAAAAATTCGGCTAATTGTATAATCTAGTTTCATATCTAAATGAATATCATAGTGGATATTACCGAAATATGTAGTATTCATTAGTGATAATTCTTGTAAGCGTGTGCTTCTGGTGTCATGGGGTTTTAGATGTCCACCAGGTTGTCCGTTGCTTTTTTCAAAATTAACTGGTATATAGGATGTTCCTTCGTTTGGAGGATGACCTGTGGCATATGGGTCGATTTTTACTTTTCCAGTGGTCATGTCGAATCCTTTTTCGTATTCAACTAATATTTCAGAGTATTGTGTTCTGTGAAGTGGATTCCTGTATTTACATGCAAGTTCTGTTTCTTGATATATTTGAAAACGTGTCAATTTATTTTCTATATTGTCTATGTTTCTAAAATTAGAACTTAGTTTTCGTGATGGATGGACTTGTTCATATGGAATTGATTGTATAAAATATTTTTCGTGAAATTTTATCATACGAGCGTGTATTTTTGCTACTTGAAATGTCGTACATGTATCTTCGGGGAACCAAACAATTGTTGCTTGTGTTCTCGTTGTAGGGTCGCAATAACCTTGATCATTTTTACAAGGTAATCGGATTCCTTGATAGATCATTGTATTATCTGATAAATCTCGTGTTAGTTGTATTTTTTCGAGTTGTATTTTCCAATCGAAAAACATTATTTCTTGGTATCCTTTATTTTTTGTGTCTGCTTTGCAGTTTGATGGTCATTTATACCAATGTGTGGTATCCAATGTTTATCGTGTAGGTCATAGGTTAATCGTCCGTGTATACGGGTATTTGTCGTCTAGTTTTATATGTCCTTGGTGTCTTTCAAGTTGTGATTGATGTACAGAGTCTGAAAAAACTTGAAAGTTAACTAACTTTCTTTCGGAGTTTTTATTTTGTGTGATGTTTAGTCTAAGTAATTCATTTTTACAATCGTCGGGATTGAGATGTAAAAGACGTTCTATATTACTCTGATAGAATGATTCATGGTCAAGTCGGTTTTTGTTTCCGTTCGAGACTTGTGAACAATGTACTTTCTTTTCGGAAAATGTTGCTGTGAATTTATAACCTGTAACTGTTGTTGCTCGGGCTTTTGAATAGAGTGTTGCTATTACATCTGTGGTTTCTATAGCTTGTGGTTCTGTTTCACATTGTGATACTTGATTTATTGCATATTTATGTAGTGTTTTTTGTTCATTTTCTTCACAATCGTAATGTGTTACTAATAAATCTTGTAGTCCTGTACGAGGGGAAGGGTTTATGTTTTGATTTGAGATTACTAGAAAAAGGAGTTGGAGAAAAATTAATAATTTTAGAATATACATGTGTATGATAATCCTGAGTATGGATTATAAAATGTAATGTAGCCAATTGTGTTTTTGGTATATCTGTCGTATTTGTATATTACTTCAGTAGTTATAAACGGTGGTGGTAGTGATTGAGCTGTTATGTTAGGTGGATTTAATGGGTAGGGATGTTGGGTAATATTATTTAACTTAACTGTGATTTCAAACTTTAATTGTAAACTGTTTTGTTGGAGTATTTGAATATTGTGATCACGGATATCGTTGTGAATATCTTGGCGATATTGTAATCTATTAAGTGCCCAGTTATGAAGGCGGTTACTTTCTTGATGTTGTCCAAATAATGGTGGAGGTGCTGTAAATGTATTCCAATCTAGTCTTAAAGGAATATTTATTGATGATTGTTCTCGATATCTGGCGTCGAGATTATTTGGAAAATTTAAGTTAAAAGGTGGTGGTGAAATCTGGCTTATTGATGGTGTTGATGGTAGTGATAATGTTTCTGGTAGTGATGAGGATGTTGTTGTATCCGTAGAAATATCTATTGGATTATTGACTAAATTTAATTCACCTTGTGTAAATGAATGTGTTGTCCAATATGGTAGTCGTGATGCCTGGTTTGGGGGGTTAAAGGGATTTTCACGTATTTGTTCAGATGTTGGCGTTGAACCTAAGTAATCTGATGGTAGGCTTGAGGTGCTACGTTGTGAAAGAAGCGTAGGGGTTTCTGGTAATATATCAATGGGGTTTTCTGGAGTGTTTTGTGATGGGGATTGAGGTATATCAAAATGAACTCGGGGAGTTTGAAAATTTCTGTTTCGTCGAGGATGTATAATTTGTCTATTTATTTCGACTGTATTTTGGTTTTGACTAGGATTTCTTATTCTACTTAGTTCTTGTGGTAGTGTTGGGTATAGGTTATATGTTGGTTCGCTTAGAGGTGCTTGTCGTTGAACTGGTTCTAGTGGTTCTGATAAACGAGCATGTCGTTCTTCAAAAGTGTATGGATTGTCTTGAAAAGAAATTCGTGTAGATGTTTGAGGATTTTGAGTAATTGAAGGTGGTGTTTGGTTATCTTGGGATGATGTCGGTGAAGACTGATTCTGTGACTGTTGGGTAGCAATTTTTGATGGATTTTTGAATTGTTACTTTAGTGGGAAGGTTTATGTTTATTATAATATTCTTCCAAAAAAAGAATTAGAAGAATTGTTGCTAGGGCAAATGTGAATATTGCTTTCTTTATACATTTACATATTGTCAAAAGGAGGGATGATAAAAATGTTATGAAAATTACAAACAATAAAAAAATATCAGTTCTACTGAAAATTTTTCGTATCATTTAGACAAGTTATATGAATCGTACCTGTGGATATAATCAAGGGTTTTGGAAAGTTTGAGGAATAGTTCGAGTATAGTGTAGAAAATTAAAAAAATGTTACAAAAAATGATTAGGATTATTAGAAAAGATTCAAGTATATCAAAAAGAAATATTATAAAGGTTTCAAGTGTTGTAAAAAAATGTTTAAAATTTATGAGTATTTGAGTAACTGATTGAGAGAAGAGCATTTAAGAAATGATCTCTTGGTCGAATATTTTTTGCTGTTCGAGGCGATTTTCTAGTGTGGTCGGATTATTTATTAGTTTTTTGACAAGTGGGTTGAGTTTTGTAAAAAATTGTTGGGGGCAATTTTCATGGTGATCGGGAGGTCTTCTTTGTCTTTATTTTCATTTGTCAAATGATCTGGGGTATTTTTGAGATTTTTATACTTTAGGCTAAATAAAATGTTCATTTTGTTACTTTAGGCTAAGTTAACAAATTTGTTTTGGGGGTATTCGTGGTCTGAGTTGGGGAAATATTGTTGATCTTTGGGTTATTAGATAAGGGAGGGGTACGGTATTATGGTGATATTTATTTTAGTTGTCAAGTTGGAGTGGTTTGCTTATTTTTGACCTGGAGGTCGTAAAGTTATAGTTATAGATGTGCCTGGAGTTCTATATGATTCGTCTAATTGGTCTTAGTTTGAGTTAGAGAAAGTGACGGATTGGATGAATCCTATTGGTCTATTTTGAACTAGAATTATTACGTACTTGTCAGCATGTTATTTTGAAAAATGTAAATGAAAAATGTTTCGAAGGTTTCAAGATAGTGAAGTATAATGTTAAAATTACTTTTGAAATTCCACTTTCTTTAAAATTTTAGATTGGGGGATGAATATTTTATAGTTTTTACGTGGTTGATTTCGGAGTCTTGTTGTTTTTCTATTTTCTGATTTGTCGATTTGTTCTTGGGGTATTATTTGTTCGGTCATTTTTCTATTTTTTCTTTGTTTTGGGGATTCTTTATGGTTTTGTGTATTGTTTTTGGTGGCGATTGGTTTTGTGTTTTGATTTTCGGTGGGGTTATCATTTTGTTCCGTGTTTTTCAGATGTGGTTCATTTTGAATGATTTTTAATCCTGTGAAAGAATATAATTGAGTTATTTCGCGGAGTGCGTATTCTTTTGGGTAATAAGGTAATAGGTTGTTTCGATGTTGAACGATTTCTTTTTTGTTTGAGTCGGTAATTTTATATGTGACATCAGTGGGTTTTGCAATTATTTGGTATGGTCCTTTTCGAAGGGGTTGTAATTTTTTAGAAATTCCTTTTTGAGTATTAAAATTAGGTATTAAAACAAATGTTCCAATTTTTAATTCGGAGGCTGGTGTAAAACGTGAATTGATTTGTTCATTAATGTTTTGTCTTTGTAATAACTTTTTTGTTATTTTTTGATAAATTTCATTGTGTTTTTTATCTCTATTTAGAATCCATTCGGTGTGTGTACCGGAGGCTAGTTTAAGAATTTGTGGGTGATGAAAATGGTCTTCATCGTGTGTATGTAAAGGTAGGTTATAACAAATTGAGTCTTTATTTGGTTGACAATAACCTTGTGCGTTTTTATGAGAATTTGCTGTAAACATTATTGGTTTGCGTGGCTTTTGGTTAAAAACCATTTCGTATGGTGACATTCCTAAAGTTGTCGTAATTTGTGAATTATACGCTAAGGGAAATAATTTTACATCTGCTGACCATTCGGTATATTTTGTATCATTTCCGTTGATGATACATCTAAGATATTCTTGTAATGAACGGTTCATACCTTCGACTAAGCCGTTTGTCCAAGGTGCATGAGATGTACGTGGTTTGTGTTTAATGTTATATAAATGACATAGTGTGATAATTTCATTATTTATGAATTCTGTACCGTTGTCTGTAACTAAAATTTCTGGTAGTCCGAATTTTGCTATCCAGTGTTCATAGAGTGTTGTGTAAGCGTAATAAGCGTTACAATGTGGTACTGGGTTAAGTGCTACATAATATGTAAATGCGTCAACAATTACCATAATGTAGGAGTTTCCTTCGGATGAGGGTGAAATTGGTCCTTTGGTATCAAATGAGATACGATGGTTAAAGTACAAGCTTTGTCCTTTAAAATCTTGTTTTTGTGCTATTTGTTTTTGATTTGGGTAAGGTTTATTTAGTTGACATACTATACAGTCATTGCATAGTACTTTTATCCAAATTGGTGCATTTGGGAAGTAAAAAGTTTGTATAAAATTTGAATATGTTTTTTCTGATCCAGAGTGTCCTTTAATATTTTGTGTATGTGAAATATTAAAAGCTATGAGAATCATACTTAGAGGGAGACAGGGAACTGTAGATTCATTCAGGTTATACTCTAAAAGGTCTGTATTTTCGTTAATTGTTGTGTTGTTAAATTTGCGAAAGTATCGGAGGAGTGTTTTGTTTCCTAGAATGGTTGAATCTGCCTTGACAGGTTTAGTTTTATATTTGTGCCATGATTTTAGTTGTCTAATTATCGGGTCAAGATTTTGATATTGTTTCAGTGTTGAAATTGTAATCGTTTCTGTTGAAGGGAGAAAAATGTTTTCAATTTCGAATTTAGATAAGGGTATTGTATCAAGTGGGTCGTGAAGGTCAAAAACTTGATTTATTGTGTATTTTGATCATTTGTCTGTGGTCCTGATAAATTTATTTTATCAGTTAAATCTTTTTTTTCAATTAGTGGAAAATGGTCTTTTTTAGGCGGGTGTTGTTTTGTTCGTTTTTGTTGGGTGTTATTTTTTATCCATTGAGAATATGGGATTGGTTTGAAAGTTGATTTTCCAAGTAGATCAACTTCATAATGATTATTTTGACAATCTAAATAAAGTGGGAAATGTTGTAAATTATTTATTTGTGATTGTTCAACGTCAGTTTTTACTGCATATTTGCATTCCAATCGGGGTGATGTTTCGTTTTCTGCAAGGTAGAATTTTATGTTTTTGGGTATTTCAACTGTTGTTTTTCGTGTAAGTAATTCAGGTGGTGTATTTCGACTTAAGGTGTCTGGTAATGCAAGATTTTTTCCTGCAGTCCAAACTATATGTAAGTTTGGAAATTTCATTAGAATTAGTTGAAATCTGTAAACTCTGTGGTTTGGGTTAGATTTTTGTGTAAAGAGAAAGATGATTGGTTTATGGTCTGTGAATAGAACTGTTGGATGTTTTGATCCAAGTATCAGAAATTCATATTCTGTCAGTGTATATATTATGGCTGTACATTCTCTCATTAGGGTTGAGAGTCGTAGCTCTGCTTGAGTGAATAATCGAGAATTTGCTGATATGAGGTTCATTTTATTTGTACCATTATGTGATTGTAATAGTGCTGCACCGATGCCAAAGTTCGAAGCATCGCACATTGCATAAAATGGTTGATTTGAATCTGGAATTGTGTTTGAAATTTGTTCAGTTAAAAGTTTCTTTATTTCTTCAAATCGTGTTTGATGTTCTGTGTTCCATTCAAAATTATTTTGTTGTCTAAGGATGTTATAAAATGGTCGTAGATATAATTGCATTTTATAAACATATTTACTTAAAAAGTTTAACATTCCAAGAAATTCTTGGATTTTCTTTTTATTTGTTGGTGGTTGAAGTTTTTGAATAGCGTCAATGCGTGATTTCAATGGAGTGATTGTTTTTCTTTCTATATTATGTCCTAAGAATTTAACTCTTGTCAAAAAGAAGTGTGATTTATCGGGGGCGGCCTTCAGATTTTCGTTCTGAAGTATTTGGTGATATTTTTCTAAAACATTGAACATCTCGTCTTTTGTTTGTGATTGCATAAAAACATCGTCTAAATAGGTGATTGCGTTTTTCGTGAGTATTAGTGGTCTAAAAATTTTGCTCATAAAAGCTGAAAATGCTGCTGGTCCTATGGATATTCCATAGAATAAGCGGTTGAATTCATATTGTTGGTTTCCGATAACAAATTGTGTTAAACGTCGTGATTGTTCATCTAGTGGCATTTGATTGTATGCACTATTCATATCGGCGGTTGTAAAGTATTTGCCGTTTATTTTTGTTAAAATAACTTGTATTGGTTCAATGGGCCAATTACATTTTGATTCATCTACAAGTGAATTGAGGTATCTAGCATCGAGAACGATTTTTAATGATTCTCCTTTAGCTAGAATGATAACAGGGTTGATAAATGTGTTGCCTTTTGGTTGTTCTTCTTTGTTTACTGGTGATATAATGTTGTATTGTTCTAAAATGTCGAGTAATCTGTTCACTTTATCATGTAAGTGAATTGGTACTTTACTTGCTCTCTGTTTTTTGAAAACTGCGTCTGGTTTTAACGGGAGATGTAGTGATGAACTGATTTTTCCAACATCGAATTTTGATGTTGCATAGACTGATGAATATTTAATTAGCTGTTTGGCTAACTTTTCGAATTCGTCTTGTGTTATTTGTGAATGTTGGAAATTAAACATTGTTAAAAATTTCTGTTGGTCCTCTGTGTAGTTACTTATGTTGAATGTAGGTTTGAAATATGGAGTTTTTGTGAAATAATCCGTATTTCTGTTTTCGTTACTTATTATATTATTTATAGATAATTCTTCATTAAGAATTGTAGATTGGCAAATATCTAGTAATTGGAGTATATTATTTACGCGATAGGCTTTTTCGTGTATTGGTGATATTGTAGCGTTGGTTTCACAATATCCTAAAAGTCCTAAAGGTAATGTTACTTGGTAAGGTGTGTTGTTATAGACATGTAAGAAAATGATATCGGAATTCGAATTTTTCAAATATTTTATGGATGAGATTGTGATTTTGAAAAATTTGTGAATAGGTTTGAATTCAAATTCTGACATATAAAATTTTTGTTTGTTTTGTTCTTTATCATATTGGTGAACTTGTTTGATTGAAAAATTATAGATATTTCCTGATAGTGGTTTTAGGTGTTTTCTTTGTTGGTTAAATATCGGGTAGAATTTTGAAAAGAATGGTGGTTGTTTATTTAATCTTTGAAAAAATGTTAAGGATGTTTCTTTTGTTTTTGTATATTTATCTTTGATTAATATTTTACTATTTAGTATGTTAATTGTTGGTATATACTTCGAAATAAATGGTATTCCAATGATATTATATTTAATATCGGTGATATGGAATATTTGTTTAAATGGCTTATTTAAAATTTTGCTTTGCTCCATTGTTCTGGTGGGGAGGAGAAATAATTGGATTTTTCCGTAGTTTATCAATGTTGATCCTTGTGCTGTTGCTAACTTACTGGAGGTTTCAAGAGGTGTTAGCTTTGGGTGTAAAGTTTTTATTTCATTCCATGTGGGGATGTTTATTATGTTTCATTCTGCTCCTGAATCAATTAAAAAATCTATTTCAAGGTCTGGTGGTTGAAATTCTTTATTTCTTGGGCTTTCTAAGAGAAATGGTATTGTCCAAATTTTTTCTTTGGGTTTTTCTTTTTGTATGTTTTGATAAATGTGGTTTGTATTCAAGCATTTTGTTTTGGTATTTTTATTGGTTTGATTTGTAGTGTTAATCTCATTTGTTTCTTGCGTCGTTGGTGTGGAATTTATGGGTGTAGTGTAATAATTTTGAAGAAATTCTGATTGATTTTCATATATGTGTCATGAAAAGGGTTGTTCATATATGACAGATTCATAGTCATTTTCGACTTTTATCATGTTGATAGAAAGAGTGTTTTCAGTATCACTTTCTGAATCTGATGATGTACAGTTTATTTGATTGAGTTGTAACGTATCAGTTACTGTGTCATCAATACCTGGAGGGTCTGATGTTGTTTCTGGATTAGATTGTACTTGATTGATTTGTCTTTGGTGTTTAGGTGTACTACTTCTGTGGCGATTATTAGAATTATTATAGTTGCTATTATTCCGGTGTGGTGATTGGGAATAATTTCTATAACGATTATTATAACTTGAGTGTCGATTTTGTGAATTATTTCGCGATCTGTTTTGGTAATTATTGTTTGGTCTGTTATAGTTCGATCTATTATATGAGTTATTCCTTGATTGATTGTTCGGGTAATTCTGGTTTCGGTTGTTTGAATAACTTCTATTGCGATTATAGGAGTAGTTTCTATTCCTATTGTATGATGAATTTCGTGATTGGTTGTTTGGATAGTAGTTATTTCTTGATTGGGAATTAGATCTAGAAACAAATCGTTGTGTATTTGAATTTGATCTGGAGTAGTTATTTCGACTATTTGGTCTATTGTAGTGATTTTGTGATGAATTATTCGTGTTTCTTCGTTCTGGTGATCTTCCTCTATAACTTGAGTTATATGGTGATTGATTTCTTGTATAATTTGTATTGTTCGGGAGTGGTTTTCCTGAACTGTTGTTGCTGTAGACTGTTTTGTTCGGTAGGTTTTGATCTTTTTTCATGTATTGATAGAATGATTTATTTGGTTCTTTATATTTTTGAGGTTTATTTTGATTGTCTTGCTGTTTTTGTCTACATTCGGAAATACTATGTCCGTATCGTCGGCAATAATTACACCATTTTTTGAAAGATGGTTTGCCTTTAAAGTTTGGGTTCTTTTCGTAAATATTGAGTATTTCAGTGATTTTTTCAACGAGGTCTGTCTCTGATTCCTGTATATTATTAATATTAGTGGGAGTCGTTTCAATTCTGTTAACGTATTGTAATTTCAGATTTTCCGTTTCTTCTAGTTTCATCGTGATTTCTGCTTGTTCTAATTTGTCTACTAGTTTTCGAAAATCTAAATCGGGTTCTCGAATTGAAGAAGGATGGGATGCTCTCTTTTTTATTGCTATTTTCCTTAATTGTGGTGTTAAGGTCATCATTAAGATTTCTGTCATCTTTGTGTTTTTATAGTCGTGTGTATTTAATGAATATGCTTTTCGAACTAGTGTTTCGATTCGTACTGCTATTTGCTTGATGGTTTCGTTTGGTAATCTGCGAATTTCATTACATAAAACTCTTTGTTGTTGTTTGTTTCTTTCGGAGTCAAACATTTTTGAAAATTCCTGTGTAAACCTTTTCCAGTTTGATTTTATTTCTAGAGGTGGTACTGAAAACCATTTTTGGGCTGCGCCATCTAAGGTTGTTTGTATTAACGCTGTGCGTCGATGTATCCAATTTTGATGTAGTGGCGTATTAATTGGTTCAGGTCCAATATTTAAAATCAGGTTTGCTGTTACTGCATTTAAATAATCTTCTACAGAGTATTCAGGGTCTGTTCCTGTGAAAACCATTAAAGGTTTGTTTGATGTTATTGATGATCCACCCATAAGGTATGGATTCATTGTCATTTGTAATGATTCTGCTGCATTTGGCATTTGAGAAAAATTTGAAAGTTGGTTTCTTGTTATTTCATGTTGCTGGAGATAATATGGGAGTGGTATTTCATTTTGCATTTGTGATGGTTGATACGAGTGTGCAGTCATTGGATTTTGTTGTTGAATTGGTTGAAAAGATTGTGTATTAATTAGATTTTGTTGTTGAATTGGTTGTTGATGTTGTGCATCTATTGGTTGTGGAGAAAAATTTCTATGATTTGTACGTGTTTTCTGTATTCCTTGTCTACGATATTCTTGAGTGTTTGGTGCAAATATATCTGGTTGTAAGAAATCATCATTTGAGGATAAATAATCCATTTGATAAGATGTCTGTTTTTTATTTTTATTTTGTTGAAAAAATGGGTAATTTTCACTGTGATCCTGTGGAGGATTTGTTTGGAAATTTATTGAATTAGGTTGGGTCATTGGGTTATCCCAATTTCGAGATCTTGTATATTGGTTAAAATTTCTTTGTGGTTGGTTATATGTTTTTGATGGATGTGTATAATTATAATTATGGTCTGCAAAGTTGTTTCTAGTGAATGTTTTGCGTGTTTTTGATGGTATTGTCATGGGTCTGTATGTTTGGTAATCCATATGTGAATATTTAGGGGCAACCGAAGGTTTAACGGTTGATTGTAAGGTTACCTGTGTTTGTGAAGGATTTGTATTTCTTGGTGTTGTTAAATTTGGGCGTATTGGTGAAATACTTTGTTGTGTAGTTGTTGTGTGTACAATTTCTTCATTTATGAAGTGTGATGGTGTCTGGATATCTTGTTGAGTAAGATTCCTAGTTCCATTGAGGTTTTCATTGTGTATAACTGTAGAGTTTAAACTATTATTTTGTGTATCGGGCAAAAATGTATTATAGTTTAATGGTGTTGCATCAATGGTTAATGGTATTACTTTTACATAATCTCTTATGTAAGATATCGTACTTATTGCTTGACTTGAGATTGATTGTGGGAAGCTTATAAATGCGGGATGAGACCATTCGGGGTCCCAAACATAATCTGATTGTTCTGTGATAACGGTATCATCGTTCGAGTTTTGGGGTCTAAAATTTTTTCTTGCTTGTGCAATTAAATCAATATTGTGTGTGAAATAATCTATTATGAACCATGCCAAAATTTTTTGTAGATCGTGTTTTGTATGTTGTGAAACGTCGTCTTTTGTGAAATTTTCTTTAATGATGTTTAAATAACTAGAGAGTAGTGTGATTTCATGTCGTACTTTCAAATGTTTAGATGTTTCTGTCGGTGAGACATTTGTTATTGGGATTTCGTTTTCTAATATCGAAATATAACTATATATTATTGCGAAAACTTCATTGGTGAATATGGAGTTTGCTCTTTGTGAGTTATGATATTGGATGCTTTTTATATATTCTGAAAAAACTTTTGAAAATTCTAAATCAAGATCGTCTGTTTGAATTGTATATTTTCTATTATTATGGTTTGGTGAGGTGAATTCTATGGAGTAGATTCCATACTGTTGTGTTATGTTGCATATATCTTTTAAGTAGTGGTCTATGATTTGTCTTTTGATTTTTACATCTGGGAACTCTGTTTTACATGGACTGATTCCGGGTTCAAATAAATTTAATAGTAAATTTTTGCTAAATATATGCTGTCCTCTATCAGTGGTTGCATCTACTATAAAAGGAAAGATTTCATCATCATCTGGACTTTCTTCACCTGGGGTGTGCGTTGAGCTCATTTTTTCGTTCGATGACTGTTAATATGTAATTATTAATGTGTCGAATTGGTTGATTCCAATTGTATAAATGTACTGGTTTGTGTTTATAATGCTTTTTTATTCTTCTTTTTCCTCTTTTTGATGAATTTGAAGTTGTTTCTGAGTCAGAAAAATATAATTGATCGTGAAGTGGGCAATTTTTATCTATTGATTCTTTTAGTTTGTAAAGTTCGTCTAAACTGTTGGTTTCTGATTCTGAAAATGCGTTTCGATTTTTTGAAAATCTTTTTCGTGTTATTTGTCTTTGTTTCGTTATTATTTTTCTTTTTAGTGTTTTTCGTTTTGTTCGAATGTATCCAACTGTTTGTGTATGAGGTGTGATTACAAGGTCGTATTTTTTGTTATCTATTTCACAATTGTGTAAAACGATTGTTTGTTTATTTCCTAGGTTTTTAAATGACATAAGGTTTAGGATGACGGATGCAAAAGGTTGTTAAATGATTTCTATTTTCTTAAACTGTTAGTTCTTACGATTTTTTTGGTTAGCTTAACCTGGGTCTGTTTGTTCAGGGTTGGAGAGAAAAGTATATCGATTCCGAAGAATGATTTTTTACTTTCTCGTGGCTAGTATAAGTTAAGGTGTTAACTTACTTAATCTTACTTAGGGGTAGTGATTGTGTTCAAGGGTTGGAGAATAGTAAATCGATCCACAAGGTTCAGGTATAATTAGAACGCGAGTAGTTCGTTAGATACTATTTTAAACTTACTAAGTCTAAGATTTATCCTGGGTCTGGTAAGAGCGGGGGTCAAGTGAAGGATGAATAACCGAAGTTCTTCACTGTTTATCCTAATTTGAATGATTAGTTTTGTTTAAAAATTTCTATTAGTCTTAGGTCTTTAGAAAGGGTTGGGTAGTGAATCGACGTTTGAGGTCGTTAGACACTAATTAAGTGGGTGGAGAGAACAAAGTTGTTCTGTTTGATCCAAGGATAAGCCTTGGTGATCAAATTTGAAATTTAATTAAGTAGAAAATGATTTAAGATCCAAGGATAAGCCTTGATGATCTGGTTTTAAAATTAAGTGAATTTAAGTTTTAATAAAATTTTAAATGTGTGTAAAGGAAAGATTTAGTGTTTTGATGATAATAAAGGGTTTATGATTGCTGTTATGTTTTAGATGATGGAGCTGGAACAACAGGATGATTTATGATTACTAACCATTTATTGTCATGCTACTAATTTTTATTTTTATTTTTCAATAAATTTTTTTCAAACATGTTTTGTATATTACTGCAGAGTTTTAGGAAAACGATCTTAGATCTTTTTATCAATCGTTATTGTATATTAATAATTTTGTTTAGCGCCTGAAATGATTTTGAAGATTAACTTCAAGGTTTTATGTTTGCAAATGAAAATCTAAATTCATTGCTAGTAGTATTCTAAATATAAAAGTTTGTTCTGGTTTTTGCCTAACTATCATATAGCTATATGGCAAGTTTCTACTTTGTCGTATGTCGTCTCTGGTTCGAGGTCTTCTTCCAATTCCGGGTAGTTCTGTTATGGTTCGGAATATTGGCTCTGATCTATTGAGTCGTAGAGACATTTCGATTAAATTATTGTCGTATAACATTTTGTAAATGTTTTTGTCTAATTTCTAATCTATTTTGGTTAATTCTAAGCTATTAAGGTCTTGTTCGAGACTTATGGTCGCACCAGATGAGTTAGGACCGAGTTGGTTAACTCATAGAGTAATTTCGGATAGGGTACACCGTCTGCTCGTCACGCTATCTTATTTTCGGCCGGATAGATTCGTGCAACTTCTTAGTCTAATACCAATCCTAATCTTACTCTTATACTATCTAGTCTCAGGTTGTTTAACTAGTCTCTGCTAGGCTCAATAGATCTAGGGTATACTGGTTTATTGCGGCTGCTGAAGTGCTCGGGAGAGTCCAACTAATTTCTAAGTTAAATTCAAATCTCTCTGGTGCTGAAATTACAAGTAACTTCAGCACTTACAAATAAGTGGGTTGTTAGTTAGATGGATCATGATTGGTTAATATTAAATACTTTACATTGGTAAAATATCTAAATTATCCAATCATAAAATGTAGTCTAGATCAGGTTCCAATACAGACCCATGACAATACCGCCAAAAACACGCAAAACGTTCACTAGAAACAACTTTGCAGACCATAATTATAATTACACACATCCATCAAAAACAAATTATCAACCACGAAAAAATTTTAGTAATTATACAAGATCTCAAAACTGGGATAATCCAATGGCACCACCTAATTCAGTAAATTTCCACACAAATTTACATCCTCCACAGGATCGTAGTGAAAACTATCCATTTTTTCAACAAAATAAAAATAAAAAACAAACATCTTATCAAATGGATTACTTATCCTCAGGTGATGATTTCTTACAACCAGATATATTTACACCTTATAATCAAGAATATCGTGGACAAGGAATACAGAAACCACATACATATCATAGAAATTTTTCTCCACAACCAATAGATACACAAATTCAACAACCAATTCAACAACAAAACCCAAATAATAAATCTTTTCAACCAATTCAGCAACAAAACCCAATGATTGCAAACTCGTACCAACCAGCACAAATGCAAAATGAAATACCACTCCCATATTATCTTCAACAACACGAAATAACAAGAAATCAACTCTCAAATTTTTCTCAAATGCCAAATGCAGCAGAATCATTACAAATGACGATGAATCCATACCTTATGGGTGGATCATCAATAACATCAAATAAACCTTTAATGGTATTCACAGGAACAGACCCTGAATATTCTGTAGAAGACTATTTAAATGCAGTCACAGCAAATTTGATTTTAAATATAGGACCTGAACCAATTAATACGCCACTACATCAAAACTGGATACATCGACGCACAGCGTTAATACAAACAACTCTAGATGGCGCAGCCCAAAAATGGTTTTCAGTATTGCCTATAGAGATAAAATCAAATTGGAAAAGATTTACACAAGAATTTTCAAAAATGTTTGACTCCGAAAGAAACAAACAACAACAAAGAGTTTTATGTAATGAAATTCGCAGATTACCAAACGAAACCATCAAGCAATTAGCAGTACGAATCGAAACACCAGTTCGAAAAGCATATTCATTAAATACACATGATTATAAAAACACAAAGATGACAGAAATCTTAATGATGACCTTAACACCACAATTAAGGAAAATAGCAATAAAAAAGAGAGCATCCCATCCTTCGTCAATTCGAGAACCCGATTTAGATTTTCGAAAACTAGTAGAAAAACTAGAACAAGCAGAAATCACAATGAAACTCGAAGAAACGGAAAATCTGAAATTACAATACGTTAACAGAATTGAAACAGCTTCCACAAATATAAATAATATACAAGAATCAGATACAGATCTCGTTGAAAAAATCACTGAAATACTCAATATTTACGAAAAACACCCAAACTTTAAAGGCAAACCATCTTTCAAAAAATGGTGTAATTATTGCCGACGATACGGACATAGTATTTCCGAATGTAGACAAAAACAGCAAGACAATCAAAATAAACCTCAAAAATATAAAGAACCAAATAAATCATTCTATCAATACATGAAAAAAGATCAAAATCTACCGAACAAAACAGTCTACAGCAACAACAGTTCAGGAAAACCACTCCCGAACAATACAAATTATACAAGAAATCAATCACCATATAACTCAAGTTATAGAGGAAGATCACCAGAACGAAGAAACACGCATAATTCATCACAACATCACTACAATAGACCAAATAGTCGAAATAACTACTCCAGATCACATTCAAATACACAACGATTTGTTTCTAGATCTAATTCCCAATCAAGAAATAGTTATTATCCAAACAATCAATCACGAAATTCATCATACAATAGGAATAGAAACTACTCAAATAATCGGAATAGAAGTTATTCAAACAACCGAAACCAGAATTACCCGAACAATCAATCAAGGAATAACTCATATAATAGATCGAACTATAACAGACCAAACAATAATTACCAAAACAGATCGCGAAATAATTCACAAAATCGACACTCAAGTTATAATAATCGTTATAGAAATTATTCCCAATCACCACACCGGAATAATAATAACTATAATAATTCTAATAATCGCCACAGAAGTAGTACACCTAAACATCAAAGACATATTAATCAAGTACAATCTAATCCAGAAACAACATCAGACCCTCCAGGTATTGATGACACAGTAACTGATACGTTACAACTCAACCAAATAAACTGTGAATCATCAGATTCAGAAAGCGATGCAGAAAACACTCTCTCCATCAACATGATAAAAGTCGAAAACGACTATGAACCTGTTATATATGAAGAACCTTTTTCATCACACATATATGAAAATCAATCAGAACTCCTTCACAATTATTATATTGAACCCGTCCATTCCACACCGACGACACAAAAAACTAATGAAATTAACACTACAAACCAACCCAATGAGAAAGAAAAAACAAAATGCTTGAATACAAATCACATCTACCAAAACATACAAAAAGAACAACCCAAAGAAAAAATTTGGACAATACCATTTCTTTTGGAAAGCCCAAAAAGCAAAGAATTCCAACCACCAGATCTTGAAATTGATTTTTTAATTGATTCAGGAGCAGAATCAAATATAATAAACATTCCCACATGGAATGAAATAAATACCTTACACCCAAATCTAACACCTCTTGAAACCTCCAGCAAACTAGCAACAGCACAAGGATCAACATTAATAAACTACGGAAAAATTCAATTATTTCTTCTCCCCACAAGAACAATGGAGCAAAACAAAATTTTAACTAAACCATTTAAACAAATATTCCATATCACTGATATTAAACATAATATCATTGGAATACCGTTTATCTCTAAATATATACCAACAATCAACATCTTGAATAGTAAAATATTAATCAAAGATAAATATACAAAAACAAAAGACACATCCCTAACATTTTTTCAAAGATTAAATAAACAACCACCATTTTTTTCAAAATTTTACCCAATATATAACCAACAAAGAAAACACTTGAAACCACTATCAGGAAACATCTATAATTTTTCAATCAAACAAGTTCACCAATATGATAAAAAACAAAACAAACAAAAATTTTATATGTCAGATTTTCAATTCAAACCTATTCACAAGTTTTTCAAAATCACAATCTCATCAATAAAATATTTGAAAAACTCGAATTCAGATATTATTTCCTTACATGTATACAACAATACACCTTACCAAGTAACATTACCTTTAGGACTTTTAGGCTATTGCGAAACCAACGCTACAATATTACCAATACACGAAAAAGCATATCGTGTAAAAAATATACTCCAATTACTAGATATTTGCCAATCCACAATCCTTAATGAAGAATTATCTATAAATAATATAATAAGTAACGAAAACAGAAATACGGATTATTTCACAAAAACCCCATATTTCAAACCTACATTCAACATAAGTAACTACACAGAGAATCAACAGAAATTTTTAACAATGTTTAATTTCCAACATTCACAAATAACACAAGACGAATTTGAAAAACTAGCAAAACAGCTAATTAAATATTCATCAGTCTATGCAACATCCAAATTTGATGTTGGCAAAATCAGCTCATCACTACATCTCCCATTAAAACCAGACGCAGTTTTCAAAAAACAAAGAGCAAGTAAAGTACCAATTCACTTACACGATAAAGTGAACAGATTACTCGACATTTTAGAACAATACAACATTATATCACCAGTAAACAAAGAGGAACAACCAAAAGGCAACACATTTATCAACCCTGTTATCATTCTAGCCAAAGGAGAATCATTAAAAATTGTTCTCGATGCTAGATACCTCAATTCACTCATAGATGAATCAAAGTGTAATTGGCCCATTGAACCAATACAAGTTATTTTAACAAAAATAAACGGAAAATACTTTACCACCGCCGATATGAATAGTGCATATAATCAAATGCCATTAGATGAACAATCACGACGCTTAACACAATTTGTTATTGGAAATCAACAATACGAATTCAACCGCTTATTCTATGGAATATCCATAGGACCAGCAGCATTTTCAGCTTTTATGAGCAAAATTTTTCGACCACTAATACTCAAGAAAAACGCAATCACCTATTTAGACGATGTTTTTATGCAATCACAAACAAAAGAGGAAATGTTCAATGTTTTAGAACAATATCACCAAATACTTCAGAACGAAAATCTGAAGGCCGCCCCCGATAAATCACACTTCTTTTTGACAAAAGTTAAATTCTTAGGGCATAATATAGAAAGAAAAACAATCACTCCATTGAATTCACGTATAGACGCTATTCAAAAACTCCAACCACCAACAAATAAAAAGAAAATCCAAGAATTCCTTGGAATGTTAAACTTTTTAAGCAAATATGTTTATAAAATGCAATTATATCTACGACCATTCTATAACATACTTAGACAACAAAATAATTTTGAATGGAATATAGAACATCAAGCACGATTTGAAGAAATTAAAAAACTTCTAACTGAACAAATTTCAAACACAATTCCAGATTCAAATCAACCATTTTATGCAATGTGCGGTGCTTCGAACTTTGGCATCGGCGCAGCATTATTACAATCACATAATAGTACAAATAAAATGAACCTCATATCAGCAAATTCCCGATTATTCACTCAAGCAGAACTAAGACTCTCAACTCTAATGAGAGAATGTACAGCCATAATATATACACTAACAGAATATGAATTTCTGATACTTGGATCAAAACATCCCACAGTTCTATTCACAGATCATAAACCAATCATCTTTCTTTTTACACAAAAGTCTAATCCAAACCACCGAGTTTATAGATTTCAACTCATTTTAATGAAATTCCCAAACTTACATATAGTTTGGACCGCAGGAAAAAATCTTGCATTACCAGACACTTTAAGTCGAAATACGCCACCTGAATTACTTACACGAAAAACCACAGTTGAAATACCCAAAAACATAAAATTCTACCTTGCAGAAAATGAAACATCACCCCGATTGGAATGCAAATATGCAGTAAAAACTGACGTTGAACAATCACAAATAAATAATTTACAACATTTCCCACTTTATCTAGATTGTCAAAATAATCACTATGAAGTTGATCTACTTGGAACATCAACATTTAAACCAATCCCATATTCACAATGGATAAAAAACAACACCCAACAAAAAAGAATAAAACAACACCCGCCTAAAAAAGACCATTTTCCACTAATTGAAAAAGAAAATCTGACTGATAAAATAAACTTATCAGGACCACAAACAAACGATTCAAAATACACAATAAATCAAGTTTTTGACCTCCATGACCCACTTGACACAATACCCTTATCTAAATTAGAAATCGAAAATATTTTTCTCCCCCCAACAGAAACAATTACAATTTCAACACTGAAACAATATCAAAACCTTGACCCAGTAATTCGACAACTGAAATCATGGCACAAATATAAAACTAAACCTATCAAAGCAGATTCAACTATTCTAGGAAACAAAACACTCCTCAGATATTTTCGAAAATTCAACAATACAACAATTAACGAAAACACAGACCTTCTAGAATACAAACTAAATGAATCTACAGTTCCCTGTCTCCCTTTAAGTATGATTCTTATAGCTTTTAATATTTCACATACACAAAATATTAAAGGACACTCTGGATCAGAAAAAACATATTCAAATTTTATACAAAACTTTTATTTCCCAAATGCACCAATTTGGATAAAAGTACTATGCAATGACTGTATAGTATGTCAACTAAATAAACCTTACCCAAATCAAAAACAAATAGCACAAAAACAAGATTTTAAAGGACAAAGCTTGTACTTTAATCATCGTATCTCATTTGATACCAAAGGACCAATTTCACCCTCATCCGAAGGAAACTCCTACATTATGGTAATTGTTGACGCATTTACACATTATGTAGCACTTAACCAAGTACCACATTGTAACGCTTATTACGCTTACACAACACTCTATGAACACTGGATAGCAAAATTCGGACTACCAGAAATTTTAGTTACAGACAACGGTACAGAATTCATAAATAATGAAATCATCACACTATGTCATTTATATAACATTAAACACAAACCACGTACATCTCACGCACCTTGGACAAACGGCTTAGTCGAAGGTATGAACCGTTCATTACAAGAATATCTCAGATGTATCATCAATGGAAATGATACAAGATATACCGAATGGTCAGCAGATGTAAAACTATTTCCCTTAGCATATAATTCACAAATCACGACAACTTTAGGAATGTCACCATATGAAATGGTTTTTAACCAAAAGCCACGCAAACCAATAATGTTTACAGCGAACTCTCATAAAAACGCACAAGGTTATTGTCAACCAAATAAAGACTCAATTTGTTATAACCTACCATTACATACACACGATGAAGATCATTTTCATCACCCACAAGTTCTTAAATTAGCCTCCGGTACACACACCGAATGGATTTTAAACAGAGATAAAAAACACAATGAAATTTACCAAAAGGTAACAAAAAAGTTGTTACAAAGGCAAAATATTAATGAACAAATAAATTCACGCTTTACACCAGCCTCCGATTTAAAAATTGGAACATTTGTTTTAATACCCAATTTTAATACTCAAAAAGGAATTTCAAAAAAGTTACAACCCCTCCGTAAAGGACCATACCAAATAATTACAAAACCCACTGATGTCACATATAAAATCACCGACTCAGAAAAAAAAGAAATCGTTCAACACCGAAATAACCTATTACCTTATTATCCAAAAGAATACGCACTCCGCGAACTAACTCAATTATATTCTTTTACAGGTTTAAAAGTTATTCAAAATAACCCACATACGGACACCATAACAAAGGAACAAAATGATATTCACCTCAGAAATCAAAATACAAAATCAAACACCACAAACAACAATACAAAAAATCTCGATCAAAATACATCTCAAAAAGAAAGAAAAAATAGAAAAATGACAGAACAAATAATACCCCAAAAACAAAACGACAAATCAGAACATAGAGAGTCTTCACGACTTAGAAATCAACCACGTAAAAATTATAAAGTATTCATCCCACAATCCAAAATATTAAAGAAAGTTGAATTTCAAAAACAACCTTAAATTCTACATTTAAAAATCTTTGCACCTCTGAAACATTTCACACTTTCATTTTTCAAGATAACATGCTGATAAACACGCAGCGATTCTAGTTCAAAATTAGCCAATAGGATTCATCCAATCCGTCACCTTCTATAACTTTAACACAAACCAACTAGACGAAAAATATTAAACTCCAGGCATATATCAACTATAACTCTACGACCTCCAGGTCAAAAATAAGCAAACCACTCCAACTTGACAACTAAAATAAATATCACCATAATATCATAACCCTCCCTTATCTAATAAACCAAAGATCAACAATATTTCCCCAACTCAGCCCTCAAATACCCCCCAGACAAATATGTTAAATTAGCCTAAAGTAAAAGAACGACCATTTTATTTAGCCTAAAGTATAAAAATCTCAAAAATACCCCAGATAATTTGACAAATGAAAATAAAGACAAAGAAGACCTCCCGATCACCATAAAAATTGCCCCCAACAATTTTTTACGAAACTCAACCCACTTGTCAAAAAACTAATAAATAATCCGACCACACTTGAAAATTGCCCCAAACAAAAAAAATATTCGATCACGAAGCCATTTCTTAAATGCTCTTCTATCAAACAGTCACTAAAATTATCACAAACCTCAAACAATTTTTTACGATACTTGAAACTATCATAATATTTCTTTTTGATATCCTTGAATCTTTTCTAATACTCTTAATCATTTTTTGTAATATTTTTTTAATTTTCTACACTATATTCGAACTATTTCTCCAACTTTCAAAAACCCTTGATTATATCCACAGGTACGATTTATAAAATTGTCTAAATGATACGAACTATTTTCAGTAGAACTGATATTTTTCTACTATTTGTAATTTTCATAACATTTCTATCATCCCTCATTTTGACTATATGCAAATGTATAAAGAAAGCAATCATCACATTCGCTCTAGCAACAATCCTCCTAATTCTTTTCTTAGAAGAATACTTTAATAAACATTAACTTTTTCAATAAAAGAATAGACCAAAAAGCTATCAAAAATTGCTACCCAAAAGTCACCAAGTCAGTCTTCACCGACATCATCCCAAGATAACCCAACAACACCTTCAACTACCAATAATCCTCAAACATCTACACGAATTTCCTTTCAAGATAACCCATACACTTTTGAAGAACGACACGCTCGTTTATCAGAACCACTAGAACCAGCTCAACGACAAGCACCTCTAAGCGAACCAACATATAACTTATACCCAACACTACCACAAGAATTAAGTAGAATAAGAAATCCTAGTCAAAACCAAAATACAGTCGAAATAAATAGACAAATTATACATCCTCGACGGAACAAGAATTTTCTAACTCCCCGAGTTCATTTTGATATACCTCAATCCCCATCACAAAACACTCCAGAAAACCCCATTGGTATATTACCAGAAACCCCTACGCTTCTTTCACAACGTAGCACCTCAAGCCTACCATCAGATTACTTAGGTTCAACACCAACATCTGAACAAATACGTGAAAATCCCTTTAACCCCCCAAACCAGGCATCACGACTACCATATTGGACAACACATTCATTTACACAAGGTGAATTAAATTTAGTCAATGATCCAATAGATATTTCTACGGATACAACAACATCCTCATCACTACCAGAAACATTATCACTACCATCAACACCATCAATAAGCCAGATTTCACCACCACCTTTTAACTTAAATTTTCCAAATAATCTCGACGCCAGATATCGAGAACAATCATCAACAAATATCCCTTTAAGACTAGATTGGAATACATTTACAGCCCCTCCACCATTATTTGGACAACATCTAGAAAGTAATCGCCTCCACAACTGGGCACTTAATAGGTTACAATACCGACAAGACATTCACGACGATATCCGTGATCACAATATCCAAATACTTCAACAAAACAGTTTACAATTAAAGTTTGAAATTACAGTTAAATTAAACAACATTACTCAACATCCCTACCCATTAAACCCACCAAACATAACAGCTCAATCACTACCACCACCATTTATAACCACTGAAGTAATATATAAATACGACAGATATACCAAAAACACAATTGGTTACATCACATTTTATAACCCATACTCAGGATTATCATACACATGTATATTCTAAAATTATTAATTTTTCTCCAACTCCTTTTTCTAGTAATCTCAAATCAAAACAAAAAAACCCTTCTCCCCGCACAGGACCCCAAGATTTATTAGTAACACATTACGATTGTGAAGAAAACGAACAAAAAACACTACACAAGTATGCAATAAATCAAGTATCACAGTGCGAAACAGAACCCCAAGCCATAGAAACTACAAATGTCATAGCAACACTTTATTCAAAAGCCCGAGCAACTACAGTTATAGGATATAAATTCACAGCAACATTTTCTGAAAAGAAAGTACATTGTTCACAAGTCTCAAACGGAAATAAAAACCGACTTGACCATGAATCATTCTACCAGAGTAATATAGAACGACTTTTACATCTCAATCCCGAAGATTGTAAAAACGAGTTACTCCGACTAAACATCACCAAAAATAAAAACACAGATAGAAATTTAGTATATTTCCAAGTTTTTTCAGATTCTGTACATCAAGCAGAACTTGAAAGATATCAAGGACATATAAAATTAGATGAAAAATACCCATACAACGGCGCACACGGACGATTAACCTATGACATACACGATAAACACTGGATACCACACATTGGTATAAATGACCCATCAAACTGCAAAGCAGACACAAAAAATAAAGGATACCAAGAAATAATGTTTTTCGATTGGAAAATACAACTCGAAAAAATACAACTCACACGAGATTTATCAGACAACACAATGATTTACCAAGGAATTAGATTACCTTGTAAAAACGACCAAGGTTATTGCGACCCTACAACCAGAACACAAGCAACAATTGTTTGGTTCCCCGAAGACACATGTACAACATTTCAAGTAGCAAAAATACACGCTCGTATGATAAAATTTCACGAAAAATATTTTATACAATCAATACCATATAAACATGTAAATCCATTACGCAAAATAAGTTCAAATTTTCGAAACATTCATAATATAGAAAATAAATTAACACGTTTTCAAATATATCAAGAAACAGAACTTGCATGTAAATACAGAAGCCCACTTCACAAAACACAATACTCTGAAATATTAGTTGAATACGAAAATGGATTCGACATGACCACTGGAAAAATAAAAGTCGACCCATACGCCACAAGTCATCCCCTAAACGAAGGAACATCATATATACCAGTTAATTTTCAAAAGAATACAGGTCAACCTGGTGGACATTTAAAACCCCAAAACGATCAAAGCACACGTTTACAAGAACTATCACTAATGAATAATACATATTTTGGTAATATCCACTATGATATTCACTTAGATATGAAACTAGACTACACGATTAGCCGAATTTTTCAAGAAATGTCACTCTCCGAATTAGAAACATTACACCAACTATGCGAATTAGAAAGAACACAAATATTACAATCACTTGCACTAGCAGTATTAAAAATACCCTACGCAGGATATTTACTATCAGGAAATAGATCAAATTTTTTAGACTATGAAGGAAACATCTTATGGTTTTATACTTGTACTAAAAAAGTATCACCACTGTACGTTTTTGAAGATAAACGATGTTATAAAAGAATCCCTATCTTTTATAAGAATAAAGTACATTTCGTTGACACACTTTCACGAAGAACCTATTTCTGGGATACCTTAGTTCCATGTGGATCAGAAAATAGCCACAACGTAGTACAACTAAACCCTGATGAAGATAAATATTATCTTCTCACCCCATATCCCACATTAATGCAATCACTCAAAAAATTTTCACCAGAAAGCATTCGCGCTATTGCTCGAAACCCAAATATAGACTTACAATCAATAGGAATATACTCAAAATCAGATATTCAACATCACATTAGAACACAACAATTCCAGGAATTATTAACACAAATGGACACAATACAAAGACAATCAATTGACCAAAACTTACGCAAACTTGCCGAAACCGCAGGATTTGCAGACATCTATACGCAAGACTATAGCGGATATTTTAAAGACATTAAAGATTATATATATCTAAACGGTGAAAAATACCGTCCCCAAGATATATCACCTATCAATATTTTTAGCTTTGTTACACTCAAGAATGAAATTCTTGATTTTCTAGGATGGCCCTACTACATCTTAGAAAAACTAACTATTTTATACGCAATGTTTAACTTTATTGGATTTCTTTTTTCACTCTTAAAAGGAATCTATAACACATGTGCTATACACACACAAGTCAATAGACAAGCAAGTGTAGCACGCATACTATTTGCAGGATTTTTTGGAATATTTTCTACATCTACAAACAAAATTCTTTTAGACGCACAAATAAAAGAATATAACACAAAAATAGCAACAAGACAGAACACATACGACGAAGAACATAACAATGCAGACACAACACCAACAGCACCACAGTTACCACCCCTACCACATAACCATCCATTATCCCTAGTCCCACGTAATTTTCGAAATTTAGCCATAACACATAATAATTTTAGACCAACCATATCACAAAGTCCCATCCAACATATAATGCCACACCACTCACAAGATGAAAATACTTATGAACAAATTATAGAACAACCCCATACCACCGCTTTTCAGTCTCAAAATAATAATTTTTTTAGCCAACGATGAGCCGACAACTTGGATCCCTACACCGATCAAATTCCCACCCAACCAACCTCACCACTCCAATCCCAATAATACCACTTTTTGCTTTTCCGCCACCCGATTTCCCATCCAGTAATGTAACATCCGGCATGAATTCCGATACTAATTCACACATCTCAGTTTTATACTCCATCTCACAACTCAATAACCCGAATATTGAAACCCCCGATGAATTTGCCGACTCTGAACCATCTCCATCAAATAATTTTCACACCAACCCCTTAAATTTTTCCCAACCCCCTTTTCAACCCATACTACCAAATAACCCTGACCCAACCAATTCTACACCCTCTTATGCTTCCCAAGTCACTCCAACCTACTCCTCACTTCACTCAAACCAATCATCTCATTCTTCAGACACCCCCCGAATCTCCCCAGAACTAGATAATTTCATTACCCTACAACAACAATCATATCACCTTGACACCCCAACCATAAACCAAATCTCATCCACAATAGATTCATCCAACCCTCCTACCCCTACACCCTCTTCAATTTATACTGATTCATTAGCACCATCATCCACAACTACTGTATCTTCACTCAACACTAATAGAGCTTACCGCACTTTTAAAAGGAAGTTCCCCAACCGTCCTTTCCCAGCGAAACCAGGAACAGCCCGTGAATACATCAACCATCCACAACACACTAACACAAAAGAATTTTTAGCTATCACCTTACCCTCATTTCCACAATACACCTTAAACACCCCTCATGACACTAAAGAGACACGTAACTTTGTAGACGAATACGTTTTAATGCCTACCCTTCCTTGGACCTCATATTATCATTTTACAAATCCCCTTTGCTTACCTTTATCTAACACTCATATCGATATAGAACGAAATATGGACATGCTATATCGACTCACTACACCACTAACACCTAGACAATTTACTTACATTGGATACAAAAAATCACTAAAAACACACACTGCACCCCGAGCTAATGAATATACACTAGAATATTACGACCATAACATCATCAGAACTAACCAAGATCAATTCTTAGACGACGATCGCTTCGCTAACCCACAAATCACCGAGAAATTTTTCATTAAAACACCATATGTATTTACACTAAATATCTTCGATCGCAAGTTTGACCACATTATCTCAGAAGCACTAACAGACACGCAAGCCTACGAAAGTTTTAAAGAACGCTTCCAAATATTTTCACTAACCTTTCATTTCCTTGCACCACATGAAAGAGATTTGCACTGCTCACACGATATTATGTTGCGCACTAAACAAACACACACATATACTTATTATCGTTTCATCCAAAATCACTTTGACCTACACACTCCCTCCAGACAACCACACCATCGTTTTCAATTCATCAATTCCAAATACACCTCACCATTCTTTCTTAACTTCACATATTGCATTAAAGATACTAACCTTCATGGTATTCTTCGAAATTATGATCCCATAACCCAAATGTATATCTTTTGTCCCATCACCAAGACCTTCAACGCAGAAGAATCCCGACCCTTCCTCATCCCACACGAGTTTGTACAACCTATAGAAATCCCCATTTTAGAATTCATCCATAACACTAAATTCAACCACAAATTATATAATCTAATCCAAAACACACCTTATGAATTTGCAGTTGGCACTGAAGAACTAACCACAATTAAGGCACTTCAATTGCTTTGGCCACTGCTTCAAACTAAAAATATCATCCGCATATTAGCCAAACTACTAACAACTTCAGATCTCATTCACGACATTTTCCCCCACGGTTTCTTCCCCGACGACTAACAGGTAAGTATGAATTATACATATTACTAATTAATTCAAACATTAGAAACTCACCATTCTTTATCCATGTTTTCTTTAGAATTTTAGCCTTCATCCAACGATCATCTGAAAAATTCACAAAAGAAAAATAAAAAATAGCAAACTTCTTCAAAACTGTTTAAAACCCTATTAACTTTTTGCACCAACAATTAAATAAATATAATACCAATGCAGTAAATTAATTTATAAATTTTTCCCCCACCAGCAGTAAATCTAATAATGATAAAAATTTGTAACTTAATTTCCCCCAACAACTAGCAGTAAAATTAAAATTCTATGTAGTAAATTCATAAGAAGCAAAAGCAGTACTAACCTTTTGATATTTTCATTCACTCGCATAAGAATTCTATCCAAACTCGCACAGCTCGCCCACGAAGAATTGTTTAAAATAATGAATTTCAGTTTCAAGCTTTCACACTCGATAACTCTAACACAAGATTACACGTTTCAAACTTTCCTTTAACCCGGTTGGAAAGGAATTATATACTAAACAAAACTAACCAATGCAGCTTACTAAACACCACAACACATAGCATAACAGCATGACTAAGAAAAGGAAACCAACGGTACCCAAACCGGATTAACCCAGTTTAAAACTGGATAAATTATTCTTTTGAAGACTATTATAAAGTCTAAGAAAGAAATAATAAAACACAAAAAAGTCGAAAGACAAACCCATACCACAAACAATTTGATTTTTGAAAAAAGGACACAACCAACAAAACATAAGAAAAACCACAACAAACCCAACATAAAACGTTGTCACATAACAGGACCTCTCACAAAAACCGCATGCAATCATACTCCCACTCCTGGCCTAACCCACCAGGAAGGACGTCCTGAGCATGCTCTATAGCCGGCCTAACCCACCGTGCTACATCCACGCTTTGTGACCACACTCCTATTTTTAATAAGAGCTACTCAAGGGTGAGTAACTCTTCAAAATAACTGAACTAAAACAAAAAGCTTTTGTGAAAACAACTAACTAAAATCATAATTAAAAAATATTAAACTAATAAAAGTTTTATAAAATGTAAATTACATTATGCAATACATAGATCAGAATACAACACCAAGGACGAACATCCAAAGACAAAACACAAAACGACCCTACTACACTCGAGAAAGAATGGCCAACTACAATCAATATGCCGCCCACAATCACAACTCAAAGGATTTAGAGTACGACTTGACTTCGCAGAAAAGGACTTCATTGAACTAGACCAATGACCACCTCGATGTTCAAGTATACGTACAGATCCGAGTAACCAGGCATCCCCACCAAGCACAATCTCCACGCCATTCCCAGACAAGGTCAAACACAAAGAAGTTCTCACCAATGAAACAGAAAAACCTGACATAGCCAACCATTCTGAAATCAGATTTGAGTTTGTTGCGAAAACACAGTCGTTGTCTTGAGAAGACACAATGATTGAATCTGGGACTTCTCTAATAAGAAAACCCAGAAGAAATAAGATGTTCGCCAAATACCAACGTCCATCATCCATCTTTCGAATTGCAGAAAAACTATTCTAAAAAACTCTGTAAAACCCGGATGGGTGGAACCTGATCTAAACTACATTTTATGATTGGATAAATTAGATATTTTACCAATGTAAAGTATTTAATATTAACCAATCATGATCCATCTAACTAACAATCCACTTATTTGTAAGTGCTGAAATTACTTGTAATTTCAGCACCAGAGAGATTTGAATTTAACTTAGAAATTAGTTGAACTCTCCCGAGTACTTCAGCAGCCGCAATAAACCAGTATACCCTAGATCTATTGAGCCTAGCAGAGACTAGTTAAACAACCTGAGACTAGATAGTATAAGAGTAAGATTAGGATCGGTATTAGACTAAGAAGTTGCACGAATCTATCCGGCCGAAAATAAGATAGCGTGACGAGCAGACGGTGTACCCTATCCGAAATTACTCTATGAGTTATACACTTCGGTCCTAACTCACCTGACTTGTCGAGTCATCTAGTGAGTGGCAATTCGTTGTAAGTTTCTTTGTCCAGAAGTGAAAATCCATCCTTGATCTCCCAGGATGGATTACGAACTTCGGGTCTGAAGTGCAAACCTTCATGGTGCGAAGTCTTGAGAGACTCAATCAAGTATCTGGGCCGCCTTGTAGACAAACACGCAGAGGCATATTTTGTCTGCGAACCCTTTGACAATCTCTCGGTAGTAGTTAACGAATCCGAGGAAGCTCATCGATTGCGTGTCGGTCTTCGGTGCTTTCCATGTGAACACCGCTTCAATTGCTTCGGGATCTGGCCTGAACCCGTGTTTGGCTACAAGGCGGCCCAGATACTTGATTGAGTCTCTCAAGACTTCGCACCATGAAGGTTTGCACTTCAGACCCGCATGTTTCATGCAACCAAAGACCTGGTCTAATCTCTTTATATGGTCGTCTAGCGTTTCTGTCGCGATGGCTACGTCATCAACGTAACACATTATGAGGTTGCCATGCTTTTTAGTTACATTCGTGAGTGCCTGAGCCATTAATCGTTGGAAGGTAGCCGTCGCATTGCATAATCCATACGGCATTCTTTTCCACTGGTACAGCCCCAGTTCGCACGCAAAGCCTGTCTTCTCTCAATCCTGCTCCCTGAGAGGCACATGCAAAAACGCAGAGCCCAAATCCAACGTGTGAAAGTTTTTGCATCCACTAACTTGGAGAGGCTCTCGTCGATGCGGGGAATCGGATATGCGTCCTTTATCATTACCGCATTCAGATAGCGGAAGTCACAACAAAACCTAAGTTGCACCCTTTTTTTTACCATGACCATGCCCCAAGCCCACGGGGACTTCGACGGTTCGATCATGTCATACTCCATAAGCATTTCAATTTCTTTTCTGCATGCTTCTGATTTGTGTGGGGCCATTATCCTTGCCGCTTTCCTGTGAGGCACTGAGCACTCTTCTATTTTGATCTCATGTTCTACAAAATTGCGGCAACCTTTATCGGCTCATGCCTCGAAAAACGTCTGCGTTCCGATTTAACACCGCTCTGAGTGAGTCCAGTTCCTTATCCAATCTTTTGCCTTTTAAATGCTCTATTTCAGGTAGGACTGGCTTGTTCGCTGCTAATTCCGTTTTTGTCGGTCTCTCAGGAAAAAATGAACAACTAGACAGCCCATCGTCTGTTTCTGACTTCATTGAAAACAATTTTATAGAAGATTTCAATCAACTTATCCTCTTTAGTATGCGTTCTTGATTGGCATGCAAGGGACACTTAGTTACGTCAAATCTTTTAAAGTTCTCCTCACTCTGATAGTATGTGTTCAGAGGCAATGCGTAGCCAAGCTTATTTCCTTGTTGTATCGTCACCGTGGTTGCCTCTGTGTTCAACAACACACTCACACACAGTCCGCTCTGAGTGAGTGAGAAGCTTCTTCTTAAAATAGATGATCTTTTACTGTTGGGATTTGGAACCAGACACACCTGTCTGTTGTTGCTAAGCTCATTTTGTTTCCTCATCCCAAATGTCGCTATTACAGCCTGATGTGGTTTTGACCTAACCTTCCTATCTAGTAAAATAGGCATCTTTGCTTGGTTAATCAGGATTTTATTAATTGGTTTCTTTTCATATTTCCTCTCAGGGTCCTTGACTCTTATCAACCCGTCGTTGAGGTCAATCGTGACATCGAAGTTGCGAACAAAATCCCGTCTTAGGTTGAACTGGTCGGACTCGTCAAGATTCTCGACGACCAGGAAACTCATCAATAGATGTCTCCCTCCTAGCTGCAACGAGTTGATAGGGGTCCTTCCGGTCACGTATATTGCACCCTGATTAGCCGCTGCCAGTCTGATATTAGTCGGAATCATTTCCGACCTATAAAAACGCATGTCGAACCAAGTGCTCACAGGCATGACACTGACCACTGCTCCGGTGTCCAATAGTCCCTTCACGGAGAGTTGTCTACCCTGCAAGTCCAGTACATGCGCGGCCAGATCGGCTTCACAGATCGGCGTCCTGTTCGGGCATGGCGTTGTGTTCGATTCGTCGGACCTTAAGCTAATCTCGACCAATGTAGGTGCAACAGACCTACCTGGTCAGCTGTAACAGTCACGTGAGCTTTGGTGTAAATGTTTATTCCATCCACGTTCATTAAGATCGGATATGGGCCATGGACTTTTATGTGATGTCCATCTACTTTCATTAGTCATGGATTCAACTGTTGTGAAGTTCTGAGCAACGCTCGCACTGCTCTTGAGTCCAAGTTGGGATCCTTTTCTCTCAAGTAGTCCGCGTAGATGTCCAGGTGTACTAGCGTGATCTCCGACGGCTCGCTCAAGTTCTTCACCACTCGATGGCGCGCGACCGATATGATTGACCTTTTTTTCGTCCCTTCTCTTGTCATGCCGAAGGTTTTCCATGAGATGACATTCAGTTTTAGACCTTGCTTGTTTCATGCAATCAAAGACCTGGTCTAATCTCTTTATATGGTCCTCTAGCGTTGGTGTCGCGATGACCACGTCATCAACGTAACACATTTTGAGGTTGCCATACTTTTTAGTTACATTCGTGAGTGCCTGAGCCAATAATCGTTGGAAGGTAGCCGTCGCATTGCATAATCCAAACTGCATTCTTTTCCACTGGTACAGCCCCAGTTCGCACGCAAAGCCTGTCTTCTCTCAATCCTGTTCTCTGAGGGGCACCTGCCAAAACGCAGAGCCCAAATCCAACGTGTGAAGATTTTGGCATCTCCTAACTTGGAGAGGCTCTCGTCGATGCGGGGAATTGGGTATGCGTCCTTTATAGTTACCGCATTCAGGTAGCAGAACTCACAACAAAGCCTAAGTTGCACCCTTTCTTTTTTTACCATGACCACGCGGCAAGCCCACGGGGACTTCGACGGTTCGATCGTGTCATACTCCATTAGCATTTCAATTTTTTTCTACAGGCTTCTGATTTGTGTGGGGTCATTCTCCTTGCCCCTTCCCTGTGAGGTACTGAGCAATCTTCTATTTCGATCTAATGATCTACAAAACTGCAGCAACCTATATCGGCCTTATGCCTCGAAAAAACGTCTGCGTTCCGATTTAACACCCCTCTGAGTGAGTCCAGTTCCCTATCCGATATTTCGTTTCTGTCGGTCTCTCAGGAGTTCCGTTTCTGTCGGTCTCTCATTCCGTTTCTGTCGGTCCGTTTCTGTCGGTCTCTCAGGAAAAATTGAATAACTAGACAGCCCATCGTCTGTTTCTGTTTTTATTGAAAACAATTTTTTAGAAGATTTCAATTCACTTATCCTCTTTAGTAAGCGTTCTTGATTGGCATGCAAGGGACACTTAGTTATGTCAAATCTTTTAAAGTTCTCCACAATCTGATAGTCTGTGTTCAGAGGCAATGCGTAGCCAAGCTCCTTTCCTCGTTGTATCGTCACCGTGGTTGCCTCTGTGTACAACAACACACTCACACACAGTCCGCTCTGAGTGAGTGAGAAGCTTCTTCCTAAAATAGCCGAGCTTTTAGTGTTGGCATTTGGAACCAGACACACCTGTCTGTTGTTGCTAAGCTCATTTTGTTTCCTGATCCTAAATGTCGCTTTTACAGTCTGATGTGTTTTTGAATTCTATCCAGGAAAATTGGCACCTTTGCTTGGTTAATAAGGATTTTAATGATTGGTTTCTTTTCATACTTCCTCTCAGGGTCCTTGACTATTATCAACCCGTCGTTGAGGTCAATTGTGACATCGAAGTTGCGCACAAAATCCCGTTATAGGATGAACTGGTCGGACTCGTCAAGATTCTCAACGACCAGGAAACTCATCCATAGATGTGTCCCTCCATGGAACGAGATGATAGGGGTCCTTTCGATCACGTATTTTGCACCCTGATTAGCCGCTGTCAGTGTATATTAGTCGAAATCATAGCCGACCTATCAAAACCCATTCTGTTTTTCAGTTTCTGATACACCTTGTCCGCATATCCTTTTATGAACTCCCGGTAATAATTGGCAAACCCTAGGAAGCTCATTAGCTGTGTGTCCGTTCTCGGAGCCTTCCATGTCAACACAGCCTCTACTGCTTCCGGATCTGGCTTCACACCATGCCTGTCCACCATTCTTCCCAGGTACTTGATCGAATCCCTAAGGATTTCACATTTTGATGGTTTGCATTTCAAGCCTGCTCTTTTCATACATCCAAAGACCTCATCGAGCCTATCAATGTGATCTTCCAGGGTCGGTGTCGCTATGACTACGTCATCCACGTAACACATCACGAGATTCCCGCACTTCTTGGTCACTCTGGTCAAAGCCTGAGCCATCAGTCTTTGAAAAGTGGCCGTTGCATTGCACAAGCCGAAGGGCATCCTCTTCCACTGGTACAATCCCAACTCGCACGCGAATCCGGTTTTCTCTCTGTCCTTCTTCCGCAGAGGGACCTGCCAGTTTTTCAGTTCATTCAGTTTTTGACCCTGCTTCCTGGAATCCTAGTTATCCTTCGTCGATCTTCCCAGAATGTCAAGTTTCTCACGCCGCTCTGTGTTCTCTAATTCTGACCTTACCCATTGCTCAAACTCTTTGGTGGCCAATTATTGCTGGACATTCTGTATTGCGGTCCGTGCCGCTAGGCCATAATCCACCTTGAGCGCGCCGGTTGACTCCGCCTCCAGACTGGAGGCAATTGCCTCATCAGTTAAGGTTTTCACCTTGTGGTTGTGAAGGTGTCTGTTTTCACCTCTTTTTTTCGTGACTCGGCTTCATTCTTCAGGCGGGTTCAATTTGTCTTGACCCCCGAAAGTGCCTCCTCATGGCGAGGACACTTCGCGTCCGCTACTGCATCCCAGAATTGAGTGCAATCCTACTTGAAATGTCCCTCCAAGTTGCAGAAGAAGCATCTTGGTCCATATCTCATTATGAGTCCTCTCACGTACTCTTCCTCTCATCGGTCGCATCAAGGTCGTCATGAAAATAATATATCGCTTTTATGTTTTGTTTGTAAGCAGAACAGGCGGAAATATGGTGATCCATCGAACCACAATTCGCACATGAGCTCACCTCCTCTTATCCATGTCGTCACGAGGTCTGTACCAACTGGAGTTCGCGCCAGTGCTTGTTCCGCTGTAGTTTCTATAATTGCTGTAACGGTTTTGCTGTAACCGGTTTTATGAGCAAGTACTCACGCGACTTCATACGCAAATCATCGAGCGTGGGCACCTGGTCAAGCGAACTTTTCTCGTCACGCTGGACTTTGACTTGACACTGACTTCCTCAGCGGTATGGACGTTTGTTGCTCCCCTATCTCCCGTGTACGAAGTCCTCAACAAGACATCCTTGGGCATCGAGTTTACTAGCTGATTCACTATTGACCGGCAGTCCCGTACAACAACCCGACTCCGGATGGTTACCGGCCTTTTCTACGTTCTTTCAGTGACAGTCAACCGTTGCATAGTCTCCATCCACTCTTGATCATGCCGTTCAACCTCTCTGTTTAGCAGGTCACGGAGTTTCAACATTACGTCCGGTGCCACAATCACCGTCTGGTTCAGTAGAGCTATGCTGATGATGCCCAGCCTGGTCAGTTCTTGTTGAACCAGGATTGATCGAACCAGCAAGTCCAACGGGACCAGATCACCTCGCGATAACATCTTTATCTCCGCAGCAACTTCCACGGGAAGTTCGATATGTCCTGGTATGGGATGCCCTGACTTGTCGAGTCATCTAGTGAATGGCAGTTCGTTGTAGGTTTCTTTGTCCAGAAATGAAAATCCATCCTTGATCTCCGCTTGGCTGGCTTGCCTCTCTTCTAGTCGCTCATAAAATTCCGTGTTTTTGCTGAGGCTATCGGCATTCTGGTGCTTATCACGGGTTCGATGCTCTATGATCATGTGGTATTCGTCAAGGCGCACGATCCAATGACCAATCTAGCTTTGGTCCATTGAATAGGTTTTCAGCCAGGCGAGAGCACGATTGTCCACACGCAACTTGAAGGGAGCAATCCCTAAGTAGGCTCTGTATTTTTCCACGAAAGTGATCGCCGCGAACATGTCCGCTTTTGGTGCAACATACTTCATTTCAGTGTCGCTCAGGAACTTACTTCCATTGGCTTTTGGTCGGAGAACGGCTCTCCCGTTCCACTCTTGTTCTTGGTGAAGTATGCCACATAGCGCAACCACTGATGCGTCCGTGTCTATCACAAAAATCCCTTTTTCTGTCGGCATGCCGAGGACCGGAGCACCGCAGAGTTCGCGTTTGATATTGTCAAAGGAGACTTGAGCCTCGTCAGTTCAGCATAAATTCTTGCCTTAATTTCGTGTCAGTTTCTGCATGGGGTATATTTTGTCTGCAATTCCTTTGACAAACTCTCGGTAGTTGTTAACGAATCCGAGAAAGCTCATCGATTGCGTGTCGGTCTTCGGTGCTTTCCATGTCAACACCGCTTCGACTGCTTCGAAATCTGGCCTGAACCTGTGTTTGTCTACAAGGCGGACCAGATACTTGATTGAGTCTCTCAAGATTTCGCATCACGAAAGTTTGCACTTCAGACCCGCATGTTTCATGCAACCAAAGACCTGGTCTAATCTCTTTATATGGTCCTCTAGCATTGGTGTCGCGATGACCACTTCATCAACGTAACTCATTTTGAGGTTGCCATTTTTTTAAGTTACATTCGTGAGTGCCTGAGCCAATAATCGTTGGAAGGTAGCCGTCCCATTGTATAATCCAAACGGCATTCTTTTCCACTGGTACAGCCCCAGCTCGCACGCAAAGCCTGTCTTCTCTCGATCCTGTTCTCTGACGGGCGCCTGCCAAAACGCAGAGCCCAAATCCAACGTGTGAAGATTTTGACATCTCCTAACTTGGAGAGGCTCTCGTCGATGCGGGGAATCGGGTATGCGTCCTTTATCGTTACCACATTCAGGTAGCGGAAGTCACAACAAAGCCTAATTTGCACCCTTTCTTTTTTTACCATGACCACGCCGCAAGCCCACGGGGACTTCGACGGTTCGATCATGTCATACTCCATTAGCATTTCAATTTCTTTTCTGCAGGCTTCTGATTTGTGTGGGGTCATTCTCCTTGCCCCTTCCCTGTGAGGTACTGAGCACTCTTCTATTTCGATCTAATGATCTACAAAATTGCAGCAACCTATATCGGCCTTATGCCTCGAAAAAACGTCTGCGTTCCGACTTAACACCGCTCTGAGTGAGTCCAGTTCCCTATCCGATATTTCGTTTCTGTCGGTCTCTCAGGAATTCCGTTTCTGTCGGTCTCTCGTTCCGTTTCTGTCGGTCCGTTTCTGTCGGTCTCTCAGGAAAAATTGAATAACTAGACAGCCCATCGTCTGTTTTTGTTTTATTGAAAAGTTTTTTTTAGAAGATTTCAATTCACTTATCCTCTTTAGTAAGCTTTTGATTGTCATGCAAGGGACACTTATTTACGTCAAATTTTCTTCACACTCTGATAGTCTGATAGGCTGCGTAGCCAAGCTTCTTTCCTCGTTGTATCGTCACCGTGGTTGCCTCTGTGTACAACAACACACTCACACACAGTCCGCTCTGAGTGAGTGAGAAGCTTCTTCCTAAACTAGCTGAGCTTTTACTGTTGGGATTTGGAACCAGACACACCTGTCTGTTGTTGCTAAATCATTTTGTTTCCTCATCGTAAATGTCGCTTTTACAGCCTGATGTGGTTTTGACCTAACCTTCCTATCTAGGAAAATTGACACCTTTGCTTGGTTAATCAGAATTTTTTTGATTGATTTCTTTTCATACTTCCTCTCAGGGTCCTTGACTCTTATCAACCCGTCGTTGAGGTCAATCGTGACATCGAAGTTGCGCACAAAATCCCGTTATAGGGTGAACTGGTCGGACTCGTCAAGATTCTCAACGACCAGGAAACTCATCCATAGATGTCTCCCTCCATGGAACGAGATGATAGGGGTCCTTCCGATCACGTATATTGCACCCTGATTAGCCGCTGTCAGTGTATATTAGTCGAAATCATAGCCGACCTATCAAAACCCACGTCGGTCCAGGTGCTCAAAAGCATGACACTGACCACTGCTCCGGTGTCTAATAGTCGCTTCACGGAGAGTTGTCTACCCTGCACGTCCAGTACATGCGCGGCCAGATCGGCTTCACAGCCTATGTGGACGGCGTCCTGTTCGAGCATGGCGTTGTGTTCGATTCGTCGGACCTTAAGCTCTTCTCGACCAAAGTAGCTGCAACAGACCTACCTGGTCAGCTGCAACAGTCACGTGAGCTTTGGTGTAAAGGATTATTCCATCCATGTTCATTAAGATCGGATATGGGCCATGGACTTCTATGTGATGTCCATCTACTTTCATTAGTCTTGGACCTCCTGTTGTGAGCAACGCTCGCACTGCTCTTGAGTCCATGTTGGGATCCTTCTCTCTCAAGTAGTCCGCGTAGATGTCCAGGTGTACTAGCGTGATCTCCGATGTCTTGCTCAAGTTCTTCACCAGTTGATGGCACGCGACCGATATGATCGACATTTTTTTTGTCCCTTCTCTTGCCATGCCAAAGGTTTTCCCCGAGATGACATTCAGTTTCTCACGCCATTCTGTGTTCTCTAATTCTGACCTTACCCATTGCTCAACCTCTTTGGTGGCCAATTATTGCTGGACATTCTGTATTGCGGTCCGTGCCGCTAGGCCATAATCCACCTTGAGCGCGCCGGTTGACTCTGCCTCCAGACTGGAGGCAATTGCCTCATCAGGTAAGGTTTTCACCTTTTTGGTTGTGAAGGTGTCTGTTTTCTCATCTTTCTTTCGTGACTCGGCTTCATTCTTCAGGCGGGCTCGACTTGCCTTGACTTCCAAAAGTGCCTCTTAATGGCGGGGATGTTTCGCATCCGCTACTGCATCCCAGAAAAACAGTGCAATCTGACTTGAAATGTCCCTCCAAGTTGCAGAAGAAGCATATTGATGCATATCTCATTATGAGTCCTCTCAAATACTTTTCCTGGTGTTCATCGGTCGCATCAAGGTCGTCAAGAAAATAGCCTATTGCTCTCATGTTTTGTTTGTAAGCAGAACATGCGGAAACATGGTGGTCCATCGAACCACAATTCGCATATGACCTCACCTCCTCTTATCCATGTCGTCACGAGGTCTGTACCAACTGGAGTTCGCGCCAGTGTTTGTTCCGCTATGGTTGCCATAATTGCTGTACCGGTTTTGCGCCCTCGGTTTTAAGAGCAAGCACTCACGTGACTTCATAGGCAACTCATCGGGCGTGAGCATCTGGTCAAGCGACAGGGTGAAGTGCGTTGCCAACATGGTTTTCAGCTCATAACTTTTCACTCCATCTATGAACTTCGAAGCGATTGCCAAGTTTTGCACCGACATTCTCTCATCGGGATTGCTCCTCCTTCTGAGTAACTCAAGGTTATCCAAAAACTTGTCTATGGACTCGTTATTTCTTTGACGCCTCTTTTCAAACTTCGCCATAGCTTGATACCCTTGTAAACCAGAGCCGAAACGATTCAGCAAGATGTCGAATATCTTGCGCGCGCTGTCTCGTTCATTAGTCCTTTTCGCCATTACACAACTTAGGGCGGTACCCTCTTAGTTGCTTATCAGTGCGCTTTGAGAGTTTCTCTTCCTCAGAATATAAGTTCAACACCTCTATCCAGGTGTCGATGCTGCCATCTGGTTCGTTCTTGTATGACTTCGGCTTTCTGAGTGTCGTTCTTGACTTCTCTCCTCTCTCGGTTGACTTCGAGAGTTTGGTGATGAACGTTTCAAGAGATCTATTCAAGTGCTCAAAGATTTAAGCGTACATCGTTGTGTCCTGCCAGACGGTAGTCAGATCTGGGCTGATCTGGCTTTTGGTGCAGTAGGCAATCATGTCCCCGAAGTGGCATCCGCCTCCGATGGGACTGGGTTCGTCCAACCCGGCCTTGACGGGGCTGCCCTGGATCTCTCCCTGTGATTGGACTCAAAATTTGTTCTTGACCCCGGCTGGGCCCCAGCATAGCTGTGAGCTCTATCTCCATCAGTCGCCTCGCCCGAGTCCTTTCTCGGGGAAGGACGATCCTCCCGATGGTTACCGTTTAAGACCTCGTGTGGCTTTCGTATCATCAAGTCAGATTTGGCATCTAACTTTTTCTCCAGGCTGGTCATCGTAGGAGCATAGGTATCGTCATGATCTTTCAACAATCTCTCAATCTCTCTCGCCACCCTAATGGCCCTTTTTTCCAACTCCTTGGCTGCTAGAGCCAAGCTTTGTGCTAAGCCTTAATCGGTGTTCCGAATCAATTGGGCCTGATCGGTTCTCGCCTGTGACTTTACATCCGTAGGCTCATTTCGCAATTTCGCTTGACCTTGCTGGGCCCTCTTTTCGACTCGATCTAATTTCTTAGTCATTTTCCGTCGCAGCTCTTTGAGGCCTGTCATTACACCGGCAAACATGTCAATCATGTCGCTAGCCGTTCCCAGCATTAGGGTAAGACCAAGAGACGATGACGTCAATTGAGGTTGCAGCCTGGTAATCGACGATGCACCACCTTTCTGTGTGCCCATCAACATCTTCAGCCTGTCGTAAGTCGACGACGCTCCCATCGTTATTCCATCTGACGTTGGTCTAGTTGGCGAGTCCGACAACGCTTTCTTGTTCTTCTCCTGTCTCGGGCTAGGTGTGAAGTCCACGTCCGAGTGCATGAGCCTCAAACCGTCATATCCAGACAACAATCCATCAGTTTGGAGCAACCTCATGCGTTCATCGTACATCGTCTTGAAGCTTCTTTTCGCTTTTGAACTTGGTTGCTCCTCACTCGGGCTTATGCTCGACATCATCGCATTCTTTCCCTGTTTGACCAGAAAGGATTGTTCCTCTCTCCACCTGTTACTCTTAGTCTCCGATTGGACGTTCCCTTGAACAATAGTTCTTCCGCGGTTCGACCTCGGAACGCTCTGAGGCCTCCTCTGTCCTTTCAACTTCCTGCCGTCCAAAGTCCTCGCCCGGCTCTTCCATGTCCGCGTGATGGTGGTAGTCGGGTCGGGTCAGCGTTCGCCCTTCATCGTCATTGAGGTTCTTCTTGCTTCTCAGTTTCATTCCGCTCTCCAAAAGACCAGCTTGATCTCTTCGTCAGCAAAAACGTCGGAAATGCTGCTAATCGTGGATCGGCTACGCCGTGTTTTAATTTTTCGCGTAGTCCCCGTGCTCAGCCTGAGAATCTTAGTTGTTGCTCCTAACGAGTCTCTGCGCTGCATGCTACGTGATAGAAAAAATTTTTTGACGGCAATGCACAAGTTCCAAAATCAAATTCGATTATCCTTTAATATTAAAAATATCCCTTCAATCTCTTCGAGATACTATTAGTGACTCAGCTCAAGCTACACAAACGGCCTGTTTAGTGTTAAGATTTTACCAACTCCACTCAGTTACCTGGTATAACAATATCACAAATCATTTCAGAATATTACAATATTACACAAAACGCAATTGATAACTAGATAAGAACACCCTATAGGTGACAGCGATCGTTTTGTTCAGTATCACTTTGTTGCTACAGACGTATCAAATCACTGCCTCGTTTAAAATCAAACAATATTTTATAAAAGAGCAGTGATGGTCTCACTAACAGACAATTAAAACTTAGTCTTAGAGAAAAAAGACTTCCCTCGATTGGAACACTCCAAAAGAAAGAAGCCCAGAGGACACTGTCTTCTCGAGTGAGTGTGTCTTGTCTAATACACTCATCGAGGTTTTCTTTTAGGTGACCTGCGATTGCCCGAGCTGTCCTACTAAGTAGCTCAATGCAACCTCTGATCGAAAATTTTCTAAAGTCTATGAAAAAGCTCTTCCACGCCCGGACCGCTCCCAGTGCACGAGAGCAGGGAACAACTTTTCTTCTCAAGTGAGCGTGCACTGCCTAATACACTCACCGAGGTCTTCTTTTATATGTTCCCGGATTGCCCGAGCTTTCTAATTAATCCAATCTAGAACCCAAAGTTGATAGCAAATTTCCAGGTTGGTCAACTAGGCTCCTTATTTCCCAAAATATTTACCCCGTTAGTAGTTGACATTCTATTCCGACCTTAAATGGATATTTAAGATGTTCGAACTGCCCCGAAGGGTGTCCCTAATTCTTCACTAAGGAGGGTTGTTAAGGGGCTTAAGTCACTCCGGAGGGTTACTTCGGAGGGTTGTAAAGACACTTAGCTTACTCGGGAGGGTTACTTCGGAGGGTACCTTGGTCACCTAAGTAACTTCGGAGGGTCCTCTTAAGTTCACTAAGGAGGGTCAATAAGAGGCTTAATACGCTCCGGAGGGTTGCTTCGGAGGGTTCCTTCAAAATTCTAAACCTTTCAAGTCTCACTTAGAAGGGTCTCCAACTAGTCTCAGAAAGTGGCAAAACAAGCTAAATTCACTCCGGGTGGTTATTTTAACTTCTGCGGAGGGCTGCGTGGAAAACTTCGATTAAGGAGGCTTGCTAAGGGGCTTAGCTGACTCCGGAGGGTTGCTTCGGAGGGTTCCCCAAAAATCGAGAAAAGGGATGATTTTACCGCTGTTAAACCTCCAATTGCACTCTAAATGACTTAAAACTAGGTTGGCTGACTCGGTCAACCTTCCCAGTAGGATAAAAAGGTGCTTATAAAAATTTCTGGCGCTCGGAGGGTTTCCGAAAAAATTGACTATCCGAACCAACAACTTCTAAAACAATTTTCTTCCCTAAAGTTATCGATCCAAAAATGGTCGCAGTCTAGAAAAATGATTAAAAACTTCTACTTATGTTACCAAAAATGTTCCGATTGGTTGGCTAGTCTTTGAGAAATTGCCAAAAACGCGTTCATCAAATTGGCCTTTTTTTCACCACCTATACAAGTTCTGAAATTTTTTTCCGCAATTCTTACTGAAAGTGCCTAAAAATAATTGAAACGAGCGTAGCCCTGTACAGCACTGGAATAATGCAAAAAACCGGATCAAAATGTATTTGGAAACAAAAAATTTGCCAAAAACTATCAAATTTTGACCCTCCGGTTCCTTTCTTTTCCTATCTCTAAGTTGTTAATCCTATCCACGGAGCTATTCGGAGTTTTTCTCATTAATTTTTCTAACAACCAAGCCCGTTATGCTAGCACGCTCCTTACACAAAAATTTTTATTGCTCTAACTCTGAAAACTCAAAAACTCGATCCTCAAAACATTTTGACGGAATTCGGAAAATTACAAAAATTTCGATCGAAAAAAATTTGTTTTCATCAACTTCTATTAGGTCTTTTTACGCGCGGTTTTTTTAATGTTGGGGATTGATCTACGTAGTAGCTCACTGTACAAAAGTTTTTTGCTGTTCGGAAAAGCTCGGATATCTGAAATTTCGGGGTTTGACAGTTTGGTCGAAAATCAGTAATTTTCGACAAAACTGGGGTGTTTCTCGGGAATATATAGTAAGGATAAACATCTATTAGTAGTCATTCATCAATTTTATTTTAGCCTCCTTTGCATCAAAATTCGCAATCGATGGAGGGTGTAATCGGACCGCGCCAATTGTGCCCCCACCACTTAACTTTTAATGAAATAGTACCGGAACGATACTGAAATTGTGTCAACGATACTCAACAGTCATTTTGGATATGTTTTCCCTGATACCCCTGTTGAGTCTGGAACACGTCGGCCAACTTGCAACTCTACCCTCCGGTCACCGGCAAAATCACCATTAACGTGCTCAAATACCCAAATAACACTCAAGGGAGGGTACCCAACCCGCCACCAAAACACTCAATCTTTCGATCAAAAATGATATATATCAATCTAAAACAACAACAAATAGGAAGGTCAGATCGCATCTTGTCCGGAAATATAAACATATGAACTGTCATTTTATGTTTTTTATTGTTTTTGGTCTTTTTTGGATTTTTTCTACTGTTTTTTGTACTTTTTTGTTTTCAGATAAATTCGTTTTTGGCTTTTTCTTGGTTATACACTTTTTTGTTTGGTGCTACGCTTTGTCGTAGGTTGTTTTAGGTCCCGGGGCCTTGGGATAAGCGGGCTCATGACTTCCCACCTAACCCTCCGGCCCCCGGAATTTTTGGTCTTAACTAAGTTAAAAAGCTAAGTACTAAGCACCTCCCCCCTAGTTCAACAAAGGTTATTAAGGCCTCTAACTCGGGCATACGCCCGGAGTGGAGGATTCATCGCTGAAACGTTTGCTGATCATGATGGTCTTATGCCTTTGACAGGCCCACCTAGGAGCGCCATAAAAACGTCTAGGTAACATTCGCCCAAATACTAAACAGCGTAGAAAAAGTACCTATAGACGACTGGCCGGCGCCATTTACCTAAGTTCTAATTGTTTTTCACCGTCTCGACCTACCCAGTTGGTTTTCTGGTCTGTTTCGGGCTAAGCAAAAATATACTTATTTCAGGCCATCAGTCAAACGACTTTTGATCAGCTTTCGTTAAATGCGAAGAAAAACACATAGCTGGGTCTCGGATCCCCAGACTACATGATTGCTATTTAAGACACGGCCCGAAAATGTTTTTGTGACAGTTCTTCATTAAGTCCATTGGAGATGGATTGACCTTTTCCTCTTTCCAGCTACTCATATTCTAAAATAACAAGTAATACCGGTGTTAATTCAAAGGCTTACGACATCAGAGTAGCTAAAAAGTCAGGTTGTCACAGTCCTTCACCATGTGATGTCTCTGGGGGCAGAGCCTCCGGTTCCGTGATTTTTCTGTTATAATGTCCTTAAAACTCCCAATTCGTGGCATGGGAGGAAACTGCTCCTTCCTTCTTCCCCACTGAAGCCTCCTTTCAGTCTCCTGTCTCCAATTAGTTGTCTTATCGTGCGCAATCGTCACGATAAGAGGCTTCGTTTTTTATATCGTTCTCGTCCGACTGTCTCTCACTAATTCGGTTGTTGTTTTGCTTTTTGTCACTTTTTAGACAAAAATGGCCATTTCCCGCATTTCTCAGAAATAGACTGTCTGCAATCGAATTTTCGAAAACTAAAAATTCCAGAATATTCTAGCCTCCTTTTTAACAATACATGATCACTGAGGCCTCTAATGTCTTTTTTGTGCTGTGACGGAAGGCTCCGCTGTGCCAATCCTTAGGAATGGCACACAGTCAACTGATTCGAGCCAGCGGGGTATTCGGCCTTTTGGCCAAACCACGCAGCAGAAACCACCACACATTGGACCCATTGGATCTGGCAATTATTGCCACAGATACCATAGGCACCGACCATTTGAAAGTTTCAGAGGAGTCCGAAACCGAAATTCTAGACATGGAAGGAACCAAAGATTCAGAAAATGAACATCAGAAGAAAGACAGGGAGGCCAGAAACAAAGACGTACTGCGAGTTTACAAAAAAAATCGGAAGACAAAGGAACTGCGAAAGAAAAACGAAAATATAGTGGCACGAGAAGAAAAAAAGCAGACAAAAACCTAGATCAGTTCTATACTTTGCCCTAGGACCCAAATGGAAAAAAAAATCATACAGAAACACCGCAGCACCCCAGGGTGAAAGTTTTATCGGCCACTTGCTAAAAATTTTTTGCTCCTCCTAAGAATTTTTGAGATAAACGGAGAATAAGAATGGATAAGAGATGTATTCATCTTTAACATGAGAAACTGCTATCTCCAACGGAGACTTCTTTCGGAGGCGTTGACTCTGTTGGAAGCATTATACCAGGCAACTATCGATGAAAAAAAAGAAACTTTAATCATCTCAAATTAACCAATATGACTAGGCCTAACAACAACAAAAACGGCAAGGTGTAAGAAAGTTTCAATCCTATGAAAAAGAAGCAAGCCTGGACATAGATAGAAATTGAAATTGTTTACAAAATATGGCAAAGCGTTTACGAAAGGTCAATTAAATGTTTGCGAGGCAAAAGAAAAAATATGTAACATGTAAAAACAAGGACATTTTGGGAGATTATGTAATTCAAAAGCGACGCAACCGGTCATAAATAGTGCATATGAAAGTTGACATAAACAAATTTGTCAATACACCGCATCGGGACCACAACCGAGGCAAGAGAAAAACTTTTGTGGTGTGAAAAAAGCTCAGCCAAAAAAAGAAACCAGCGACCAGCATGACTATTCAGTACCCGATATAAAAACGATATACGACGACAACGGTTTAGAGACCAAAACTTTTTCCTATAGGCCTCGCTAAACTGGTCAGTTTATCAAAAAAATGGGTCTTTCTTGAGTTCAAATTATGGGAACAACAATTGATGATTCTGACCGTCGACAAGAAAAATCGGGTAATCTATTGCGGCTTCACCAACGATACGATAAACATAAATGGCAAAGTTATTGTTAGAACACAATCCATTAGATGGATTTCAATCAAATCAACATTTTTTTTGCGTCAGCACACAAGAAAAACATCCTAGCGAATGAAATTTTACCCAAAATGGAATCGAGATTGCTCAAAAACAATGCCTCCATCCCGTCAACAACTTTGTTTTCCAGATTTTTAAACTGTTTAAGCATTTCCAGGAAAACTTCATCCAATAGAAAGATCACTCACACACTTTCATTCACCGTTTAAACCAATTCAAAAAAAGCAGTGCGATAAAATTTTCTCTTGGCTCCTAAATTGCTATTCGAGCACATAGTTGAAAATTATTACCGAATGTCGAATATTCCTGAGCTTATCGATAACATTGCTCAACGGCTCTCAAACAAAATGTCAGGCGAAATTTGGTTTAGTAGTCTTGATTTGAGAAATGCCTACAGTCAATCAAAACTATTGAATAATACGAGCAAACAATTTAAAGTTAAAATAATGGGTGGTGAAACTACAGCAACTTATCGTTGCCTAACTGGTGTCTACGGATTGGGAGACATGCCAAACGAGTTCCATCCGGTAATGGATTTGCTGCTAAAGATATTTTCTGACGATATTTTAATAACCTCAAAAAGTTATTTGGAAGAACACAAATCGATTCTGGGCAATCATAAAATTATTGAAAAATTTGGATAGCAAAAATGAAAGTAGCAAAATTGCAAAACGTTGTTCCGAGAAGATATGGAATCGTTAGGTTACAAGATTTTTCACGAGGAAGTTGAATCAATAATAGGAAAGGCCGATTCAATAAAAAGCCTCCTAAACCCGAAAACTCTTTAGAACTAGGATCATTTTTTGGGTAAAAAAGTCAGGACAAAAAATTTGTACCAAAGATTTAACCTTATGTTTGCCTATACGACGTTTGTTAAACAAAACATCAGTCTACCATTGGAATGAATCACATACCTCGGCTTTTAAAGAACTAAAAATGCAAATCGTTAGTTTTACAGAAAAAACCGCTTTGATATAAGAAGAATGTCAAGACTGAAAACTGATGCTTTTCACAACGGATTAGAAACTACACTTGAACAATGAGTTGGGTTATCTTGGATGAGAAATTTAGCTGACAGATTTTCGAATGCTCATGAAAAGAAGTAATCTATCAACAAGTTAGATTTGTTGGGACTAGTCTGGGCGACAGAACATTTCTTTAAAAAAATCTATCCTGATCAGATTTCGAAATCATAACCATTTATAAAGCTTTACTGCCCGCGATACATTTTAATCAAGGTAATAACACTATGCACATTAGATTGAACTGTAGGAAAATAGGCTTTTCCCTTTAATTGTAAATTTAAACGTATCCCAGGAAAATAAATGAGATTTACTGACTTTATCAAAACTACCTTCTGGAAAAGCCCTTTAAGCTTCCCATTACGACAAACAGTTTGTAGTTGCATCAATCAACAAGATAACAGAAAACTAATTTGTGAACTTTTGATTCTAAAAAGAAGAATCAATTTGCTGATAATCAATCCAATAGATGTGTACATTGTAAACCGTATAATCAACTTGGATAGTATACTTCCAGCGGTCGGAAAGAATGAAAAACTTTTAAATATTCAACGCTCGATCTTCGCAATTAATCTAAATTATGTAAAGGACTTAATTCGTAATTCGAATTGCAATCACTCGCGTGAAGAGTCTTGTGCGAGCAGTTGCAATCCCCTAGATCTTATAGAACGGAGACTTAAATTTTCGTTCATCTCCACTAGTATTTACGGAACCCTGTTCCAACAACCTTATCTGTGTGATTACACACGAAGACAAACTTGTTTGTAGTCAGAACAGCGGTGGAAAATCGAAAACTCTTGGACAAGTTTGGTGCTTATTTAAAGGGCCTCAAACGGGAGATACATATCAAAGATGGACTTTTATCAATAACAATAAAGTGATTGCCCCAGCAGTGCTCAGATTCCTTTTCATGAGTCTCCTTCACAAAACACACCCTAGAAATTTTAGCTTGGAGGCAACGACCGAAAACATCTAGTGGACCAAATTGTTTAGAGAAGTTTAGCTACTGTTCGCGAGTCATAAAAGCCGTTAAGAAATTAAATGTGTTTTTTTTGGAACGGCTAACACGCAAAACTACAAAAATTGAAAAAAACACTAATGAGGAAAGAAACCTGGACACCTCCGGTCCATTGGATAGACACTGGGGCGCATCGAATTTTTTACTATTATGCATCGATAGGTTTACAAAATTTCCTTCGGCGAAAGTTGTAAACAACCCTCTAACACTCACTAGACATTCTTTCCTAACTGATTGCTGGAATCTTCACGAAACTCCAAAACTTATTAGAGTAAACCATGGTCCGTGTTTTTATCACAGGTTTTTAAAAAGTTCTGCAAGAAGAATCATTTTAACCAAATTTTGTGTTGAGTGGGAGATCTTAGAGTCAATGAGTCATAGAACGTTTGATTTACACAATCAAAGCAAAACTCCTAGCAATGTCGTTCAACGAATCTAAATCGACGTCAAGTTCTGCGATAGAGAAGATCATCTGGAAAATTCGTTCAAAGAAACAACCATTCATTGGCTGCACACCTTTCTGAAAACATTCTAATAGAGAAATACACTTTAGACGAGCTTCGTCTCACACGCAATTGAATTAGATAAATGTCAATCAATCATTTTGACTCAAAGGCAAGAGCTCAGGAGTGGGGTGTAAGCGACTATACAGAAGGTTAATCAGAGGAGTCAATACCGGACAAGAGAGTATATGAAAGCGACCCACTGGAGAAAGCAACCCCAGTCGCATCAAGAGCCCAACTGTCGAACCCTTACACATAAGGAGGTAATTGGCTCAGGAGCACTGCTAATAGCAATGAAGGGCAATTTATTTTAAACCGCTTAGTGGAAAAGTTTCAGCGGAATCTAAATGCACGTTAACCCTTGATAACGGTCACGTCCTCAGGAAATCTGATTTTGCCTTCAAGAGAAAAACTCCTGTGGCTCCAAAAAAAAACAGTTATTCAAAACGGATGCTTCAGCCGGTAAAAGAAAATGAAACTCTCCGTATAAGAGCCTGGACTAGAGCACATCTAGACCGTCTTCATCTAAAAGACCCATGGACTCATCGCAGAGCCGAAAAGTTGATGCCACAACGTTCAATAGTTTTCTTTCGTTTTCTTCCGAAACGGCGTCAACTTTAGACTTAGACTTTTGCGACAACGTCTTGGATGATTTTTTGGGCACGGTATCCGGTGTAAAATCAGATTCTCGATCTTTTATTTGTAAAAGTTCTTTAGATTCATGGAGACTCCAAAATACTGACGACCATGCATGCACGTCACAACTCCTCCGGGCACAAACGAAAGTCCAAAATCCATTGAGAGCTTTCCGAAAAAGACGATGGAATTATCTCCGGCCATACCCTCAGGAGCTAATCAAGACCTAGAAGAAACTCTGGCCTACTAAGTTCTATGGAGAGAAGAGCTGTGTAGAGAAAATTTCTCCAGTGGCGATAGTGAATTCGCTGATGGAATTGTATGAATACCCAATTTCAATTGTGCGACCATCAAAGTCCCGATATAAACTGGACAGAGTTTTTTCCCAATTGGTTCCCCATCACTCAGCGCTTTCGACCCCTCTGGGAGAACTTCAGCCGAATCCAACTCTGGTCGCCGAGACAACTCAATGCTCTACAATAACCCCATCATCAGTGGACCCTCAATTAGTCATGGAAGGCTCGTCTACTACTGAGACCCAGATGTAGCGTTGTTATTAGGTTGTGTACATCAGTTAACTAGTTACAACCAATGTGTTGTTTTGTCTACTTTAACATATCCCCAATTGTACATTTGATTTGTTTTTATCTCAATGTAAATATCTCTAAGGATTTGAATTAGCCTGTAAGTTCTGATCCATATCATCTCCCTCTAAATTCGTAGTGTACAAGTCTCGTAGTGTGATTTCCATGGTTTTGGCTGTCATATTTTCTTCTAAACTTCGATGCCCGTGGGATGAAGGGAGATTGGAGTATGTTAGTGATTTGGCTATTTTTTATAGAATCAGATACATTTTTTCCTGCATTGGGGGAAGTTGTGATTTGAGTTTTATCTCTCTCTTTATTTAACCTTTTGTTCTTAATTAGATAACTGCTACTTTGTGTCTACTCGACGGCCATTGCACTTCTCGGCATTTTTCTAATTCTATTTAGCAATGTCCGTTTTAATTCAAAACCTTTCATTTACTTCTTGTAACATTAGATTAGTTAATCTTCAGTATACCATCGGTATTTGAACGTATCTTTTTAAGTAGACATGACTAAATTTATCGCAAGAGATTAATATGATGTAAAACACATCCCAATCCAAAGTTCCTCCCCATTTTAATGGTGGGAACAACAAGAACTGAACTGGTCACTTTTTTCGATAAACAAGTTTTTAGATTTATGCATGTGGTACACGACATACCTGATGAACTTGTACATAAGATGAAATTACCCATCGCTTAAGAAGAAAAAATTCATCAAACCTAACAAATATTATCGTATTCTTCGATAAAACAAATCTGATCATGTGCTAATTTTATTACATAAAAAGGTTACTGCATGGAAAATTCATGTTTAAGAAAAACGCTAATTTCTAAACTCACTAACGTATAACATTTGGGTCACTTCAATAACCATCAAAAAAATTGTAATAAAAAACTCACAAAGTGCATCACCCCTTTTAAGCAAAACCAGCTTAACAGTTACGATCTAGCACACCATCACTTCAATTCTTCTCTCTGCACAATGCATTGAACCGCGCCACCGATTTTCAGAATTCTTTAAACACATTGATGTCACACGTAACCAAAGCTATTGTAGTTGAACTTCTGAAACCATCCGAAAACTAACCAAAATACTTCCAAATGAACTTAGTAACTATTCAAATTGCTGTCCGACTCACAAATCACATATTTTTTCATTGCAAATTTTTATGATACTCTCCATTTTTCTCATGACAGTTATAAGACTCGTCATAAGTTGCTAAGCAACACGAAAGCAAAAAATAAACCAAAATCATTATACTTTGCTTGAAAACATTTCAAAAGTCGAATTGTTAGTTTTGTATGTAACACACTCACCACGCATTTAAAAAAAATTATGAAATAAAACTACGAGTGAAAATGACGCGTCAAATTGTTAAGTTTTTAAAAGTTGAAGAAACGTGAATGGCAGTTAAGAAGAACCGCCTTAATTACGCATACCACGAGGGACCAAAGTTTTTTAGAATTTGAATTCATTTCATTGATATTGTTGGGCTTTGATAAGGTTCTAGATAGTTCACGCCTTGTATCAGATCAAGTCCCTTGATCCAACACAATTTTACCACCCAGAAAATTAGAAAACAGCCAACGAACTATGAACTGGTGTAAGCAGAGTAGAAGATAACATTACTTTGCTCTACGGCTCTCAAACAAAAAGTCAGGCGAAATTTGGTTCAGTAGTCTTGATTTGAGAAATTCCTACAGTCAATCAGAACTATTCAATAATACGAGCAAACAATTTAAAGTTAAAATAATGGGTGGTGAAAAACAGTAACTTATCGTTGCTTAACTGGTGTCTACGGATTCGGAGACATGCCAAACGAGTTCCATCCGGTAATGGATTTGCTGCTAAAGATATTTTCTGACGATATTTGAAAAACCTCAAAAAGTTAATTGGAAGAACACAAATCGATTTTGGTCAATCATAAAATTATTGAAAAACTTGGTTAGCAAAAATGCAAATAGCAAAATTGCAAAACGTTGTTCCGAGAAGATATGGAATAGTTAGGTTACAAGATTTTTCACGAGGAAGTTGAATCAAAATGAGGAAAGGCCGTTTCAATCAAAAGCCTCCAAAACTAAAAAGCTCTTTAGATTAGGATCATTTTATGGGTAAAAAAATCAGGGCAAAAAATTTGTACCAAATATTTTACCTTTTACCCTAAAAAACATCAACCTACCATTAGAATGAATCACATACCTCGGCTTTTAAAAAACTAAAAATGCAAATCGTTAGTTTTACAGAAAAAACCGCTTTGATAAAAGAAGAATGTCAAGACTGAAATCTGATGCTTTTCACAACGGATTAGAAACTACACTTGAACAATGAGTTGGGTTATCTTGGATGAGAAATTTAGCTGACAGATTTTCGAATGCTCATGAGTACTCTATCAACAAGTTAGATTTGCTGGTACTAGTCTGGGCAACAGAACATTTCTTTAAAAAATCTATGCTGATAATATTTCGAAATCATAACCATTTATAAAGCTTTACTGCCCGCGATACATTTTAATCAAGGTAATAACACTATGCACAATAGATTGAACTGTTGGAAAAATAGACTTTATTTGTAAATTTAAACGTATCCCAGGCAAATATTTGAGAATTACTGACTTTATCAAAACTACCTTCTGGAAAAGCCCTCTAAGCTTCCCATTACGACAAAGAGTTTTTAGTTGCATCAATCAACGAGATAACAGAAAACTAATTTGTAAACTTTTAATTCTAAAAAGAAGAATCAATTTGCTGATAATCAATCCAATAGAAGTACACATTAAAAACTTATAATCAACTTGGATAGTATACTTCCAGCGGTCGGAAAGGATGAAAAAGCTTTTAACTATTCAACGCTCGTTCTTTGCGATTAATCTAATTTATGTAACAGACTTAATTCGTAATTCCAATTGCAATCACTCGCGTACAGAGTCTTGTGCGAGCAGTTGCAATCCCCTAGATCTTATAGAACGGAGACTTAAGTTTTCCATCATCTCCACTAGTATTTACGGAACCCTGTTCCAACAACCTTATCTGTGTGATGACAAACGAAGACAAACTTGTTGATATTCAGAACAGCGGTGGAAAATAGAAAACTCCTGCACAAGTTTGGTGCATATTTAAAATGCCTCAAACGGGAGATACACATCAAAGATGGTTTGTTATTCAATAACAATAAACTGATTGCCCCAGCAGCGCTCAGATTCCTTTTCAAGAGTCTCCTTCACAAAACACACCCTAGAATTTTTAGCTTGGAGGCAGTGACCGAAAACATCTAGCGGGCCAATTCTTTTAGAGAAGTTTAGTAATTGTTCGCAAGGCATAAAAGCCGTTAAGAATTTGGGAACGGCTTGTTAAGAATGTGTTTTTTTTTGGGAACGGCTAACACGCAAAACTACAAAAATTGAAAAAAAAACTAATGAGGAAAGAAACCTGAACATCGCAGGTCCATTGGATAGGTACTGGGGCGCATCGAAATATTTACTATTATGAATCGATAGATTTACAAAATTTCCTTCGGTGAAAGTTGTGAACAACCCTCTAACACTCACTAGACATTCTTTCCTAACTGATTGCTGGAATCTTCACGAAAATCCAAAACTTATTAGAATAGACCATGATCCGTGTTTTTATCAAAGGTTTTTAAAAAGTTCTGCGAGAAGAGTCATATTAACTAAATTTTGTGTTTAGTGGGAGATCTAAGAGTCATAGAAAGTTTGATTTACACAATCAAAGCAAAACTCCTAGCAATGTCGTTCAACGAATCTAAATCGACGTCAAGTTCTGCGATAGAGAAGATCATCTGGAACATTCGTTCAATGAAACAACCGTTCATCGGATGCACACCTTTCTTAAAACATTCTAATAGAGTAATACACTTTAGACGAGCTTCGTCTCACACGCAATTGAATTAGATAAAGGTAAATCAATCATTTTGACTCAAAGGCAAGAGCTCAGGAGTGGGGTGTAAGCGACTATACAGAAGGTTAATCAGAGGAGCCAGTACCGGACAAGAGAGTATATGAAAGCGACCCACTGGAGAAAGCAACCCCAGTCGCATCAAGAGCCCAACTGTCGAACCCCTACACATAAGGAGGTAATTGGCTCAGGAGCACTGCTAATAGCAATGAAGGACAATTTATTTTAAACCGCTTAGTGGAAAAGTTTCAGTTGAATCTAAATGCACGTTAACCCTTGATAACGGTCACGTCCTCAGGAAATCTGATCTTGCCTTCAAGAGAAAATTTCCTGTGGCTCCAAAAAAAAACAGTTATTCAAAATTGATGCTTCAGCCGGTAAAAGAAAATGAAACTCTCCGTATAAGAGCCTCGACTGGAGCATATCTAGACCGTCTTCATCTAGAAGACCCATGGACTCACCGCAGAGCCGAAAAAATGATGCCACCAATGTTCAATAGTTTCCTTTCTTTTTCTTCCGAAACGGCGTCAACTTTAGACTTAGACTTTTGCGACAACGTTTTGGATGATTTTTTTGGGCACGGATTCCGGTGTAAAATCAGATTCTCGATCTTTTGTTTGTAAAAGTTTTTTAGATTCATGCAGACTTCAAAATACTGACGACCATGCATCCACGTCACAACTCCTTTGGGCACAAACGAAAGTCCAAAATCCATTGAGAGCTTTCCGAAAAAGACGATGGATTCATCTCCGGCCAAACCCTCGGGAGCTAATCAAGACCTAGAAGAAACTCTGGCCTACTAAGTTCTATGGAGAGAAGAGCTGCGTAGACAAAATTTCTCCAGTGGCGATAGTGAATTCGTTGATGGAATTGTAAGAATACCCAATTTGAATTGTGCCACCATCAAAGTCCCGATATAAACTGGACAGAGTTTTTTCCCAATTTGTTCCCCATCACTCAGCGCTTTCGACCCCTCTGGGAGAATTTCAGCCCTATCCAACTCTGGTCGCCGAGACAACTCAATGCTCTACAACAACCCCATAATCAGTGGACCCTCAATTAGTCATGGCAGGCTCGTCTACTACTGAGACCCAGATGTAGCGTTGTTTTTAGGTTGTGTACATCAGTTAACTAGTTACAACCAATGTGTTGTTTTGTCTATGGTAACATATACCCAATTGTACGTTTGATTTGCTTTTATCTCAATGTAAATATCTGTAAGGATTTGAATTAGCCTGTAAGTTCTGATCCATATCATCTCCTTGTACATTTGTATTTCTCGTGCTGTACTTTCCATGGTTTTGGCTGTCACATTTTCTTCTAAGCTTCGATGCTCGTGGGGTGAAGGGAGATTGGAGTATGTTAGTGATTTGGCTACTTTTTATATAATCAGATACAATTTTTTTTCCTGCATTGGGGGAAGTTGTGATTTGTGTTTTATTTCTCTCTTTATTTAACCTTTAAATCTTAATTTGATAACTGCTACTTTGTGTCTACTCGACGGCCATTGCACTTCGTGGCATTTTTCTAATTCTATTTAGAAATGTCGCTTTTAATTCAAAACCTTTCACTTAATTCTTGTAACATTAGATTAGTTAATCTTCAGTATACCATCGGTATTTGAACGTATCTTTTCAAGTAGATGTGAACATAATTTGTCGCAAGAGATTAATATGATGTAAAACACACCCCAATCCAAAGTTCCTCCCCATTTTAATGGTCGGAACAACAAGAACTGATTTAGTCACTTTTTTCGATAACAAAGTTATTAGATTTATGCATGTGGTACACGACATATCTGATGAAATTGTACATAAGATTAAATTACCAACCGCTTAAGTAGAAAAATTTCATCAAAGCTAACAAATATTATCGTATTCGTCGATTCAACAAATCTGATCATGTGCTAATTTTATTACATAAAAATGTCACTGCATGTAAAAGTCATACTTAAGAAAAACGCTAATTTCTAATCTTACTAACGGAAAACATTTGGGTCACTTCAATAACCATCATACATATTGTAATAAAAAACTCATGCTTTAATCAGCGTTGCGATTCACAAAATGCATCACCCCTTTTAAGCAAAACCAGCTTGGCAGTTTCGATCTAGCACACATCCCCGGGTTGACCTCCATACACCGAAAATACTTATCATACAATTCCATACATCAAGTGTGTGGGAAAATGCTTGTCATACAATTTTCATACAATTTCTAAAAATGGTTGAAAACTGGTATAAATTCATTTCTGTGGCTGTTTGATTCTAATAAAACAATCTGGTGATAAAAAACTGAGGTTTTCGTTTTATGAAAAAATGCTTATCATACAATTCTCATATATGGAAATTGTATGACTGGCATTTTTTTGGTGGCGACACAAAAAATTTTTCAAGTAATTTTGAAAATTTAGCCCAAAATTTTTTTTGTTTTTTTTCAACCGCAAATCAATTTTTGTACGCAAACAAACAAGCAAAATTTAATATTTGGTGTGCATAACGTAGTTCTGGATACGATGAAATTGGCTTTTATTTTCTTTTCACTTAGTTTTTTTTTCAAAAACGCTGAAAATTCCTCTTTCTTTTGTATGGGGTGATAATGTACGCCTTGATCAATGTCTGATAATTTGAAAATTCAAAAATTTAATATAATCATCATTAAAAAAATTTGCCAAAAAATAAAAGTTTGTTAATTTTGTTATATCAATAGTGAAAGACAGCCAGAACGTCCAACCTTTGGTGTTTTGCGTAACCAAGGTCTTTGTGACTTCTGTTCGGTTGCAACTACAACCGAAATTTTTTCAGAAACTAAATTTAGAAAGAAAAAATCAAAAATTTTTGGTTTATGGGAAAACACCTTTCATACAATTTTCATATATGAAAAAATGCTTGTCATAGAGTTTTCATACAATTTTCTGTACGTATGGAATTGTATAAAATTGTATGACAAGAAGTTTCTCATAAATGGAAATTGTATGACAAGAAGTTTTGGTCAACCCGGGTCACTTCAATTCTTCTCTCTGCACAATGCATTGAACCGCGTCACCGATTTTCAGAATGCGTTAAACACATTGATGTCACACGTAACCAAGGCTCTTGTAGTTGACCATCTAAAACCATCCGAAAACTAACCAAATTACTTCCAAATGAACTAAGTAACTATTCAAATTGCTGTCCGACTCATAAATCACATATTTTTTCATTGCAAATTTTTATGATACTCTCCAATTTTCTCATGACAGTTATAAGACTCGTCATAAGTTGCTAAGCAACATGAAAGCAAAAAATAAACCAAAATCAGTATACTTTGCATGAAAGCATTTCAATGGTCGAATTGTTAGTTTTGTATGTAACACACTCACCACTGGAACCTGATCTAAACTACATTTTATGATTGGATAAATTAGATATTTTACCACTGTAAAGTATTTAATATTAACCAATCATGATCCATCTAACTAACAACCCACTTATTTGTAAGTGCTGAAATTACTTGTAATTTCAGCACCAGAGAGATTTGAATTTAACTTAGAAATTAGTTGCCTCTCCAAGAGAACTTCAGCAGCCGCAATAAACCAGTATACCCTAGATCTATTGAGCCTAGCAGAGACTAGTTAAACAACCTGAGACTAGATAGTATAAGAGTAAGATTAGGATCGGTATTAGACTAAGAAGTTGCACGAATCTATCCGGCCGAAAATAAGATAGCGTGACGAGCAGACGGTGTACCCTATCCGAAATTACTCTATGAGTTAACCACTTCGGTCTTAACTCATCTGGTGCGACCATAAGTCTCGAACAAGACCTTAATAGCTTAGAATTAACCAAAAATAGATTAGAATTTAGACAAAACATTTTCAAAATGTCTCTACGACTCAATAGATCAGAGCCAATATTCCGAACAATAATAGAACTACCCGGAATTGGAAGAAGACCTCGAACCAGAGACGACATACGACAAAGTAGAAACTTACCATATAGTTATATGATAGTACGGCAAAAGCCAACACAAACTTTTATATTTAGAATTTTATTAGCAATGAATCTAGATTTTCATTTGCAAACATAAAATCTTGAAGTCAATCTTCATGATCATTTCAGGCGCTAAACAAAATTATTAATATACAATAACGATTGTTAAAAAGATCTCAGATCGTTTTCCTAAATTCTGCAGTATTATATAAAACATGTTTGGAAAATATTTATTGGAAATCAAAACAAAAATTAGTAGCATGACAATAAATTGTTAGTAATCATAAAATCATTTGTAGTCCCAGCTTCATCATCTAAACATAGCAGCAATCATAAGCTCACTAATATTATTAAAAAACTAAATCTTTTTCTTAAACAAATTTAAACTATTTTAAACTTAATTTCACTTAATTTTAAAATCAGATCATCAAGGCTTATCCTTGGATCTAAATTAATTTTCTATTTCATTAAATTTAAAACTTGATCATCAAGGCCTATCCTTGGATCAAAAAGAACAATTTTGTTCTCCCCCACCCACTTAGCTGGTGTCTAACGACCTCAAACGTCGATTCACTATCCAACCCTTTCAAAAAAACCCAAGACTAATAGAAATTTTTGAACAAAACTAATCATTCAAATTAGGATAAACAGTGAAGAACTTCGGTTATTCATCCTTCACTTGAACCCTCCTCTTACCAGACCCAGGATAAATCTTAGACTTAGTAAGTTTAAAATAGTATCTAACGAACTACTCGCGTTCTAATTATACCTGAACCTTGTGGATCGATTTACTATTCTCCAACCCTTGAACACAATCACTACCCCTAAGTAAGATTAAGTAAGTTAACACCTTAGCTTATACTAGCCACGAGAAAGTAAAAAATCATTCTTCGGAATGGATATACTTTTCTCTCCAACCCTGAACAAATAGACCCAGGTTAAGCTAATAAAAAAATCGTAAGGACTAACGGTTTAAGAAAATAGAAATCATCTAACAACTTTTTGCATCCCTCATCCTAAACCTTATGTCATTTAAAAATCTAGGAAATAAACACACAATTGTTTTACACAACTGTAAAATAGATAACAAAAAATACGACCTTGTAATCACACCTCATACACAAACAGTTGGATATATTAGAACAAAACGACAAACAATAAAAAGGAAAATAATAACCAAACAAAGACAAATCACACGAAAAAGATTTTCAAAAAATAGAAACGCATTTTCAGAATCAGAAGCCAGTAATTTAGATGAACTTTATAAATTAAAAGAATCTATTGATAAAAATTGTCCCATTCACGATCAATTATATTTTTCCGACTCAGAAACAACTTCAAATTCATCAAAAAGAGGAAAAAGAAGAATAAAAAAGCAAAATAAACACAAACCAGTACACTTGTATAATTGGAATCAACCAATTAGACACATCGATAGTTACCTATTAACAGTCATTAAACGAAAAAATGAGCCAAACCCACACTCCAAGTGAAGATAGTCCAGATGACGACGATATCTACCCCTTCCTCGTAGATGCACCCGATAATAGAGGACAACACGATCTTTGCGAGAATTTACTCCTAAATTTGTTTGAACCCGGAATTAGCCCATGCAAAGCAGAGTTCCCAGATGTAAAAATCAAAAGACAAATTATTGATCATTATCTGAAAGATATATGTAATTTAACACAGCAATACGGAATCTACACCATAGAATTCAGTACACCAAACCCGAATCACCGCAAATATGTAATTCAAACAGACGATCTTGACTTAGAATTTTCAAAAGTATTCTTAGAATATATTAAAAGCATACAATATCATAATTCACAAAGAGCAAACTCCATATTTACTAATGAAGTCTTTGCAATAATATATAGTTATATTTCAATATTAAAAAATGAAATCCCAAATGTCTCACCGACAGAGACATCCAAACATATAAGGGTACGACATGAAATCACACTATTTCCAATTTTCCTACATATAATTAAAGAAAATTTCACTAAAGACGATGTTTCACAACATACAAAACATGACTTACAAAAAATTTTGGCATGGTTTACAATAGATTATTTCACATAATATAGATTTATTTCGCAAGCAAGAAAAAATTTCAGACCTCAAAATTCAAACGATGATACCGCCATCACAGAACAGTCAGACTACGTTTGGGACCCCGAATGGTTTCATTATGCATTCATAAATATCCCACAATCAATCTCAAGTCAAGCAATAAGTACAATATCTTATACAAGAGATTATGTAAGAGTAGTACCATTAACCATTGATGCAACACCATTAAACTACAATACATTTTTACCTGATACGCGAAATAACAGTTTAAATTCGACCGTCATACACAATGAAAACCTTAATGGAACTAGGAATCTTACACAACAAGTTATTCAAACACCATCACACTTCATAAATGAAGAAATCGTCCAAACAACAACAACTACACAACAAAGTATTTCACCGATATGTCCAAATTTAACAACAACAAGAAATACAAACACTTCACTAGCACAAGTAACCTTACAATCAACCGTTAAACCTTCGGTTGCTCCAAAATAGTCCCAAATGGATAATCAAACATATAGACCCATGACAGTACCGTCAAAAACACGCAGAACGTTCACAAAAACACTTTTGCAGAACACAATTATAATTACGCACATTCATCAAAAATAAACTATCCCCCACAAAAAAAATAATAATAATCAGATAAGATCTCGATATTGGGATAAATCAATGACAACAACCAACTCAGTAAATTTCCAAACTAACTCACATCCTCCACAGGATCGTAGTGAAAATTATCCATTCTTTCAACAAAATAAAAATAAAAAGCAAGCACCTCATCATACGGTTTATTTATCCTCTGATGATGATTATTTACAACCAGATATATTTGCACCATATACTCAAGAATATCGCGGACAAGGAGTGCAAAAACCACATACATATCATAGAATTTTTTCTCCACATCCAACAGATATACAAAATCAACAACCAATACAAATGCAAAACCCAATTAATACACAATCTTTTCAACCAATTCAGCCACAAAACCCAATGATCACACACTCGTATCAACCAACACAAATGCAAAATGAAATACCACTCCCATATTACCTTCAACAACACGAAATAACAAAAAATCAACCCTCAAACTTTTCACAAATGCCAAATGCCGCAGAATCACTACAAATTGCAATGAATCCATACCTTATGGGTGGATCATCAATAACATCAAACAAACCATTAATGGTATTCACAGGAACAGACCCTGAATATTCTGTAGAAGATTTTTTAAATGCAGTAACAGCAAATTTAATTTTAAATATAGGACCTGAACCAATTAATACACCACTACATCAAAATTGGATACATCGACGCACAGCGTTGATACAAACAACCTTAGATGGCGTAGCCCAAAAATGGTTTTCAGTATTGCCTATAGAAATAAAATCAAATTGGAAAAGATTTACACAAGAATTTTCAAAAATGTTTGACTCCGAGAGAAATAAACAGCAACAAAGAGTTTTATGTAATGAAATTCGCAGATTACCAAATGAAACCATCAAACAATTAGCAGTACGTATCGAAACACTAGTTCGAAAAGCATATTCATTAAATACACATGACTACAAAAACACAAAAATGACAGAAATCTTAATGATGACCTTAACACCTCAATTAAGGAAAATAGCAATAAAAAAGAGAGCATCCCATCCTTCCTCAATTCGAGAGCCCGATCTAGATTTTCGAAAACTAGTAGACAAACTAGAGCAAGCGGAAATCACAATGAAACTTGAAGAAACAGAAAATCTGAAGTTATAATATGTTAATCGAATTGAAACAAATACCACAAATATCAACAACTTACAGGAATCAGATACAGACCTCGTTGAAAAAATCACTGAAATACTAAATATTTATGAAAAACACCCAAACTCTAAAGGCAAACCAACTTTCAAAAAATGGTGTAATTATTGCCGACGATACGGACATAGTATTTCTGAATGTAGACAAAAACAACAGGATAACCAAAACAAACCTCAAAAATACAAAGAACCAAATAAATCATTCTATCAATACATGAAGAAAGATCAAAATCTACCAAACAAAAATGTATACAGCAACAACAGTTCAGGAAAACCACTTCCGAACAATACCAATTACACGAGAAATCAATCACCATATAACTCAAGTTATAGAGGAAGATCACCAGAACGAAGAAATACACAAAATTCTTCACAAAATTATTACAATCGACCAAATAGTCAAAATAACTACTCCAGATCAAATTCAAATACAACACAATTTGTTTCTTGATCTAATTCTCAATCAAACATAAGAAATAAATACTATCCAAACAATCAATCACGAAACTCATCATATAAAAGAAATAGAAACTATTCAAATAACCGAAATAGAAGTTATTCAAACAACCGAAATCAGAATTACCCGAACAATCGATCAAGGAATAACTCATATAACAGATCAAACTATCACAAATCAAACGATAATTATCAAAACAAATCACGGAAAATTCACAAAATCGACATTCAAGTTATAATAATCGATATAGAAATTATTCTCAATCACCACATAGAAATAATAACCATTATAATAATTCTAAACATCGCCACAGAAGTAGTACACCCAAACATCAAAGACATATTAATCAAGTACAATCAAATGAAGAAACAACATCAGACCCCCCAGGTATTGCTGACACAGGAAATAACGAACTACAACTAAATCAAATAAACTGTGAATCATCAGACACAGAAAGTGATACAGAAAACACTATCTCCATAAATATGATAGCAGTCAAAAACGGCTACGAACCTATTATATATGAACAACCTTTTTCATCACATATAAATGAAAATCAATTAGAACTCCTTCATAATTATTATATTGAACCCATTCATACTACACAAATGGCACAAGAAACTAACGAAATCAACACTGTAAATAAACCCAATGAAAATGACAAAACAAAATGCTTGAATACAAATCACATCTATCAAAATATACAAAAAGAACAACCCAAAGAAAAAATTTGGACAATACCATTTCTTTTAGAAAGTCCAAGAAACAAAGAATTTGAAATTGATTTTTAAATTGATTCACCAGATCCTGAAATTGATTTTTTAATTGATTCAGGAGCAGAATCAAACATAATAAACATTCCCACATGGAATGAAATCAAAACATTACACCCAAAATTAACACCTCTTGCAACCTCCAGTAAACTAGCAACAGCACAAGGACCAACATTAGTAAACTATGGAAAAGTTCAATTATTTTTTCTTCCCACAAGAACAATGGAGCAAAATAAAATTTTAAACAAATCATTTAAACAAATATTTCATATCACTGATATTAAACACAATATCATTGGAATACCATTTATCTCTAAATATATACCAACAATCAACATCTTGAACAGTAAAATACTAATCAAAGATAAGTACACAAAAACAAAAAACACAGCCCTAACATTTTTTCAAAGAGTAAATAAACAACCACCATTCTTTTCAAAATTTTATCCAAATTATAACCAACAACGAAAACACCTGAAACCACTATCAGGAAACATATATAATTTTTTAATAAAACAAGTTCACCAATATGATAAAAATCAAAATAAACAACAACTCTTCATGTCAGACTTTGAATTCAAACCTATCCATAAACTTTTCAAAATCACAATTTCATCCATAAAATATTTGAAAAATACGAATTCAGACATCATTTCGTTACATGTATACAACAATACACCGTATCAAGTAACATTACCCTTAGGACTTTTAGGATATTGCGAAACCAACGCTACAATATCACCAATGCATGAAAAAGCATACCGCGTAAATAATATACTCCAATTATTAGATATTTGTCAATCCACAATTCTTAACGAAGAACTATCCATAAATAATATAATAAGTAATGAAAAAAGAAATACAGATTATTTCACAAAAACCCCATATTTCAAACCTACATTCAACATCAATAACTATACAAAGGATCAACAGAAATTTTTAACAATGTTTAACTTCCAACATTCACAAATAACACAAGACGAATTTGATAAGTTAGCCAAACAGCTAATAAAATATTCATCAGTCTATGCAACATCCAAATTTGATGTTGGCAAAATCAGCTCATCACTACATCTCCCGTTAAAACCTGACGCAGTTTTCAAAAAACAAAGAGCAAGTAAAGTACCAATTCATTTACACGATAAAGTGAACAGATTACTCGATATTTTAGAGCAACACAAAATTATCTCACCGGTAAACAAAGAAGAACAACCAAAGGGTAACACATTTATCAACCCTGTTATCATCCTAGCAAAAGGATAATCATTAAAAATAGTTCTAGACGCTAGATATCTTAATTCACTAATAGACGAATCAAACTGCAATTGGCCTATTGAACCAATACAAGTTATTTTAACAAAAATAAACGGAAAATACTTTACAACCGCAGATATGAATAGTGCATACAATCAAATTCCACTAGATGAACAATCGCGACGCTTAACACAATTTGTTATTGGAAATCAACAATATGAATTCAACCGCCTATTCTATGGAATATCCATAGGACCAGCAGCATTTTCAGCTTTTATGAGCAAAATTTTTAGACCACTAATACTCAAGAAAAACGCAATCACCTATTTAGACGACGTTTTTATGCAATCACAGACAAAAGAAGAAATGTTTAAGTATTAGAAAACTATCACAAAATACTTCAGAATGAAAATCTGAAGGCCGCCCACGATAAATCGCACTTCTTTTTAACACGAGTTAAATTTTTAAGACATAATATAGAAAGAAACACAATCACTCCATTAAAATCACGCATTGATGCTATTCAAAAACTTCAACCACAAACAAACAAAAAGAAAATCCAAAAATTTCTTGGAATGTTAAATTTCTTAAGCAAATACGTTCATAAGATGCAATTATATTTAAGACCATTCTATAATATCCTCAGACAACAAAATAATTTTGGATGGATCACTGAAAATCAAACACGATTTGAAGAAATTATAAAACTTCTAACTGAACAAATTTCAAACACAATTCTAGATCCAAATCAACCATTCTATGCAATGTGCGATGCTTCAAATTTTGGCATCGGCGCAGCATTACTACAATCACACAGTGGTACAAATAAAATGAACCTTATATCAGCAAATTCTCGATTAATTACTCAAGCAGAGCTACGACTCTCAACTCTAATGAGAGAATGTACAGCTATAATTTATACACTTACAGAATATGAATTTCTGATACTTGGATCAAAACATCCAACAGTTCTATTCACAGATCACAAACCAATCATTTTTCTCTTTACACAAAAGTCAAACCCAAATCAGCGAGTTTATAGATTTCAATTAATTCTAATGAAATTTCCAAACTTACATATAGTTTGGACAGCAGGAAAAAATCTTGCATTACCACACACATTAAGTCGAAATACACCACCTGAATTACTTACACGTAAAACTACAGTTGAAATACCCAAAAATATAAAATTTTACCTTGCAGAAAACGAAACATCACCCCGACTAGAATGCAAATATGCAGTAAAAACCGACATTGAACAATCACAGATAAATAACCTACAACACTTCCCACTTTACTTAGATTGCCAAAATGACCACTACGAAGTTGATCTACTTGGAACATCAACTTTCAAACCAATTCCATACTCACAATGGATAAAAAATAACACCCAGCAAAAAAGAGTAAAACAACACTCACATAAAAAAGACCTTTTTCCATTAATTGAAAAAGAAAATCTAACTGACAAAATAAATTTATCAGGACCACAAACAAACGATTCAAAATACACAATAAATCAAGTTTTTGACCTCCATGACCCACTTGATACAATTCCTTTATCTAAATTAGAAATTGAAAACATTTTTCTCCCCCAACAGATAAAATTACAATTAATACCTTGAAACAATATCAAAATCTTGACCCAGTAATTGAACAACTAAAATCATGGCACAAATATAAAACTAAACCCGTAAAAGCAGATACCACAATTTTAGGAAATAAAACACTCCTCCGATATTTTCGAAAATTTAATAATACAACAATTAATGAAAACACAGACCTTCTAGAATACCAATTATATGAATTTAATTGGTATTCTAGAAGGTCTCCCTGTCTCCCTTTAAGTATGATTCTCATAGCTTTTAACATTTCACATACACAAAACATTAAAGGACACTCTGGATCAGAGAAAACATATTCAAATTTCATACAAAATTTTTATCTCCCAAATGCACCACTTTGGATAAAAGTACTATGCAATGATTGTATACCATGTCAGCTAAATAAACCTTATCCAAATCAAAAACAAATAGCACAAAAACAAGATTTTAAAGGACAAAGTTTATACTTTAACCACCGTATTTCATTTGATACAAAAGGACCAATTTCACCATCATCTGAAGGAAACTCCTACATTATGGTAATTTTTGACGCATTTACACATTATGTAGCACTTAACCCAGTACCACATTGTAACGCTTATTACGCTTACACAACACTTTATGAACACTGGATAGCCAAGTTCGGACTACCCGAAATTTTAGTTACAGACAACGGTACAGAATTCATAAATAATGAAATCATCACACTATGTCATTTGTATAACATCAAACACAAACCACGTACATCTCATGCACCTTGGACAAACGGCTTAGTCGAAGGTATGAACCGTTCACTACAAGAATATCTTAGATATATCATCAATGGAAATGATACAAGATACACCGAATGGTCAGCAGATGTAAAACTTTTTCCCTTAGCATATAATTCACAAATTACGACAACTCTAGGAATGTCACCATACGAAATGGTTTTTAATCAAAAGCCACGTAAACCAATTATGTTTACAGCAAACTCTCAGAAAAATGCACAAGGTCATTGCCAACCAAATAAAGACTCAGTTTGTTATAACCTACCTTTACACACACATGATGAAGATCATTTTCATCACCCACAAATTCTTAAATTAGCCTCCGGTACACACACCGAATGGATTTTAAATAGAGATAAAAAACACAACGAAATTTACCAAAAAAAAACAAAAAATGTGTTACAAAGGCAAAACATTAATGAACAAATAAATTCACGCTTTACACCAGCCTCCGATTTAAAAATTGGCACATTTGTTTTAATACCCAATTTTAACACTCAAAAAGGAATTTCTAAACAATTACAACCCCTTCGTAAAGGACCATACCAAATAATTGCCAAACCCACTGACGTAACATATAAAATCACCGACTCAGACCAAAAAGAAATTGTTCAACATCGAAACAATCTATTACCGTATTACCCAAAAGAATACGCACTACGCGAACTAACTCAGTTATATTCTTTCACAGGTTTAAAAGTTATTCAAAATAACCCACATACGGAAAATGAAACAAAAGAACAACATGACATTCACCTCGAAAACCAAAATAAAAAATCAACTACAATGAAAAACAATACAAAAAAGCTAGATCAAAATATTCCTCAAAAAGAAAGAAAAAATAGAAAAATGACAGAAAAAATTATACCCCAAGAACAAGTCGACAAATCAAAACATAGAGAGTCATCACGACTTAGAAATCAACCACGCAAAAACTATAAAACATTCATCCCACAATCTAAAATATTAAAGAAAGTTGAATTTCAAAAACAGCTTTACACACACATGATGAAGATCATTTTCATCACCAACAAATTCTTAAATTAGCCTCCGGTACACACACCGAATGGATTTTAAATAGAGATAAAAAACACAACGAAATTTACCAAAAAAAAACAAAAAATGTGTTACAAAGGCAAATATTAATGAACAAATAAATTCACGCTTTACACCAGCCTCCGATTTAAAAATTGGCACATTTGTTTTAATACCCAATTTTAACACTCAAAAAGGAATTTCTAAACAATTACAACCCCTTCGTAAAGGACCATACCAAATAATTGCCAAACCCACTGACGTAACATATAAAATCACCGACTCAGACCAAAAAGAAATTGTTCAACATCGAAACAATCTATTAACTTATTACCCAAAAGAATACGCACTACGCCAACTAACTCAGTTATATTCTTTCACAGGTTTAAAAGTTATTCAAAATAACCCACATACGGAAAATGAAACAAAAGAACAACATGACATTCACCTCGAAAACCAAAATAAAAAATCAACTACAATGAAAAACAATACAAAAAAGCTAGATCAAAATATTCCTCAAAAAGAAAGAAAAAATAGAAAAATGACAGAAAAAATTATACCCCAAGAACAAGTCGACAAATCAGAACATAGAGAGTCATCACGACTTAGAAATCAACCACGCAAAAACTATAAAACATTCATCCCACAATCTAAAATATTAAAGAAAGTTGAATTTCAAAAACAGCTTTAATTTTACAATTAATAAACTTTGCACCTCTGAAACATTTTGAACTTTCATTTTTCAAAATAACATGCTGACAAACACGCAGCGATTCTAGTTCAAAATTAGCCAATAGGATTCATTCAATCCGTCACCTTCTATAACTATAACACAAACCAATTAGACGAAAGATATTAAACTCCAGGCATATCTATAACTATAACTCTACAACCTCCAGGTCAAAAATAAGCAAACCACTCAAACTTGACAACTAAAATAAATGCCACCATAATACCATAACCCCCCCTTATCTAATAATGCAAAGATCAACAATATTTTCCCAACTCAGACCTCAAAAACCCCCCAACCAAAAATGATAAATTAGCCTAAAGTAAAAATACGACCATATTAACTTAGCCTAAAGTCCAAAAATCTCAAAAATACCCCAGATCATCTGACAAATAAAAATAAAGCAAAGAAGACCTCCCGAACACCATAAAATTCGCCCCCAACAATTTTTCACAAAACTCAATAAATAAATCGACCACACTTGAAAACCGCCCCAAACAACAAAAAATATTCGACCAAGAAGCCATTTTTTAAATGCTCTTCTATCGATCAGTCAATACAATTTTCAACTTTTTCATAAATTTTTTAACAATACCTAAACTTTTATTCATATTTTCCTTTGATACTTTTGAAGCTTTTATAATAATTTTAACCATTTTTTGCAATATTTTTTTAAACTTTCTACTCCCTATTTGAAATATATCTCCATTTTTCCCAAGCCATTGACCATATTCACAGGTACGAAAACCCAAAGTTTATTTAAATGATACGAACCATTTTTAGTAGAACAGATATTTTTTTACTATTTGTAATTTTTATAATATTTTTATCATCCCTGATATTGACAATATTCAAATGTATAAAAAAGGCAATCATAACATTCGCCTTAGCAACAATCCTTTTAATTCTTTTCCTTGAAGAATACTACATTAAACACAAATTTTTACACTAAGAGAAATCAATCAGAAAACCCTCAAAAATTGCTAACCAACAATCACACAGTCAGTCTTCACCGACATCATCCCAAGAAAACCCGACAATACCTACAACTACCCAAAACCCCCAAACATCTACACGAATTGCTTTCCAAGATAACCCATACACTTTTGAAGAACGACACGCTCGCTTATCTGAACCCTTAGAACCAGTTCGGCGACAGGCACCTCTAAGTGAACCAACATATAACTTGTATCCAACAACTACCTTCTATAACTATAACACAAACCAATTAGACGAAAGATTTTAAACTCCAGGCATATCTATAACTATAACTCTACAACCTCCAGGTCAAAAATAAGCAAACCACTCAAACTTGACAACTAAAATAAATATCACCATAATTTCATAACCCTCCCTTATCTAATAACCCAAAGATCAACAATATTTCCCCAACTCAGACCTCAAATATCCTCCAAACAAAAATGTTAAATTAGCCTAAAGTAAAGGAACAACCATTTTAATTAGCCTAAGTATAAAAACCTCAAAAATACCCCAGATCACTTGACAAATAAAAATAAAGAAAAAGAAGACCTCCCGAACACCATAAAATTCGCCCCCAACAATTTTTCACAAAACTCAACCCACTTGTCAAAAAACCAATAAATAATTCGACCACACTTGAAAATTGCCTCAAACAACAAAAAATATTCGATCGAGAAGCCATTTCTTAAATGCTCTTCTCTCGATCAGTCAACATAATTCTTAACATTTTCATAAACTTTTTAACAATATTTAAACTTTTATTCATATTTCTTTTTGATACCTTTGAAGCTTTTGTAATAATCTTAATCTTTTTTTGCAATATTTTTTAAATTTTCTATTCCATATTTGAACTATACCTACAAATTTCAAAAGCCATTGACCATATTCACAGGTACGATTCACAAAACTTATCTAAATGATACGAACCATTTTTAGTAGAACAGATATTTTTTTACTATTTGTAATTTTTATAACTTTTCTATCATCCCTCATATTGACAATATGTAAATGTATAAAGAAAGCAATCATCACATTCGCCTTAGCAACAATCTTTCTATTTCTTTTTCTAGAAGAATACTACAATAAACATAAATTTTTTCACTAAAAGAAATAGATCAAAAACCATCAAGAATTGCTAACCAACAATCACACAGTCAGTCTTCACCGACATCATCCCAAGATAACCCAACACCACCTACAACTACCCAAAACCCCCAAACATCTACACGAATTTCTTTTCAAGATAACCCATATACCTTTGAAGAAAGACACGCTCGCTTATCTGAACCACTAGAACCAGTTCAGCGACAAGCACCTCTAAGTGAACCAACATATAACTTGTATCCAACACTACCACAAGAATTAAGTAGAATACGAAATCTTAGTCAAAATCAAAATACAGTTGAAATAAATAGACAAATTATACATCCTCGACGAAACAGAAATTTTCAAACCCCCGGAGTTCATTTTGATATATCCCAATCCCCATCACAAAGTACTCCGGAAAACCCAATTAGCATATTACCGGAAACCCCTACATTTCTTTCACAACGTAGCCCCTCAAGTATACCCTCAGATTACTTAGGTTCAACACCAACATCTGAACAAACTCGTGACAATCCCTTTAACCCCCCCCCCCCCCCCCAACCAAACATCACGAGTACCATATTGGACAACACAGTCATTCAGCAAAGGTGAACCAAATTTAATAAATGAACCAATAGATATTTCTACGGATACAACAACATCACTACCAGAAACATTATCACTACCGTCAACACAATCAATAAGCCAGATTTCACCGACGCCTTTCCCCCTGAATTTTCCAAATAACCTCGACGCTAGATATCGAGAAAAATCATCAACAAATATCCGTTTAAGATTAGATTGGAATACATTCACAGCACCTCCACCATTATTTGGACAACACCCAGAAAGTAACCGACTCCACAACTGGGCACTCAATAGATTACAATATAGACAAGACATCCACGAAGACATTCGTGATCATAACATCCAAATACTCCAACAAAATAGTCTACAATTAAAATTTGAAATCACGGTTAAACTAAACAACATTGCTCAACATCCTTACCCATTAAACCCACCAAATATAACACCTCAGTCACTACCACCACCATTTATAACAACTGAAGTGATATATAAATACGACAGATATACGAAAAAGACAATTGGTTACATCACATTTTATAACCCATACTCAGGATTATCATACACATGTATATTCTAAAAATATAAATTTTTCTCCAACTCTTTTTTCTAGTAATTTCAGATCAGAACATAAATCCTTCTCCCCGCACAGGACCCCAAGACTTATTAGTAACAAATTACGATTGTGAAGAAAATGAACAAAAAACACTACACAAATATGCAATAAATCAAGTATCACAATGCGAAACAGATCCACAAGCTATAGAAACTACCAATGTAATAGCGACACTCTATTCAAAAGCCCGAGCAACAACAGTTATAGGATATAAATTCACAGCAACATTTTCTGAAAAGAAAGTACATTGTTCACAAGTCTCAAATAGAAATAAAAACCGACTTGACCACGAATCATTCTACCAAAATAATATCGAACGACTTTTACATCTCAATCCCGAAGATTGTAAAACGAGTTACTCAGACTAAATAGCACAAGAAATAAAAACACAGATAGAAAGTTAGTGTATTTCCAAGTTTTTGCAGATTCTGTACATCAAGCAGAACTTGAAAGATATCAAGGACATATAAAACTAGATGAAAAATACCCATACAACGGCGCACACGGAAGATTAACTGATGACATACACGATAAACACTGGATACCACACATTGGTATAAATAACCCATCAAACTGCAAAGCACACACAAAAAATAAAGGATATCAAGAAATAATGTTTTTCGATTGGAAAATACAACTCGAAAAAATACAACTCACACGCGATTTATCTGACAACACAATGATCTATCAAGGAATTAGGTTACCTTGTAAAAACGATCAAGGCTATTGTGACCCTACAACACGAACACAAGCAACAATTGTTTGGTTCCCCGAAGACACATGTACAACATTTCAAGTAGCAAAAATACACGCCCGAATGATAAAATTTCACAAAAATATTTCATACAATCAATTCCATATGAACAAGTAAATCCATCACGAAAACAAAATAATGATTTTAGAAACATTCACGATATAGAAAATAAATAGACCCGTTTTCAAATATATCAAGAAACAGAACTTGCATGCAAATACAGAAACCCACTTCACAAAACACAATACTCTGAAATATTAGTTGAATACGAAAAAGGATTCGACATGACTACTGGAAAAATAAAAATTGACCCTTATGCCGCAAGTCATCCTCTAAATGAAGGAACATCATTTATACCAGTTAATTTTCAAAAAAGTAAAGGTCAACCTGGTGGACATCTAAAGCCCCATGACACTAGAAGCACACGTTTACAAGAACTATCACTAATGAATAATTCTTATTTTGGTAATATCCACTATGATATTCACTTAGATATGAGTTTAGACTACACAATTAGCCGAATTTTTCAGGAAATGTCACTCTCTGAATTAGAAACACTTCACCAACTATGCGAATTAGAACGGACCAAATCTTACAATCACTTGCACTAGCAGTATTAAAAATACCCTACTATCAGGAAATAGATCAAACTTTTTAGACTACGAATGAAACATTTTATGGTTTTATACCTGTACCAAAAAAGTATCACCACTATATGTTTTTGAAGATAAACGATGTTATAAAAGAATCCCTATCTTTTATAAAAACAAAAAACATTTCGTTGACACACTTTCAAGACGAACCTTTTTCTGGGATACCGCAGTTCCATGTGGATCAGAAAATAGCCACAATGTAGTACAACTGAACCCTGATGAAGATAAATATTACCTTCTTACCCCATACCCCAGATTAATACAATCACTCAAAAAATTTTCACCAGAAAGCATTAGAGCTATTGCTCGAAACCCAAATATCGACTTACAATCAATTGGAATATATTCGAAATCCGATATCCAACATCGCATTAGAACACAACAATTCCAAGAATTATTAACACAAATGGACACTATACAAAGACAATCAATTAACCAAAACTTACGCAAACTTGCCGAAACCGCAGGATTTGCAGATATCTATACACAAGATTATAGCGGATATTTTAAAGACATTAAAGACTATATATATCTAAACGGTGAAAAATACCGACCACAAGATATCTCACCTATAAATATTTTTAGCTTTGTTACACTAAACAATGAAAATCTTGATTTTCTAGGATGGCCCTATTACATCTTAGAAAAGTTGACTATTCTATACGCAATGTTTGACTTTATAGGATTTCTTTTTTCACTTTTAAAAGAAATCTATAACACATGTGCTATACACACACAAGTAAATAGACAAGCAAGTGTAGCACGCATACTATTTGCAGGATTTTTTGGAATTTTTTCATCATCAATAAACAAAATTCTTTTAGACGCACAAATAAAAGAATACAATAGCAACAAGACAGAACACATACGACGAAGAACATAATAATATAGAAATAACGCCTACAGCACCACAGTTACCACACCTACCGCATAACCATCCATTATCCCTAGTCCCACGAAATTTTCGAAATTTAGCAATAACACATAATCCAAATTTTAGACCAACCATATCGCAAAGTCCCATACAACATATAATGACACATCATTCACAAGATGAAAATACATATGAACAAATTATAGAACAACCCCATACCACCGCTTTTCAGTCTCAAAATAATAATTTTTTTAGCCCACGATGAGCCGACAACTTGGATCCCTACACCGCTCAAATTCCCACCCAACCAACCTCAACACTCCAATTACAATAATTCCACTTTTTGCTTTCCCGCCACCCGATTTTCCAACCAGTAATATAACATCAGGCATGAATTCAGACACTAATTCAAATATTTCAGTTTTATACTCCATTTCACAACTCAATAACCCTAATATTGAAACCCCTGATGAATTTGCAGACTCTGAACCATCTCCATCCAATAATTTTCAAACCAACTCCTCAATTTTTTCAAAACCCCTTTTTCAACCGATCCCACTAAATAATCCACTCCCATTCGTTTCTACTCCTTCTTATGCTTCACAAGTCACCCCAACCTACTCTTCATTTCATTCAGACCGATCATCCAATTCTCCAGATATTCCCCAAATCTCCCAAGAACTAGATAATTTTATCACCCTACAACAACAACCATTACACCTTGACACCCCCACTCATAGGATCATCAAACCCACCTACCCCTACACCCTCTTCAGCTTATACCGCATCATTAGCACAATCATCCACATCCACCGAATCATCAAATAGCACTAATAGAGCTTATCGCACTTTCAAAAGAAAATTCCCAAACCATCCATTTCCAACAAAACCAGGAACAGCCCGTGAATATATTAATCATCCAAATCACACTAACACGAAAGATTTTCTAGCAATCACCTTACCTTCATTTCCACAATTTACTTTAAACACTCCTCATGACACTAACGACACACGTAGTTTTGTAGATGAACATGTTTTAATGCCTACACTTCATTGGACATCATATTATCATTTTACTAATCCCCTTTGCCTACCATTATCTAATACTCATATCGATATAGAAAGAAATCAAGATATGCTATACCGACTCACCACACCACTAACACATAGACAATTTACTTATATAGGATATAAAAAGTCACTAAAAACATTCACTGCACCCCGAGCTAACGAATATACGCTAGAATATTACGATCATAACATCATCCGAACTAACCAAGACCAATTTTTAGATGATGATCGCTTCGCTAACCCACAAATCACAGAAAAATTCTTCATCAAAACACCATATGTATTTACACTCAATTTATTTGATCGCAAATTTCACCACGTCATTTCTGAAGCACTAACCGACATGCAAGCTTACGAAAGTTTTAGAGAAAAAAAAATTTCAATTATTTTCACTAACCTTCAACTTCCTTGCACCACATGAACGCGATTTGCATTGCTCACACGACATTATGTTACGCACTAAACAAACCCACACATATACATATTATCGTTTCATACAAAATCATTTTGATCTGCACACTCCATCAAGACAACCACACCACCGTTTTCAGTTTATTAACTCTAAATACACTTCACCATTTTTTCTTAACTTCACATATTGCATCAAAGATACTAACCTTCACGGTATCCTCCGCAATTATGATCCCATAACCCAAATGTATATTTTTTGTCCCATCACGAAGACCCTTAACGCAGAAGAATCCAGACCCTTCCTTATCCCAAATGAATTTATTCAACCTATAGAAATCCCAATATTAGAAATCATCCACAACTCTAAATACAATCACAAATTGTATAACCTCATTCAAAACACACCTTATGAGTTTGCAGTTGGCACTGAAGAACTAAAAAATATTAAAGCACTTCAATTGCTTTGGCCACTGCTTCAGACTAAAAACATCATTCGCATACTAGCCAAATTACTAACAAATTCCGACATAATACACGACATCTTCCCCCACGGTTTTTTTCCCGACGACTAAACAAGTAAGTATAAATTATACATATTCTTCACTAATAAATTCAAATTAAAACTAACCATTCTTTATTCATGTCTCATTTAGGTTTTTAGTCTTCATCCCACGATCATCTGCAAAAAACAGAAAAGAAAAATAAAAATAGAAAACTTCTTCAAATTCTTCTAAACTCTATTAATATTTTGCACTAGATAAATATAATAAAATTCATACCAATGTAGTTAATTAATTTATAAATTGTTTCACCAAAAACAGTAATTCTAATAATGATGAAAATTTGTAACTTAATTTTTCCCCAAAACTAGCAGTAAAATTGAAATTCTATGTAGTAAATTGATAAGACGAAAATGCAGTACTAACCTTTTGATATTTTTATTCACTCGCACAAGAATTCTATCCAAACTCGCACAGCTCGCCCACGAAGAATTGTTTAAATAATGAATTTCAGTTTCCAGTTTTCACACTCAACAACTCTAACACACGATAACAAGTTTCAAACTTTCCTTTAACCCGGTTGGAAAGGAATTATATACTAAACAAAACTATCCAACGCAGCTTACTAAACACCACAAAACATAGAATAACAGCATGACTAAGAAAAGAAAACCAACGTCACCCAAACCGGGTTAACCCAGTTCAAAACTGGATAATTTATTCTTTTGAAGACTATTATAAAGTCTAAGAAAGAAATAATAAAACACAAAAAAGTCGAAAGACAAACCCATACCAAAAACAATTTGATTTTTAAAAAAAGGACACAACCAACGAAACATAAGAAAAACCACCACAAACCCGACATAAAACGTTATCACATAACAGGACCTCTCATAGAAACCGCACGAAATCATACTCCCACTCCTGGCCTAACCCACCAGAGATGCTCTATAGCCGGCCTAACCCACCGCGCTACATCCACGCTTTGTGACCACACTTCTATTTTTAATAAGACTTACTCAAGGGTGAGTAACTCTTCAAAATAACCGAACTACAACAAAATGCTTTTGTGAAAACAACTAACCAAAATCATAATTAAAACACTGAACCAATAAAAATTTTATAAAATGTAAATTATACCTTGCAGTATATAGATCAGCATACAACAACAAAGACGAACATCCAAAGACAAAATGACCCCACTACACCCGAAAAAGAATGGCCAACCACAACCAATATGCCGTCCACAATCACAACTCAAAGGATTTAGAGTACGACTTGACTTCGCAGAAAAGGACTTCATTGAACTAGACCAATGACCACCTCGATGTTCAAGTATACGTACAGATCCGATTAACAAGGCATCCCCTCCACGCACAATCTCCACGCCATTCCCAGACGAGGTCGAACACAAAAGAAGTTCTCTACATGAAACAGAAAAACCCGTCATAGCAAACCATTCTGAAATCAGATTGATTTCGTTGGGAAACACAGTCGTTGTCTCAAGAAGACACAACGATTGATATCCATCATTCCAGCGTCCTGGAACTTCTCTAACAAGAGAACCCAGAAGAATATGATGTTCGCCAAATACCAACGTCCATCATCCATCCTTTGAATTGCAGAAAGACAATTCTAAAAAACTCTGTAAAACCCGGATGGGTGGAACCTGATCTAAACTACATTTTATGATTGGATAAATTAGATATTTTACCACTGTAAAGTATTTAATATTAACCAATCATGATCCATCTAACTAACAACCCACTTATTTGTAAGTGCTGAAATTACTTGTAATTTCAGCACCAGAGAGATTTGAATTTAACTTAGAAATTAGTTGCCTCTCCAAGAGAACTTCAGCAGCCGCAATAAACCAGTATACCCTAGATCTATTGAGCCTAGCAGAGACTAGTTAAACAACCTGAGACTAGATAGTATAAGAGTAAGATTAGGATCGGTATTAGACTAAGAAGTTGCACGAATCTATCCGGCCGAAAATAAGATAGCGTGACGAGCAGACGGTGTACCCTATCCGAAATTACTCTATGAGTTAACCACTTCGGTCTTAACTCACCGCGCATTTAAAAAAAATTAGGAAATAGAACTACGAGTGAAAATGACGCATCAAATTGTTAAGTTTTTAAAAGTTGAAGAAACGTGAATAGCAGCTACGAAGAACCGCCTTAATTACGCATACCAGGAGGGACCAAAGTTTTTTAGACTTTGAAATCATTTCATTGGTATTGTTGGGCTTTGATAAGGTTCTAGATAGTTCACACCTTATATCAGATCAAATCCCATGATCCAACACAATTTTACCACCCAGAAAATTAGAAAACAGCCAACAAGCTATGAACTGGTGTAAACAGAGTAGAAGCATTATAAATGAAAAGTGAGCCTAGGAAGGCTTACCGATAACATATAGTTATTACCCAACTATCATGCCCACACAGGTCTAACCAACAGTTTAAGTTAAACTGAGCTATTCGTCTTACAAAATTGAGTCAGTCCAACAGCGCTTGTTATGAATGCCCCAGAACTACCCACTGCGCACTTTTTACCAATAGTAAACAGATAAAAGTAAACAGATCTTTTCAAATAGCGGTCTTTAAAAAAACTGATTATCACATAGAATAAATTCAGTAATAATGAATGCTTCTCAACCGGAAAACACCAAAGCAAAGTTGAAAGACATCAATTTGCGAGCAATTGAAAAATGGGAGGATATTGTAGATAACCATTGCACCCAAACAATAAACTCAATTATATTCTTTACGAGCTTTCCTTCCGATAGTTATTTAAATTGTCTACCTCACTTTAAGATTCACTCTGCGAGACTTCAGCCATCCCATAGAAGATATTTCTCAATTATGATCATTGACTCAATATATCCTATTGATGATGAGTAGCGATAAAACATACTGCTACGATTGCTTCTGTCCCCACATCAGCAGAACCATAGCAGTTGTATAAAAAACTTAAACTTTAAACTGACCTTTAAAACTCAAAACTTATCACAACCAATGGAAATACCCTGATTGAAACTCGTTTTATTCAATTTCTATTTTTCTCTTACTTTCTTTTGGAGTCTGATATTTTAAAGCGTTTACTAAACTCCCTTATCATGATCCTCACACATTACTATACTCCCCCATAAATGTTTTTTCTTCTAAATTGATCCACTTATCTGACTAGACCAATTTTTACACTGATTGAAGTGAAGTGATCTAAGTTAACTTCGCTAAAAATCATCGAATAAAGTCTTAAAACATTTTCCAACTCAAGAAATGAGATGCAAATGATCTTAGCCAAAAGTTTGATGAGCGATGTTTGCCAAAAAATTCAGCACATTTTTTTGACACTTCCAAATTGAAAAACTTGGTTACCAAAGAAACAAGTTTTGACTTGTAACAAAAATCTTCAACTTGTTATACTAGTTGGTGGTACAAAATATCAAGGTTGATCAACTTTTGACGAATTACATAAATTATACAGACTCTGAAAAATAATTGGTCGAAACACAGCCAGCTCTTCCCTCATGTTTTTCTTTCCCTCATGTTGGTCAAAACCTAGCCAGTTTGAGTCGAGTCGGTCGAAACATAGCGCACTCTGGTTGAAATCAGTCGAACACTTTTTTCCTTTGGTCGAGTCAATCGAACAAAAGCCAGTTTGAGTCCAGACGGGCAAAACATAGCACGCTTCAATGTGACAAAACATAGCTATTTTAGGTCGAGTCATTCGAAACATATCTCGAACACATCAACTCGGGAGAGTTTCCCCAGGTCTTTTGGGAATTGAAAAGTTATTAACAGACTTCGTAGATGCAAGAAACAATACTATTTAGCGTGAAAAATAGACACCGTATCGGAAGAAAAACGACTCTAAAAGTAGCTCATTTGGAATCATCCCACTAACTATGGAATGAAATGTAAAAGAGTATGGAAAAACTTTTGAAGTCAAAATGAGGGGAATAATAATTGAAGAGAAATAATCGTTCTATTTATGATTCTAGACTTTCTTTTATAGAGCAAATTACCAAAATTAAAAATAAATTGACAAAGTTTTGTGGCATGTTTACACGCTGAGACAAAACTTGGGTAAAGATCATTACTAAAAGCTTTTAACGCTGATGTGAAACTAACTTTATCGTACGGGTTTTTGGTTTATGCGTCGATTGACCAAATTAAATTGGAAACAGTTGAAATTACAACACAACTACTTTTGAATAAATATTTGCTTCGAGAGAAGAAAATATTCAGTCCAACAGCGCTTGTTATGAAGGCCCCAGAACTACCCACTGCGCACTTTCTACCAATAGTGGCTGCTGGCAATACGCAAATTTTCAAATTTTTAAAATAACGGACTTATTATAAAAGTAAACACATCTTTTCAAATAGCGGTCTTTAAAAAAACTGATTATCACATAGAATAAATTCAGTAATAATGAATGCTTCTCAACCGGAAAGCACCAAAGCGAAGATGATAGACATCAATTTGCGAGCAATTGAAAAATGGGAGGATATTGTAGATAACCATTGCAGCCAAACAATAAACTCAATTATATTCTTTACGAGCTTTCCTTTCGATAGTTATTTAAATTGTCTACCTCACTTTGAGATTCACTCTGGGAGACTTCAGCCATCCCATAGAAGATATTTCTCAATTATGATCATTGACTCAATATATCCTATTGATGATGAGAAACGATAAAACATACTGCTACGATTGCTTCTGTCCTCACATCAGCAGAACCATAGCAGTTGTATAAAAAACTTAAACTTTAAACTGACCTTTAAGACTCAAAAGCTTATCACAACCGATGGATCCACCCTGATTGAAACTCGTTTTATTCAATTTCTATTTTTCTCTTTTTTTCTTTTGGATTCTGATATTTTAAAGCGTTTACTATACTCCCTTATCATGATCCTCTTACATAACTATACTCCCCCATAAATGATTTTTCTTCTAAATTGATCTACTTATCTGACTAGACCATTTTTTACACTGATTGAAGTGAAGTGATCTTAAATTAACTTCGCTAAAAATGATCGAATAAAGTCTTAAAACATTTTCCAACTCAAGAAATGAGATGCAAATGATCTTAGCCAAAAGTTTGATAAGCGATGTTTGCCAAAAAATTATTTAAAAAAAAAGTTTTGATGTGCTGAACAAAATTCAGCACATTTTTTTGACACTTCCAAATTGAAAAACTTGGTTACCAAAGAAACAAGTTTTGACTTGTAACAAAAATACTCAACTTGTAATAACAGTTGGTGGTACAAAATATCAAGGTTGATCAACTTTTGACGAATTACATAAATTATGCAGACTCTGAAAAATAATTGGTCGAAACACAGCCAGCTATTCCCTCATGTTTTTCTTTCCCTCATGTTGGTCAAAACCTAGCCAGTTTGAGTCGAGTCAGTCGAAACATAGCGCACTTGGGTTGAAATCAGTCGAACACTTTTTTCCTTTGGTCGAGTCAATCGAACAAAAACCAGTTTGAGTCCAGACGGACAAAACATAGCACGCTTCAATGTGACAAAACATAGCTATTTTAGGTCGAGTCATTCGAAACATATCTCGAACACATCAACTCGGGAGAGTTTCCCCAGGTTTTTTGGGAATTTGAAAGTTATTAACAGACTTCGTAGATGCACGAAACAATACTATTACGCATGAAAAATAGACGGCGTCTCGGAAGAAAAACGACTCTAAAAGTAGCTCATTTGGAATCATCCCACTAATTATGGAATGAAATGTAAAAGAGTATAGAAAACTTTTGAGTTCAAAATGAGGGGAATAATAATTGAAGAGAAATAATTGTTCCATTATTGATTCTAGACTTTCTTTTATAGAGCAAATTACCAAAATTAAAAATAAATTGACAAAGTTTTGTGGCATGTTTACACGCTGAGACAAAACTTGGGTAAAGATCATTACTAAAAGCTTTTAACGCTGATGTGAAACTAACTTTATCGTACGGATTTTTGGTTTATGCGTCGATTGACCAAATTAAATTGGAAACAGTTGAAATTACAACACAACTACTTTTGAATAAATATTTGCTTCGAGAGAAGAAAATATTCAGTCCAACAGCGCTTGTTATGAAGGCCCCAGAACTACCCACTGCGCACTTTCTACCAATTGTGGCTGCTGGCAATACGCAAATTTTCAAATTTTTAAAATAACGGACTTATTATAAAAGTAAACACATCTTTTCAAATAGCGGTCTTTAAAAAAACTGATTATCACATAGAATAAATTCAGTAATAATGAATGCTTCTCAACCGGAAAGCACCAAAGCGAAGATGATAGACATCAATTTGCGAGCAATTGAAAAATGGGAGGATATTGTAGATAACCATTGCAGCCAAACAATAAACTCAATTATATTCTTTACGAGCTTTCCTTTCGATAGTTATTTAAATTGTCTACCTCACTTTGAGATTCACTCTGGGAGACTTCAGCCATCCCATAGAAGATATTTCTCAATTATGATCATTGACTCAATATATCCTATTGATGATGAGAAACGATAAAACATACTGCTACGATTGCTTCTGTCCTCACATCAGCAGAACCATAGCAGTTGTATAAAAAACTTAAACTTTAAACTGACCTTTAAGACTCAAAAGCTTATCACAACCGATGGATTCACCCTGATTGAAACTCGTTTTATTCAATTTCTATTTTTCTCTTACTTTCTTTTGGATTCTGATATTTTAAAGCGTTTACTATACTCCCTTATCATGATCCTCTTACATAACTATACTCCCCCATAAATGATTTTTCTTCTAAATTGATCTACTTATCTGACTAGACCATTTTTTACACTGATTGAAGTGAAGTGATCTTAAGTTAACTTCGCTAAAAATGATCGAATAAAGTCTTAAAACATTTTCCAACTCAAGAAATGAGATGCAAATGATCTTAGCCAAAAGTTTGATAAGCGATGTTTGCCAAAAAATTATTTAAAAAAAGTTTTGATGTGCTGAACAAAATTCAGCACATTTTTTTGACACTTTCAAATTGAAAAACTTGGTTACCAAAGAAACAAGTTTTGACTTGTAACAAAAATACTCAACTTGTAATAACAGTTGGTGGTACAAAATATCAAGGTTGATCAACTTTTGACGAATTACATAAATTATGCAGACTCTGAAAAATAATTGGTCGAAACACAGCCAGCTATTCCCTCATGTTTTTCTTTCCCTCATGTTGGTCAAAACCTAGCCAGTTTGAGTCGAATCAGTCGAAACATAGCGCACTTGGGTTGAAATCAGTCGAACACTTTTTTCCTTTGGTCGAGTCAATCGAACAAAAACCAGTTTGAGTCCAGACGGACAAAACATAGCACGCTTCAATGTGACAAAACATAGCTATTTTAGGTCGAGTCATTCGAAACATATCTCGAACACATCAACTCGGGAGAGTTTCCCCAGGTCTTTTGGGAATTTGAAAGTTATTAACAGACTTCGTAGATGCACTAAACAATACTATTACGCATGAAAAATAGACGGCGTCTCGGAAGAAAAACGACTCTAAAAGTAGCTCATTTGGAATCATCCCACTAATTATGGAATGAAATGTAAAAGAGTATAGAAAATTTTTGAAGTCAAAATGAGGGGAATAATAATTGAAGAGAAATAATTGTTCCATTATTGATTCTAGACTTTCTTTTATAGAGCAAATTACCAAAATTAAAAATAAATTGACAAAGTTTTGTGGCATGTTTACACGCTGAGACAAAACTTGGGTAAAGATCATTACTAAAAGCTTTTAACGCTGATGTGAAACTAACTTTATTGTACGGGTTTTTGGTTTATGCGTCGATTGACCAAATTAAATTGGAAACAGTTGAAATTACAACACAACTACTTTTGAATAAATATTTGCTTCGAGAGAAGAAAATATTCAGTCCAACAGCGCTTGTTATGAAGGCCCCAGAACTACCCACTGCGCACTTTCTACCAATAGTGGCTGCTGGCAATACGCAAATTTTCAAATTTTTAAAATAACGGACTTATTATAAAAGTAAACACATCTTTTCAAATAGCGGTCTTTAAAAAAACTGATTATCACATAGAATAAATTCAGTAATAATGAATGCTTCTCAACCGGAAAGCACCAAAGCGAAGATGATAGACATCAATTTGCGAGCAATTGAAAAATGGGAGGATATTGTAGATAACCATTGCAGCCAAACAATAAACTCAATTATATTCTTTACGAGCTTTCCTTTCGATAGTTATTTAAATTGTCTACCTCACTTTGAGATTCACTCTGGGAGACTTCAGCCATCCCATAGAAGATATTTCTCAATTATGATCATTGACTCAATATATCCTATTGATGATGAGAAACGATAAAACATACTGCTACGATTGCTTCTGTCCTCACATCAGCAGAACCATAGCAGTTGTATAAAAAACTTAAACTTTAAACTGACCTTTAAGACTCAAAAGCTTATCACAACCGATGGATCCACCCTGATTGAAACTCGTTTTATTCAATTTCTATTTTTCTCTTTTTTTCTTTTGGATTCTGATATTTTAAAGCGTTTACTATACTCCCTTATCATGATCCTCTTACATAACTATACTCCCCCATAAATGATTTTTCTTCTAAATTGATCTACTTATCTGACTAGACCATTTTTTACACTGATTGAAGTGAAGTGATCTTAAGTTAACTTCGCTAAAAATGATCGAATAAAGTCTTAAAACATTTTCCAACTCAAGAAATGAGATGCAAATGATCTTAGCCAAAAGTTTGATAAGCGATGTTTGCCAAAAAATTATTTAAAAAAAAAGTTTTGATGTGCTGAACAAAATTCAGCACATTTTTTTGACACTTCCAAATTGAAAAACTTGGTTACCAAAGAAACAAGTTTTGACTTGTAACAAAAATACTCAACTTGTAATAACAGTTGGTGGTACAAAATATCAAGGTTGATCAACTTTTGACGAATTACATAAATTATGCAGACTCTGAAAAATAATTGGTCGAAACACAGCCAGCTATTCCCTCATGTTTTTCTTTCCCTCATGTTGGTCAAAACCTAGCCAGTTTGAGTCGAGTCAGTCGAAACATAGCGCACTTGGGTTGAAATCAGTCGAACACTTTTTTCCTTTGGTCGAGTCAATCGAACAAAAACCAGTTTGAGTCCAGACGGACAAAACATAGCACGCTTCAATGTGACAAAACATAGCTATTTTAGGTCGAGTCATTCGAAACATATCTCGAACACATCAACTCGGGAGAGTTTCCCCAGGTTTTTTGGGAATTTGAAAGTTATTAACAGACTTCGTAGATGCACGAAACAATACTATTACGCATGAAAAATAGACGGCGTCTCGGAAGAAAAACGACTCTAAAAGTAGCTCATTTGGAATCATCCCACTAATTATGGAATGAAATGTAAAAGAGTATAGAAAACTTTTGAGTTCAAAATGAGGGGAATAATAATTGAAGAGAAATAATTGTTCCATTATTGATTCTAGACTTTCTTTTATAGAGCAAATTACCAAAATTAAAAATAAATTGACAAAATTTTGTGGCATGTTTACACGCTGAGACAAAACTTGGGTAAAGATCATTACTAAAAGCTTTTAACGCTGATGTGAAACTAACTTTATCGTACGGATTTTTGGTTTATGCGTCGATTGACCAAATTAAATTGGAAACAGTTGAAATTACAACACAACTACTTTTGAATAAATATTTGCTTCGAGAGAAGAAAATATTCAGTCCAACAGCGCTTGTTATGAAGGCCCCAGAACTACCCACTGCGCACTTTCTACCAATTGTGGCTGCTGGCAATACGCAAATTTTCAAATTTTTAAAATAACGGACTTATTATAAAAGTAAACACATCTTTTCAAATAGCGGTCTTTAAAAAAACTGATTATCACATAGAATAAATTCAGTAATAATGAATGCTTCTCAACCGGAAAGCACCAAAGCGAAGATGATAGACATCAATTTGCGAGCAATTGAAAAATGGGAGGATATTGTAGATAACCATTGCAGCCAAACAATAAACTCAATTATATTCTTTACGAGCTTTCCTTTCGATAGTTATTTAAATTGTCTACCTCACTTTGAGATTCACTCTGGGAGACTTCAGCCATCCCATAGAAGATATTTCTCAATTATGATCATTGACTCAATATATCCTATTGATGATGAGAAACGATAAAACATACTGCTACGATTGCTTCCGTCCTCACATCAGCAGAACCATAGCAGTTGTATAAAAAACTTAAACTTTAAACTGACCTTTAAGACTCAAAAGCTTATCACAACCGATGGATCCACCCTGATTGAAACTCGTTTTATTCAATTTCTATTTTTCTCTTACTTTCTTTTGGATTCTGATATTTTAAAGCGTTTACTATACTCCCTTATCATGATCCTCTTACATAACTATACTCCCCCATAAATGATTTTTCTTCTAAATTGATCTACTTATCTGACTAGACCATTTTTTACACTGATTGAAGTGAAGTGATCTTAAGTTAACTTCGCTAAAAATGATCGAATAAAGTCTTAAAACATTTTCCAACTCAAGAAATGAGATGCAAATGATCTTAGCCAAAAGTTTGATAAGCGATGTTTGCCAAAAAATTATTTAAAAAAAAGTTTTGATGTGCTGAACAAAATTCAGCACATTTTTTTGACACTTTCAAATTGAAAAACTTGGTTACCAAAGAAACAAGTTTTGACTTGTAACAAAAATACTCAACTTGTAATAACAGTTGGTGGTACAAAATATCAAGGTTGATCAACTTTTGACGAATTACATAAATTATGCAGACTCTGAAAAATAATTGGTCGAAACACAGCCAGCTATTCCCTCATGTTTTTCTTTCCCTCATGTTGGTCAAAACCTAGCCAGTTTGAGTCGAATCAGTCGAAACATAGCGCACTTGGGTTGAAATCAGTCGAACACTTTTTTCCTTTGGTCGAGTCAATCGAACAAAAACCAGTTTGAGTCCAGACGGACAAAACATAGCACGCTTCAATGTGACAAAACATAGCTATTTTAGGTCGAGTCATTCGAAACATATCTCGAACACATCAACTCGGGAGAGTTTCCCCAGGTCTTTTGGGAATTTGAAAGTTATTAACAGACTTCGTAGATGCACTAAACAATACTATTACGCATGAAAAATAGACGGCGTCTCGGAAGAAAAACGACTCTAAAAGTAGCTCATTTGGAATCATCCCACTAATTATGGAATGAAATGTAAAAGAGTATAGAAAATTTTTGAAGTCAAAATGAGGGGAATAATAATTGAAGAGAAATAATTGTTCCATTATTGATTCTAGACTTTCTTTTATAGAGCAAATTACCAAAATTAAAAATAAATTGTCAAAGTTTTGTGGCTTGTTTACACGTTGAGAAAAAATTTGGGTAAAGATCATTACTAAAAGCTTTTAACGCTGATGTGAAACTAACTTTATCGTACGTGGTTTTGCTTTATGCGTCGAATGACAAAATTAAATTGGAAACAGTTGATATTACAGCAAACTACTTTTGAAAAACTATTTGCTTCGAGAGAAGCAAATATTCAGTCCAACAGCGCTTGTTATGAAGGCCCCAGAACTACCCACTGCGCAGTTTCTACCAAAAGTGGCTGGCAATATGCAAATATTCAAATTTTTAAAATAACGGACTTATTATAAAAGTAAACAGATCTTTTCAAATAGCGGTCTTTAAAAAAACTGATTATCACATAGAATAAATTCAGTAATAATGAATGCTTCTCAACCAGAAAACTTCAAAGCGAAGATGAAAGACATCAATTTGCGAGCAATTGAAAAATGGGAGGATATTGTAGATAACCATTGCACCCAAACAAAAAACTCAATTATATTCTTTACGAGCTTTCTATCCGATAGTTACTTAAATTGTCTACCTCACTTTGAGATTCACTCTGGGAGACTTCAGCCATCCCATAGAAGATATTTCTCAATTATGACCATTGACTCAATATATCCTATTTATGATGAAAAGCGATAAAACATACTGCTACGATTGCTTCTGTCCCCACATCAGTAGAACCATAGCAGTTGTATAAAAAACTAAAACTTTAAACTGACCTTTAAACTCAAAAGCTTATCACAACCGATGGATCCACCCTGATTGAAACTCGTTTTATTCAATTTCTATTTTTATCTTACTTTCTTTTGGATTCTGATTTTTTAAAGCGTTTACTATACACCCTTATCATGATCCTCACACATTACTATACTCCCCCATAAATGTTTTTTTTTTCTTCAAAATTGATCCACTTATCTGACTAGACCAGTTTTTACACTGATTGAAGTGAAGTGATCTGAAGTCAACTTCGCTAAAAATGATCGAATAAAGTCTTAAAACAATTTCCAACTCAAGAAATGAGATGCAAATGATCTTATCTAAAAGTTTGATGAGCAATGTTTGCCAAAAAATTCAGCACATTTTTTTGACACTTCCAAATTGAAACAATTGGTTACCAAAGAAACAGGTTTCGACTTGTAACAAAATTATTCAACTTGTTATACTAGTTGGTGGTACAAAATATCAAGGTTGATCAACTTTTGACGAATTACATAAATTATACAGACTCTGAAAAATTTTTGGTCGAAACAGAGCCAGCTTTTCCCTCATGTTTTTCTTTCCCTCATGTTGGTCAAAACCTAGCCAGTTTGAGTCGAGTCGGTCGAAACATAGCGCACTTGGGTCGAAATCAGTCGAAAACCTTTTTCCTTTGGTCGAGTCAATCAAACAAAAGCCAGTTTGAGTCCAGACGGACAAAACATAGCACGCTTCTATGTGACAAAACATTGCTATTTTAGGTCGAGTCATTCGAAACATAACTCGAACACATCAACTCGGGAGAGTTTCCCCATAATTTGAAAGTTATTAACAGACTTCGTAGATGCACGAAACAATACTATTTAGCGTGAAAAAAAGGCGTCGTATTGGGAGAAAAACGACTCTAAAAGTAGCTCATTTGGAATCATCCCACTAATTATGGAATGAAATGTAAAAGAGTATGGAAAAACTTTTGAAGTCAAAATGAGGGGAATAATAATTGAAGAGAATTAATCGTTTCATTATTGATTCTAGAATTTCTTTTATAGAGCAAATTACCAAAATAAAAAATGAATTGTCAAAGTTTTGTGGCATGTTTACACGTTGAGAAAGAAATTGGGTAAATATCAATACTAGAAGCTTTTAACGCTGATGTGAAACTAACTTTATCGTACGGGGTTTTGGTTTATGCGTCGAATGACAAAATTAAATTGGAAACAGTTGAAAATACAACAAACTTCTTTTGAAAAAAATTTTGCTTCGAGAGAAGAAATGAGAGCATAGAAGAAATAAGACGGAGCGAAAAAAAAGTTACATATCTATAAATTATTAAAATTGCTTTGTAAAATTTTAAAAAAAGAGTGCATCTCGACCATAGTTCAGAAAGCTGAAACAAAAAATTATTCAAAAAACTTCGGATAAAAAATTTTCATCTGGGCATATACTTATTTTTACAAAAATCAATCGAAAAACTTCAAAAAAAAACTTTCAAATAACAAAAATTAGAAAAATTTTCAACTTCGTTTCAAATCAATACCCAGATGTTGCACACAATATCAATTATATATCTTCAATCATGAGTCTGTGGACAACTTCATTCGATGAAATTATCAACTGGTTACACTCATTTTTGAGTAGAAATAACATAACAAAAAAATTGCCGTCAAGGTAAGGTATACTGCTGAACTTTTTTTTGGTTTTGCTTTACAATTTTTTTCTTGCATTGAATCAGTTTTTAAATGATTTGTTGATTAAAAGTTTTTATTAAAGACCAACAGAAGACATAACATGAGCAGAGGCGCTTAAAATGGGCTGCAAAGTTCCACCGTTTTCTCGCAATGAGACTTCATTTGGTTCTAAATGTACTGAATTTTACAGTAAAAAGGTCTCCTTTGCAAACAGTTTCATATGACAACGCCACAAGCAAAACTTGTGTTATAGTATGAACTCTCTTTTTATCGTTGGAACGCAAGTATTGTTGCGTCGCAAATATTGTTGCGACAAAATGTGTTCATTTTGATCCAATGCTAAAGATATTAACACAGATTTTCATATTACAAACAGCACTTTAGCTTCAAGGTATCATGTAGCTTAGAGGTAGGGAAGGAGACTCGCAACAATTTAGGAGGGTTTGAACCTGGGCAGGGTCGGATGTTTTCATGAACGGATGCTTCAATTTTATACTAGCTTTAAAGCGTCCTTTCTATAAATTGAAGCTTGATAGTTGGTAAATTTCTTTTTTTTTTCAAATTGACTGGTACTGCTAATGCGTCATAATTGACTTGCGTCACTTAGCAATTATATAGACTCAAATTTTAATTATTCAGTTTTTCCCAGTAGCGTTATCGGTCATATTTTGGCTTGTGTACGCGAAGTGCAATTTCGCCTCTGTGTTATTTATAATTTTTATAATTGTCTCAGTTTTTGATCAATTTATGAATTAAATTTCAGCTCTCGACCATAGCCCGCAAATTATAGCTCTATTATATTGAAATCTTGGTGTGTGGGTTATAGTTGTTTGCTGTTAGCAGGGGCGGATCTAGGATTTTCTCGAGTGGGGGGGGGGGCGGATTTTCAAAAAAAAATTTCGAAAATTTTGTCGACGTTTTTTTAGGTCAACCAAATTGATTTTTCGAGCTCCCCCAAAGCACTGTTTTGTCCCTATGTTGGATAAATTTTCTGCGCCGCAGGCAAAATTTTGGAAAAAAAACAGGCCAAAAACGGCGTTTTTAGGCACTTTTTGGAAAGTTTTTGACCAAAAAAATGCGTTTTTTGGCGCGCGCTCCCCTCTCAAAGTTAGTATATATTGGCGCCAAAGGCGCCTTTAAAACAATTTTAGGGTCCATCACCAAAAATGAATATCTCAAAAGAGTACAAAGGGGGGACCCTTTGTGTCGGCAGTGGGTCGAATCCCTGAGGAGAAAAGCATCCACCCCCCCCCCCCCCCACCCCCCCGTCGCCCCCCCCCCCTAAATCCGTCGTTAGTATGTGAAGACTATTAGGTAAGAGAGCCTAACTTTCAACTAACGAAAAACATAAAGCGGAGAAGCATCACAGAAAGCTTTAGAAAGCGCCGATAAGCTTCAACTGATTATTAAGTTTGATAGGGTTTGATTATGCAAGGTTGGGCAAGAACTGGCACCATGCTACAATTCGTAACAGGCGACAATTTGTAACAAAGCATGGTAGGTAGCGTTGGGTTGATCCGCTTCGCTCAGCTGCGCTTACATCTTGCACAAGAGGATTACTGCGCCTGAATCAATGTGTTGCTCGCTTATTATACTGTTATAAATTGTGACCTGTTGAACGAATTGTCGCCTCACGATTATACAATTGTGCTTGTGTTTTAGTTGAAAGTTAGGTTCTTTCACAAATGCCATTTAGATCGAAAATATTTTAGCACATGTACCCATTGGAAGAGAGACTCCCAGTGTTTCAAAGATTTGGTAACCTCCCTCTATCTTTTCACGTGAGTGCCACATACATTACACGCACTAATCAAACATTTAGACTCCACTATCAAAATGAGTTAAAACAAATGCATTAGGTGTATGGCCAGAAGCTGAACCGGACTTCTGTGGCTGCCCTCATTTCTGTGCTCTTAATTGGACTAGTTGGTCGTATCTGGAGTCTCGCAGATCTCTGACCTGGGGCAAACTCATTTACACAAAGTGCATCATGCTAAATTACTCATTCTTCACCACATTTATCCGACCGAACTTAAAAACAACAGTCATATCAAAATGATAATAAGAAAGAAATTTGGATGTCATCAAAATCTCTTCGTGGTTCCGCACTGCATGCTACTATTATGGAAGCAACTAACAGGAAATGATATATATATTTTTTAAATTAAAATAGGTAAACTAAGTTTTTTGAGTGAATCTAGTTAGAGGAGTTCGTGTGTGCAGTTGTAGGTTTGCTCGTATCGCTTCCTCCCAAAATGAAATGAGTCTTTCTACTGTGGTATGTGGGTGTCAGGGTGTACCTGTCGTTTCTCAGCTCCCCTATCAACTCCCCTCCCCCTCCTTTCTGTCTGTTGATCCTGGGGCGACACATAGGCACAAAACTGGAGATGACTCCTTGTCCTAATGTTTTCGTCATCAGATTACACAAAGCTAGCTCGTCCTCTGTCAATAGTAAAGAGGCTTTGAAAGAAAGTTAAAAGAGTTAGGGAAAAAACATCCGTAAGCGATTGCTTTTCTTCATAAAAATAAATTGAAAGACAAACTCGAAAGGTTATTTTTGTTTTTTCGATAAAGCCAAAGTTTTTCTAAAATCACAGTATCAAAAAAAAATAACTTAAGAAGAAGCAAGTTCTAAGAAGAAAAAACAAAAACATATAAAAAGACGCTTACCGCTAATTTCTGGTCTGCTGAACATGAACTTGACTGTGGGATGTCCAGGCACCGGTCTCGCGTGCCTCTCCCCCAGCCCCTTCTCCTTCAGAGCCCTGTAGTAGGCTGCCTTCTTCTGCCCAATCGTCTCCGTGAACGAATTGTACTGACGCGTATTCAAATTCCTCGCTTTGGTCAGTTTGATTTTCCTCAGAATCGCTTCTTTTTCTATATCTTCATCGTGCGTGTGTCGCGATCTTATTTTCATGGGGATTATTTGGCCCGTTCCAAAAAGTCCCTCATTCGTTTTCAGTGCTTTTGTTGGTTTTGGTAACTCGATATTTTGGCCTAAATCGGGATTTGATTTTCGGATTTGTTTTTCAAATGGAGTGTTCGATGGCACGAGCCACAATTTCGGGTCATAGTATGACTCCATTCGTGTTTCAGATTTTAAGACTTCAAATAGTTTCTACAACTACAAATCAAAATACTCATACCAAATATTCTGCCGTTAAACGATGTTCAGAATTAAACAACAAAGCAGCACATTCAAACGAAGCTTTATTTGATTTATTCTTTCGTTTTTTTATTCACGTTCTTTCTTGTTCTGAGCTTGATTTGAGATGGTAACTTTTCTGACAGGTAGACCAATGATATGCTTCAGATATGGTCCAGAAAATTATGTGGAAACTTGTTTACGGAACGGTTCCTTGAACCAGTTTGAAAAAAGGTGTACCTGTAAAATAATGTTAGCAACTGATGAAACTTTGAAAAGTTTGTTTTTAGAGTTGTATTGATAGCTTAATTTGATTCGCTAAAAATAACGTTTTTTGAAGCAAGCCAGTTGACTATGAAGTTTTCAAGTATTTCAAATTGAAGCATTGACATGAAGCGACTTTGAAATATTTCGAGTGGTTTTGATAGCTTGGACTTGTCGATTGGAAGCTATGTGTTTTTCATTTTTACCCTTTTCAGCTCGAATCGAGTTGATGAAATGGATTTTACCGATGAACTATTCGGTGCATGATATTTATAGGATTCAATACTGAAAAAAGATTTGAGAAAGTTTTTTCAGGCAAGCTATTCAAGTCATTGACCAAAATGGTTTCGGATTGATTTAAATTGATTTTAAAACGATTTTAAATCGATCCAAATTGATTAACAAGTACATTTTGGGAGCTGTAATGGATCTTTAATCGATTTAAAATGATGGATTTAAGAATCTTTAATCTTATTTGGATGGATGTGAGTGTCTAAAGATCAATTTAAATCATTTTGGATGGATTTTTCGACTAGCTAAAATTCACCGAATCTTGCCAAAATCTATTTAAATCCATTTTAAAAGATCTCTGGATCAGATCAACTTTAATGTCTAAAAATCTATTTAATTACAATTTAAGTAAAAACCTATGAAACAAATCAAGAAAATCGTCAAAGTAAATCATCTTTTGAGCTCAAAAATGTTCTACAATATCATAAAAAATAATCACTATAGGCCAGATTTTGAGCAAAATCAAATATAACAAATCAAGAAACGGTTCGATATGAATCAGATGACAACTTAAATCATTTTCAAACTGGAATGAAGTTTTAAAACTATTTGGTCTCTTCATCTGCTACTAGACGCTGTGGATGTAAAATCAAAATTGATTGGCAGCGAAAAAAGGAAATTCAAACTCAAAACCTATTGAAATTGAAAATTTTTCTAAAAAGCAAATCAACCTAAATTGTTTTAAACTCGTTTTCACCCCCCCCCCCCCCCATTTTAAATCAAATTCGGATTTAGGATGATTTTAAATCAAATTTAAATTAATCAAATCAATCTTAATCTTTTCTTTTTGATCTGAATTTTTTCCATGCTAAAATTGATCTGCTTACTTCTTGCTAAAACTGATCTGCATGCCTTTTTCGAGCTAAAATTTATCCTAATCCATTTTTGTCAAGGCCGGAACCCTTCAAATTTTGGAGCTCTTATTGTAGCTTGAAATGACTTGATACAAGCTACAGAAACTAAAGTATTTAAGCATTGAAATTGCTTTGATAATTTAATCTGATGAAAAATTAATGTTTTTATGAAACTATTGTCGAAAATTTGAAGTAATTTCTAATTAGTTTCATTGCTTGAATCAATTCACAAATTTTGTTCAAACAAGCTATTCAAATGATTTAATGCCGAACAGCTCCAACTTGATCGATTTGTTCGCTACCTTTTGATGCATGCTTAAGTGCATGAAATTTTGCAATTACAGTTGTTCATTTTTAGATAATTGGAGCTGGTTGATCAATTGCTACCTTTTTGAAGCAAGCTCATCCAGCGAAAAAAAAATTACTTAAGAATGTTAAGCAACGTACCAAACCTTTAAACTCTGTTAAAGTTCAAGTAACTTGCATAGCTCAAACTCGTCGGCAAAAGTTTCAAGCTTTTCAATCTATGAAAAAAAAACAATTGAATTTTTTTTGTTAACCTGAATCAGCCACCTGTAAACTGGAAATACCAATCTTGAAGCAAGTGAAGTTGCTTTGATAGCGTGAAATGAATGATGCGCTAACTATTTAAAGTTTTTGAAACTTACAAAGCTAAAGTACGAAACGGTTTTGATAGCTTGATGTGATTTGCAAAAAGGTTAAAAAACTTGACGCTGAACTTTTTACGCTATTAGACCTTGAATTTGTGAGCTTGCTTCAAAGGCTTGTTTAGCTGACACTGAATTGTTTTTGATGTAAATTATCAACCGACGGAACAAATTTAATAGCTCGAAAAAACCTCTGAAGATTTTTGAAGCAAATCATCAAACAAAATTTTTAAATAGCTTTAATTGACTCGCGAAAACTTCGGATCTTTTGACAATTTTGGCTAAAAATACTAGCAGACATTTTCAAAGTAGGCTATCAAGCTACATCAACCATTCAAACAGGTACCGACCGCTTTTTTCTGCAATACTACTTGAAGCGTTTCATCCCTTATGTTGTGTCTGTGAACAAAAACTGCCAATTTTTGTAGGCTATCAACATTTTAAAGCTGTCCAATACTTTGAATTGTTTAATTATTTGGTTTTTTTTGAAAAGTTTTCAACAATTCAAGCTATTTGAGTTACTTGAAAAGTTTATTGGTTTCTCATCTGTAGCTTGACTCAGAAAACTTACCGTTTTACGAACCGATTTTGTTGTTCAACAAACTCAATTGTTTCAAACCTTTCTTGCTTGAATCCAAAAAAAATTACCTCAATTACAAGCTATGAAAACACTTTGAAATTGTTCTGAACTCCCCAAAAGATTCGGTGAAAAACGCTTATCTGGAGCAAGCTAGTTGGCGCAGACATTTTGAAAAATTTCAGTTTTTTAAGCATGAAATGGTCACAAGAATTTTTTTTTGGCAGCAATCTTTCGACTCATGAAAATGAAATGTTCAAAGCTGTTTTAATTTAAATAATTGTCTGCTATGGATTGCAGTTTTTCGAAGCAAACTATTGCGCTACAAATCTTGGAAACGCTCAAGTTGTTTTAATAGATTGAACTGGTTTGTAAAAAAATAACAATTTTTGACGCATGCTGGTCTAGTGATGAAACATGAACGTACTTAAAGTTGGTTTAGTACTTGGACGTCGTTCGAAAAAGCATTAAAATTTGGATTCTGATTGATTATTACAGTCAGATAAAATTTTAGAATTAGATAAAAATCAAGAAGCAAAAAACTACCAGAAACTAATAACAGATTGATTTGATTCGATTGAAAAGTGGTTTTCTCAGTTCGATTGGTGTGAGATTTCTATTCTGCGTGTCTACACAACTTGTTCAATATTGGTTGGTTTTTTCGGCTCTTATCATAAACTATGAGCCATCAAAATCTTGGCTTGAACTAGTTGGGTTATGGGCATGATTAACCCTTGCAGGTTGTGAGCTCGCTAAATATCCGTAGGTTGATTTTAAAACCGAAAAATCAATAATAAATTCGTATTCTCCGCAATACAAAATTCATCGGCAATATTGATAATATCATCCAAAATCTGCTCTAAAACAAGTTCATAAATTCATCAATCATCAGATTCAATAAAAACATTGGCGCAAGCTAGCCACAAGAACCGGTCGGTAGTGTCCTTGAGACAAATTGCTCTTTTTGGCGGTCAGCCTTAATCAAGGCTGAACCGAATTAGAACAAAAAAAAACAGTTAAAATAGGATGTAACCCCCATTTTTAGTATATTAATAGATGGGAAGGTGGAGGACTCGAACCTTTATCAACTGGCAAGTTTATATATTCGGTACGTTAGCTTAGGCCGCTCGGCCAACTGTGCTTTTACAGTTTTACATTTTGGTCCAATCATATTCAACTTGTGCATTTATACTCTCGCTTACATTTGCGTTGCAACATACTCCCCCCTGAAGAAGAAAGAACCGGAGCCGTTACACTTTGGTCCAATCATATTCAAGCTTATGCATTTATACTCTCGCTTACATTTGCGTTGCAACATCCTCCCCCCTGAAGAAGAAAGAACCGGAGCGAGCTTAACGGTCGGCCGAGTGACTTCACGGGTTGCGGTCTTAACCAGGGCGGATCGGGCGCAACCGTCCTTTCCGTAGTATAACTTGACGATTCGGGCAAGATGGTAGTACCCACGCAGACTATCGGGCTCAATCACCCACACGCCTGTCTTAAGAGTGGAGGCAGGTTGAGTGTGCCTATTGACACGCTTAGTCAGTGAGGGAACATATTCGCGAAGCCAACGAGACCAAATAGCGTTAGCATACGACTGCGCTTGCACGTACCTTTTCTTGTGGTCGAAGTACTCCCCAGGTAAAAGCGAAGGAAAGCTTGTAGCATGTTGTCCAAGCAAAAAGTGGTTTGGGTTAACGCTTTTAAGTCACGTGAATCAGTACTAACGGGATTGATTGGTCTCGAATTCAAAGCCTGCTCAACTAAGCAGAGCGTTGTTCCTAACACCTCTTCGGTGACTCGCCTACTGCCTAGTATATCGTAAAGCACCGCTTCACGCTTCGGACAAAGCGCTCTGAGGAGCCGCCATAATGGGGTGCGCCTGGCGGGTCAAATTTCCAAGCAATACTTTTGTGTTCAAAAATGGTCGGAGCCATGCCTTTCGAGCTCTTGATGCAGGCAAGTAGTTCCTTTTCCGCAACAACGAAGTTCATGCCGTTATTCGACCAGATCTTGCTTGGTGTACCACGACGCGCAATGAACCGTTCAAGGTCCATGACACAAGAACTAGTGTCCAGAGATGGTACAATCTCAAAATGTACAGCCCTGGTGGTAAGGCAAGTGAAAAGAAATCCCATCTTTTTTTAGTGCTTCTGCGAACCGGAACGTAAAGCGGTCCAAAGTAATCCACACCCGTATGATTAAAGAGTGGTTGCTATATCCGAGACGTTCGACAGGTACATCGGACATAATTGACTGGATGGTACTTGCTTTCCATTTACGGTATGTTACACATTGACTTTCGATAGACCGAAGTAGTTCTCGCAACCCAAGTATTGCATATTTCATATTTGAAACGGAGCGCATGTAATCTAAACCTTGATGAAAGTGTTTGTGGTGGAGGCTGCCGGTCAACAAACGAACTAGGGTATGTCGGGCGTCGAGTAATATTGGGTGCTTAGTATCAAACTCGGTATTCACTAAGGGCACGATCCGTCCGGTGGAACGGATGATACCAGCGGGACCAATAAATGGCGAGTATGTGGCAATTTTACTACTAATTTTAATAGGTTTGCCCGCGGTGAGTGTTAATATGAGCATGATTAATCAGTTTGCTTTCTGCAATATCAAGTTCAGTGGGGTCGGTGATTCGTAAGTCCTTACCGCAAAAATGCTTATGTGAAGGCAGCATCCTCAACATAAAAGCGACTAGTCGTTTATATCTCGTAAAGGATTTGAACTTTTCCCAACTGAACCCGTTTTCGGGATGTTTGATGGATGCGACATCGTTGACGAAGGAACATGATGTCTCCAAGCAATTTTCAACATCACAAGAAGGACCCTTCAAACGAGTTTTATTGATTACACGTTCGTCGGGTATAAACGGCCAATCAGTAGTCCTGAGAAACCTCGGATCAATAACCCAGCTGCTATCCTTGAGGGCTTTCGAAGAAATCCCCCGCGTACCGGTATCAGCTGGATTGTCGCCGCTCAGAACATGGTGCCACTCATCAATAGTGGTCGATTCGAGGATTTCGCCGACACGGTTAGCGACGAATACAGGTAAAATTTCAGTGAAGTTTAGCCACTGCAAACTGTAGTACTACCTGTCCACATGTAGACATGACTAATGCAGACAGTAAGGGCGGTCAGTATATCATTTTTCAGTCGTGTGGCAAGCAGAGCAGCTTGAAGCTCTAGCTTTGGTATAGATAGCGCTTTCATAGGCGCAATGGGAGCTTAACCAAAAATGAAGGAAAATTGAATTTTGTGCGAACTAGAGAGGCGCTCACGCAAAAATCCAACCGCACAGAAATCATCCTGCGAGCTATCACCGAACACGTGGAGCTCAATTTGATCCACAGGCTCTGTGAAGTGTTAGTTGGGAATAGTCAATCGCCCTAAGAGAGGGAGATTGGAGTGCCACTCGAGAAACGTATCTCTTATGTCTTCCGACAATTCGTCGTCCTAACTCTGGCCACTGATTTTCCAAACGTCTTTAAGCAAAAGACGGGCCCTAACGGTGTATGGAGCTATTAACCCAATAGGGTCAAACGCAAAAAAGACGAAACTCAAGACGGTTTGTTGAGTTAATGCCTTATCGAGAGGACAATCCACGCCTCTGCTAACAACCAATGTGTCTTTCACATGGTCCCACTTGAGACCTAGGACGTGTAATGATTGTTCGGCACCGTTATAAATTTCTTTGATGGATGAAGACGAGGTTATGCAATCCTCGGGGTTCATTGCTGCAGTGTTTTTATCAAAATTACTGACAAATTTAGTCAAATTAAATCCTCCCAACTTTAGTAACGAAACAAAATCGAGGCTAATTTTAATTGCATGGGTAACGTTCTCGAACAAATCCATGTAATCGTCCATGTAAAAGTTTTCATTTACGACTGAGGCGGCCTGAGGGTATGTGGACATATTATCAGTTGCTGTTTTTCGCAACACGAAATTGGCGCATGTAGGCAAATCCCGTGCGCCGAAAATATGGCGAGTGTACTAATGAACTACCGCATCGGAAGTGGTATCCTCCCGCCACAAAAAACGGAGCAAAATTTGATTGCGGGCGAGGACTCCTACCTGGAGGAAAATACCCTCTGTGTCCGCGGAGACGGCGTACTTGTTTTGTTGGAACCGCAAAAGTACAAAACTTAAATTTTGGAGTAGGTCCGGACCCACCAATAAGGACTTATTTAAGGATGTGCCGTGAAACTTAGAAGCCCCATTAAGAACTCGGCGCACCTTACCCGGCTGTTTCGGATTTACGACTTTCCTAATGACCTCTCTAAATTTGTCTGCGTATCTTTCGGGCAGTTCAGGGTCTTTACTTAACATTCTCTCCAATATTTTAAATTGCGCGAGTGACGAGTAATATTTGTTTGGTAGACTGACATTACTATCAATCCAAAGCATAGGCACAATGTATCTTTCGCCCTTAGGAACGGTTTCCGAAATTTGGATGGATAAAGCAAGTTTATCCGCGGCGGAACGGGTATCGACTTGTTTGAAAGCACCATAAGATTCCAACTCGTACCAGGAAATTATCTGGTTGGTCAAAGAATAATCTTCAACAACACACTTGAAACACGATGAAGTGGAAACAACGGACGGCGGTAACGGACACTTATGACCCAACCTATCGGTATGCGAACGGAACACGGTGATTTATTATCATCTCCCAATATGAACTCAATGGATCTAACGGTGTGGTAGTAGTCTAGTTCTATAATAATTTCAACCCTTTAGACGATTCAATGTCATGTACATCACTAACAGCGGCATGGGTGGAAGTGTTTTTATTCTCCTTGGATCTGTTTGTTCCAGCCTTATTTGAGACATTCGATTTTTTCTTCCGCTGAAAATTTTTCGCGGTTCCATGGAGCAAGACATTATGTGTGCTATCGAAATCTGGCTTCGGGCGTTTTTTTTTAAGCTCTAGAACATTGCCGGAAACTATGATTGCCATTGAGGCAAGCGAAGCAAAGTTTTTGTTCAGCTACGTATTTTGCTCGCTGAGTAGCATTCTTATCCTTTAAAACAGCACAATTCTACAATGCATGACTACCCTTACGAAAACGCATGGCGGAAACTTAGACTCATCCTGAGCCTTTTCAGTTACCTGGCTATGGGCTGCAAAAATTTTGATTGTTTTTGGTATAACTGGTTCCTCGTTTTTTGCCTTAGCGTTAAGTACACGTAATCTTTCATGAATCTCGGCTTTTTCTGTCAACCAGTTATTAAAGTCTAAGAGTGTTGGGCGCTGCCAATTATGCCTAACAACATGCATTGGCCAAGCTTCCTTGAGGTTAGGTGGAAGGTTACTAACAGCTTGGTTCATTAGGTTAACACCCTTTAGATCATCGTTGAATGATTTGACAACTGCTACGAGGCCAGAGATGGAGGAGGAGAAACTAATGACATTTTCCGAATTTTGCGTCTCAAGTGGAGAAAAAAGTATTGAACTTATCAAGATGCGCACCAACAATAGCGTGTGGTTGACCAAACTTGTACATAACGCCACTATAACTAAATTCCGCAATTGCAGTTTTTGCTTTGCCTGTGACAAGTGTTCTTAAGTTTCAGATCATCGGTGAGAGCAGCGGAGTCAACGGTGGACTTAAACTGACCGAACCATTCGTGCCAGTTTAACGGGTTGCCGTCAAACTGGGCTAACTTCCATTCAAGAAGTTGATCTTTGCGGCTATGCATCAATAATTCCGCCATTTCACGAGCGGAGAGAGGTCGATCCGATGAACAACCTTGGTTCGGATCAGCGGAAGACGGTGCGTAGTCTTCGTTGACTGATAACCAGTACTAGTATAATTGACAAAATGCGGAACATGCTGGGGATGAACTGGCGGAGAAACAAAATACACAGTCCCACCACTTGTAAAAGGGGCGGTGGTTTTACATGGTGGGACAACAGTTGTCACATTAGAAAATTTGTTTCCAGCATTACAGCACTGGGCAGGCGTGACGACTGAGCTCTAGCTGCCAATCGCCATAAGTTTGCATCACTTGTGTAGTAATTGTTGGTATCAGGTGACACAGTATGCGGTACAAAGGGAATATTATGTTGCGTCTGAAATGGCGTTGCATGGCAATTATGAGTCGAAAAGAAAACCGGCGGTGGGTTTACTTCAGAAGATGAGAAGCCACCACCAGCAAATGCAGGTGACAAAGAAAAAAACCAGAAGCGGGTTGTGCCGGTAACATTGGGACAGGTATTGATTCCGGTTGCCCGATGGCAAAACTACCATTAGTTATGTTTGAACTCATGGTCTGTAAAGGAACGGCAGACGGTGGTGGTAACACGTGTGCACTAGAATGCGTATTGTTTACTGGGAATGAAACAGATGGAACAGAAGCTTGCAATGGCAAAAGGCTTGCACTGCCAAATTGAGGCATAGCCCTATATCCATGACTATATATTCCAGGGTCACTCAATGCTGTGTGATCATGGTTATGACTTTTACTGGTGTGGATTGCATGAGCGAGGTTTGCGGAAGTAGTCGGTTCTGACGAAATTGGCTCAGGAGTGAAGGCCAGCAAACCTGGCGCACTAGCAACGTCAGGAGGTGCTTGTGAACTAACAGAGTCTACCCAATCATTAGTCCGATCGGTTGTTACTTTTGAAATAGGTTGACTTGCTCCTGTCGAGTTACTTTCCGCTACCTTCTCGCTAACCTCAGTTGAACTGTCTTCAAGTTCAAACGCTTTCATTTCCATTTCAATTAGTTGTTTTAGGACTTTCAGTCAATTGCTCTAGTTCCAGCTGACTTTGTTCGAACTTAAGACGGTTCTCTTGCTCATTAAGTCTTATAGTTACTTGATACTGCCTTTCCAGCTCCTCATGGCGTCGTTGTGCTAAAGCTAGCTCATGCCGTTTCTCACTTGATGACATAGTGCGAACAGTCGACGTATGAAGAGTGGAAGCAGATTTATCAGACTTAAGTGAGTCAAGCTTTCTACTATCCTTAGACTTATTAATGACCTTAGACCTATTTTCAGATACTGATGCTTCTGAATCTCTTGTTTCGTGCTAGCGCGAGGATGTCTCAGACCTAGTTTGTTGTAAAGATCCCTTGCCCCCTGTAATGCCGGCTGCTAAAAATGACGAAGGTTCAAGGCTCATCTTGTAATTGTGAGCTTCATGCATTACTTTATTGTTCATTTCGGTTTTTTTCTTAAGCCGAAGGTCTTGCTGAGTAATCATTTTTTCAGGGTTTTCCGTTTTTCCCGTTAAAGTAATTAATTGCTCATTTACGTCAACAGATTTTTCCAACGCAATTTTACATTTGTAAACAGCATTACCAATTTTTGTGGTGCGACTATTATTCTCAATGTACTCAAGTAAAAATTTGTGACCTCTAAGCAACTCATTTTCTAGATTTAGACGGGTTTCAAATAACTTGCGTATCTTACTTTGAAATTTTTTGTCCATGTTTTTCACAAACTGACAATGTTTTACGGATGCTCACAAAATAGAAAAAACAATTAATAAAATGAGATACTGTTTTTATATGTAATCAACTTTGCATTAACATATCAACATTAGTTTACAAGATGTGAGAACTTGACGTCTCAAAGCTTCTGCGTGAAGCCTTTTTTTTATAGCTTTTCGAGCTTTGAGTGGTGAGCGGTTTGACTTCTTACCCGTCTTAACGATATTAAGATTAGTGCTATAATGCCTTAGAAGGAGGAGAGTCTTTAACTCAAGGGAAGGAGGCTGGTGAAGCTCTTTCTACTTCTGATTTAGTACCTAGTCCATAGCCTTTTGCTTAGAGATAAAGTCTTTGACGATGTTCAGAACGAGAATACCTGTTGAACCTCTATATCCTCGGCTCCGTTCCGTCTACAGTATACGATCGCACAAAAGTTTGTCCTATACCTTAATAACAAATTAACAAGTTCCACACTACTCAGCCTGCGGTTACTGTTGCTGCGGTGCCTAGTTATCGAGTTATTAATAGTGTCATGCCAAATTACAAGGTCGTTTCGGTGAGACAAGTAGTGATGAAGGTAGTACTGTATTGTTTTCTGAGAGTCCCTAGCGTTAAAGTTCAAACTTAAACCTGGCTTTGTAAAGCAAGTATCTTTGACGCGCTTGTGGGACGGAGCGGGTAGTTTTCGGAGCGCGTGATCCAAGGAACTAGCTCCTAGAACGAATAACTTACACTTAAGGGACCTATGCGACGGCTACGTAGGCTCAAGTACCAAGGGAGTTGGAAAATTAAGTAGATTGGTTGAGCTCCAACAACACACACGGAGTAAACCTGAGGTTGAAAGAATTCAACTTGACTCACTTAATATCACCGTACCTGACCACTTAACACTACGGTCACGCAAAGAGAGCAATAATCGGACGGACAGAAACAGCTTTGATTTACTTGAAGCGAACTGGCTTTCAATTTCACCAAAGTTGGGTGGGGGATCAGGCAAACTGGTTAAGTTCCAACAACAGACGCTGCAGAAACCTGAGGATGAAAAAACTCAACTTGACTCACTTAATATCACCGTACCTGACCACTTAACACTACGGTCATGCAAAGAGAGCAATAATCGGACGGACAGAAACAGCTTTGATTTACTTGAAGCGAACTGGCTTTCAATTTCACCAAAGTTGGGTGGGGGATCAGGCAAACTGGTTAAGTTCCAACAACAGACGCTGCAGAAACCTGAGGATGAAAAAACTCAACTTAATTTGCCTGATATTCCGCTACCAGACCACCTAACATAAGGTTGGTGTCATCATCTTACAGCACAGTTTCGCAGAATTCTGGAGACATTTTGAGGATTTTTTGGTATTTTTTTTAAATGTTTTCACAAAATTTTTCGGAAAATTTTGTTCAGTAGGTTCGAGTCATAAACCAATCCAAAAAACTAGTACAGTACCTCTTGTCTATGTTGCAGTTTCTCGGATTATTATTCCGTTCACATATATCCAAAAGTTTTTGGTATCGAGAAAAAATTGTCAAGTCAGGTTGTCTATGTACCGACTGGAAGATATTTCAGTTCAACGGAACTGTCAAAAAATTTTGGGTATTGAGAAAAATTACCGGGTGCTAGCTTGCGGGAAAAATTCAACCATATAAGACATCGTATAAAATTTTATAGCACAAATGGAAAGTTTCAAAAGTTTGTCGAGTCTTACAGTTTAGGAGATCGGGCGGTCACCGGTCTTACACGGCACTTACGCTCTCTGCAATCCGCAACAGATGCTGTGCAATCCGCTACAGACCCTCTTCAAGCCGCAACATATGAATTCCGACCGACAGCACTCTGTTTGAGCCAACTGCTTTCGTACAACTCTGGGGATTCTGCCAACTGCACTCGTGTCGGGAAAACTGTCCGAGAAACAAATCGAAAGGGAACTATCAACGATCCCGGTCCCTTGTGTCCCTCGGTGAAGCTCGTGTCGTGAAGAGAAAGTAGTCGTGAGACGTCAAGTCCAGTTTGCGAACAACTTTAGCCTCTGTCGCCGACGGATGTCGTCTCGCCGTCAAGGCTGCTTTACCTGGGTTTCGTGATGGCTGACTTCTAAGCTGTGATTGCGTTCCTGTCCGTCAGTCGGATTGCGAGTCCCTTGTTGTGTCGCAATACTAAACTCTGTCCCTGGTGGGGCGCCAAATTGTGCTCGCTAAATCTCCATAGGATGAATTTAAAACCGAAAAATCAAAATAACTTCGTATTCTCGGCAATACAAAATTCATCGGCAATATTGATAATATCATCCAAAATTTGCTGTAAAACAAGTTCATAAATTCACCAATCATCAGCTTCAATAAACACATTGGCGCAAGCTAGCCACAAGAATCGGTCGGTAGTGTCCTTGCTCTTTTTGGCGGTCAGCCTTAATCAAGGCTGAACCAAATTAGAACCAAAAAACAGTTAAAATAGGATGTAACCCCCCTTTTTTTTATTAATACATGGGCAGGTGGAGTTTATATAGTGGCAAGTTTATATAGTCGGTACGTTTGCTTAGGCCGCTCGGCCAACTGTGCTTATGGTTGGTTACATTTTGGTCCAATCATATTCAAGCTTGTGCATTTATACTCTCGCTTACATTTGCGTTGCAACAGGTTGGGTCAAATGCTTTTTTGTTACCATTTTGTCTAGATTAAAAACAACAAGAATTTTTGACGCAGCTGTAGTCTTGCGTGTCATATTTTCTTTGTCTGTGTCGCTAAAAAACTTCTGATGGGAACATTTCTTCAACAAAAGAAACTCCTGCTTGAGCGATCTTAGAAGTTCAACAGATTTAATTCGTTTTAGCGAATACTTTTCTCTAAATAGTCATTGCTCGAGAGCCACTTACACGAAAGCTATTATCAGTAATTTTTTAATGGGTTGTTCCACTCTAGCACTGTGTTTGAGGCCGGAAATAGAAAATGCTGAGGACATCCTGATTGGTGGGTAAGGCCAGTTGTGAGGGTTTATGAAAATGGGTTATCCCAGATAGGCGTCCGTTTCAGTTTACGTTTTTCGTACTTCGTTTCCCTGATGCTAATCATTGTACTAATATTATGAGCCAGCTTTAGATTTGTAAGAAATCAACTCTTTTTATTCTGAAGCTTTGATCTGAAATTCAACCTTATTGTTCCGACTTTTGTAACAAAAGTAACGGAATAATTGTGCTCGGGGTGGGGTTTTTTTTCAGACAAAATTCGACTTTTTAATTAGCCATTTTTGTTGGATTTTTTATATCATTCCAAAGGTATTGTTGTCCTGAGCTTAAATTTGAAAACATATTTAACCTTCTATCATTTTTTTAAAAGTAATTGGGGTTTAAATATGGTCATTTTGGCCCATTTGGGACTATTAACGCGCAATATATTTCGCGTTATTAACGTCTTAGAAGTTTTTGCAAATTGGTTTGAGAAAGTTTATTTGCCATAATTTACTTTTTACTAGGAGCGTAATCTATCACTCTGTAATTTATATGGCGTGTGAGGGATAATTTTCACACAAAAAATCTCAAAATTGAATTAATTTTTTTCATTTTTTTTTTTTTTTTTT
>NC_087062.1:47869587-47917628 GCF_963678635.1 Symsagittifera roscoffensis
GGGTAATTTTCAGTAATTACAGGATAATTTTCTTAAAGTGAAACAATTTTAATACTTATTTTTGAAAAAGTAGTTTGTAAAATTCAAAAGAAAGTTTTTGGTTTTTGAAATGATTTTTTCAATGCAAATTTCTGATCTTTTTGCCTCAGTTTTAACGTAAGTTGTTTTTTGATTCATAAGTTATGCGTTCGTAGTTGCTGCTGTTAATGAGTTATTCGTGAATGACTATTTTGTAAGGATACATTTGTAGCTTTTTTTACCGATATAGAAGATGTTTCGTGTCTAAAAAATTTCGCTTTTGTGATTTTATAAATGTAAATATATGTGTGTAAAAATGTATAAATAATTATCTATCAAATCATAGGCGGATTTAGAAGAGGGTAATTCTCAGTTAATATATGATAATATTCTTAAAGTAAAACGATTTTATCTCTCTTTTTTGAAAAATAAGGTTATAAATTTCGGAAGTGTAAGTCACGGTCTTTCGGTGTGAGGAAATTGAAAGTTAGTGAGAAATGATTAAATTTATTTCAAAAAAATCGTAGGTTTTGGTGTCGCGAAGTGCCGTGGAAAGAACATTATCATATTTTTATTGGTGCAGTTAATGAAAAATACATATAGTGATTTTATGAAAAATTCCCAGTTACTTAGGATTAGTATTTTCGTCGTCTTCTAAAAATGTATCTTCCATATAACGTGCAATAGCGTGATCATAGTGATTGATTGAGAATTGCTTTGCTTTCGGTGCAACAAACCTATTTAATGTTTGCATTAGTCCTATGGTTGTGAATTGTATTTCATGAAGTGCTGTGCTTGGGTGGTGTAGTCGAGTTGGACATAATTCATTGTCTTCTGGATTATTATATCATGGATGTGATAATGGGTTAGTGAAATGGTAATATGATGTCCATGAGAGTGTGGAAAACAGAGTATATTCTTCAACCTGAGTTCGTTGGTCATTGTTAGTGGTCTGATAATAATTATCTTGTGAAAACTTGAAATGAAATCCAAAAAAGTTAAACATAGCGTATAAGATAGTCAATCTTTCTAAGATGTAATGAGACCATCCTAGAAAATCTAGGATTTCGTTTTTTAGGTTTACAAAACTAAAAACATTAACAGGTGAAATATCTTCATGACGGTATTTTTTACCGTTTAAATAAATGTGATTTTTAATATCTTTAAAGTGTTCACTGTAGTCTTTTGCATTGATGTTTGGAAATCCTCCGGTATCCTTAAGTTTTGATCTATGGAATGTCTTTGGATTGTATCCATTTTTGTAAGGAGTTATGCAAATATGATGTTGTAAATCGGATCTGGAGTATATACCGATTGATTGTAAATGTATGTTTGGGTTTCTAGCAATAGCTCTGATACTTTCTGGTGAAATTTCTTTAAGAAGGGTGATATAAGTGTAGCGTATGGTGTGAGAAGATAGTATTTATCTTCATCTTGGTTTAGCTGTACTGCATTGTAGCTACTTTCAGATCCACATGGAACGGCTTTATCCCAAAAAAAAGGTTCGTCTAGAAAGTGTGTCAACAAATTGTTTTCTACTTTTGTAGAATATAGGGATTCTTTTGTAACACCTTTTATCTTCAAAAACATATAATGCGGATATTTTTTTTTCGTACATGTGTAATGCCATAATAAGTTTCCTTCGTAATCTATAAGATTTGATCTAGTTCCTGATAACTAATAACCTGTGTAAGGTATTTTTAAAACTGCGAGTGCAAGTGATTGTAAAATTTGTGTTCGTTCAAGTTCACATAAGTGATGAAGCGTTTCTAATTCTGATAGTAATTTTACTTGAAAAATTAGGCTTATTGTGTAATCCAATTTCAAGTCTAAGAGGATTTCATAGTGGATTGCACCAAAATAAGAATTGATCATGAGTGATAGTTCTTGTAAACGTATACTGCCTTTGTCTTGTGGGCAAAATTTTCAACCAGTATTTCCTGTGTTTTTCAGAAATGTTAGTGATATGTACGAATTTTCGTCGTTATTATTGTGATACGTTGTATATGGGTTACTTATTAATTTTCCTGTTTTCATGTTGACACCTTTTTTGCATTCGAGAAGAATTTACTGAATATTGTGGTTTATAAAGTGGAGTTTTAAATTTGCAAACGAGTTCTGTTTCAGGGTAATTTTGAAAACGTGTCAATTTAATTTCTATTCCTTTGATATTGTTATAACGATTTGTTTTTTGTTGGATTTTATCAGGGTGTACTTTGTCATAAGGGGTTGATTCAATGAAGTTTTTTGACGAAATTTCATCGTTCTTGCGTGAATTTTTGCAACTTGAAATGTGTTACATGTGTCTTCAGGGAACCAAACAAAATTTGCTTGTGTTTTTGTTGTTGGATAACAAAAACTCTGGTCATTTTTGCAAGGTAAGCGAATTCCTTGATAAATGATAGTGTCGCCTTTTATGTCTCGTGTTAGTTGCACTTTTTCTAAATGGATTTTCCAAGCGAAAAACATTATTTCTTGATATCCTTTGTTTTTTGTGTCTGCTTTACAATTTGAAGGTGTGTTTATTCCAAGGTGTGGTATCCCATTTTTATCATGGAGACTATAATTTAATCGTCCATGTGCGCTCACCAATTAATGAACGGGTATTTATAGTCTAATTTTATATGGCCTTGGTATCTTTCAAGTTCTGCTTGATGCGCAGAGTCTCGAAAAAAACTTGAAAATTTACCAATTTTCGATTGTGCATTTATATTTAGTTAGTTTTAATTGTTGAAGCTCGCTTTTACAATCTTCAGGATTAAGATCTAAAAATTTGTTTATATTGCTTGGATAGTAAGATTCGTGATAGAGTCCAGTTTTATTTCCGTTTGAGACTTGTGAACAATTTATTTTTTTCTCTGAAATTGTTGCTGTGAATTTATATCCAGTTAAGGTTGTAGCTCGGATTGGTAAGAAAGGGAACGGTTGAGGGATCCAATCTGGCGGCTCATCGTGGGCTAAAAAGATGGTTGTTCCGAGAGCGAAATTAGTGACGAGTGGCTTTTCTATAATTTGCTTGATTGTATCTTTTATGTTTGGATGGTGGGCTGCTAAGTGAGTAACTGGGCTTTGTGGGTAGCTATGTCTTGTATAGATGTGCTCTGTTATTGCTGTATTCCTATAGTTTTGTGGAACTAAAGATAACGGATGGTTATTATGTAATTTGTGTAATTGTGGTACAGTAGTTGTTGTAATTATGTTGTCATGTGGAGTATCGTATTCATTTGCTGTGGCTGATAGTTTTTTGTTGTATTCATTTTTTTGAGCGTCGATAAAAGTTTTATTAATTGAGGTTCAAAATATACCAAAAAATCCTGCGAATAATATGCGTGCTACACTTGCTTGTTTGTTTACTTGTGTATGTAATACGCATGTGTTATAGATTCCTTTCAATAATGAGAAATGAAATCCAAAAAAGTTAAACATAGCGTATAAGATAGTCAATCTTTCTAAGATGTAATGAGACCATCCTAGAAAATCTAGGATTTCGTTTTTTAGGTTTACAAAATTAAAAACATTAAAAGGTGAAATATCTTCTTGACGGTATTTTTTACCGTTTAAATAGATGTGATTTTTAATATCTTTAAAGTATCCACTGTAGTCTTTTGCATGGATGTTTGGAAATCATCCGGTTTCCTTAAGTTTTGATCTATGGAGTGTCTTTGGATTGTATCCATTTTTGTAAGGAGTTATGAAATTTTTGTGTGCAATTATGATGTTGTAAATCGCATCTGGAGTATATACCGATTGATTGTAAATGTATGTTTGGGTTTCTAGCAATAGCTCTGATGCTTTCTGGTGAAATTTCTCTAAGGGTGACATAAGTGTAGGGTATGGTGTGAGAAGATAGTATTTATCTTCATCTTGGTTTAGCTGTACTACATTGTGGCTACTTTCAGTTCCACATGGAACGGCTTTATCCCAAAAAAAGTTCGTCTAGAAAGTGTGTCAACAAATTGTTTTCTACTTTTGTAGAATATAGGGATTCTTTTGTAACACATTTATCTTCAAAAACGTATAATGGGGATATTTTTTTCGTACATGTGTAATGCCATAATAAATTTCCTTCGTAATCTATAAGATTTGATCTAGTTCCTGATAATTATTAACCTGTGTAAGGTATTTTTAATACTGCGAGTGCAAGTGAGTGTAAAATTTGTGTTCGTTCAAGTTCACATAAGTGAGGAAGCGTTTCTAATTCTGATAGTAATTTTACTTGAAAAATTATGCTTATTGTGTAATCCAATTTCAAGTCCAAGTGGATTTCATAGTGAATTGCACCAAAATAAGAATTGATCATGAGTGATAGTTCTTGTAAACGTATACTGCCTTTGTCTTGTGGGCAAAATTTTCAACCAGTATTTCCTGTGTTTTTCAGAAATGTTAGTGATATGTACGAATTTTCGTCGTTATTATTGTGATACGTTGTATATGGGGTACTTATTAATTTTCCTGTTTTCATGTCGACACCTTTTTTGCATTCGAGAAAAATTTCCTGAATATTGTGGTTTATAAAAATGAGTTTTAAATTTGCAAGCGAGTTCTGTTTAAGGGTAAATTTGAAAACGTGTCAAATTAATTTCTATTCCTTTGATATTGTTATAACGATTTGTTTTTTGTTGGATTTTATCAGGGTGTACTTTGTCATAAGGGGTTGATTCAATGAAGTTTTGTTGATGAAATTTTATCGTTCTTGCGTGAACTTTTGCAACTTGAAATGTGTTACATGTGTCTTCAGGGAACCAAACAAAATTTGCTTGTGTTTTTGTTGTTGGATAACAAAAACTCTGGTCATTTTTGCAAGGTAAGCGAATTCCTTGATAAATGATAGTGTCGCCTTTTATGTCTCGTGTTAGTTGCACTTTTTCTAAATGGATTTTCCAAGCGAAAAACATTATTTCTTGATATCCTTTGTTTTTTGTGTCTGCTTTACAATTTTATATGACCATGGTATCTTTCAAGTTCTGCTTGATGTGCACACTCTCGAAAGAAACTTGAAAATTTAACAATTTTCGATTCGTGCCTTTATATTTAGTTAGTTTTAAATGTTGAAGCTCGCTTTTACAACCTTCAGGATTAAGATCTAAGAATTTTTTTATCTTGCTTGGGTTGTAAGATTCGTGATAGAGTCCAGTTTTATTTCCGTTTGAGACTTGTGAACAATTTACTTTTTTCTCTGAAATTGTTGCTGTGAATTTTTATCCTGTTAAGGTTGTAGCTCGGGCTTTTGATTAAAGTATCGCTACTATATTAGTTGTTTCTTTTACTTGTAGTTCGGATTCGCGTTGAGTTACTTGGTTTATGGCGTATTTATGTTGTTTTTTGTTCAATTTCTTCGCAATCATAGTATGTAACTAATGAATCTTGTGGTCCTGTTCGAGGGGAGGATTTTATGGGATGTTGGCTCTGAAAAAATAAGGGGAGAGATGGTTTGGAGAAAAAAGATTATTAAAAGATACAAGTGTAGGACAGTCCCGAATATGGTTTATAGAATGTGATGTATCCAAGTGTCTTTTTTGTACATCTATCGTTTTTATAGATAATTTCTGTCGTAATAAATGGGGAGTTAAGGATTGAGCTGTTATATTTGGCGGAGCTAGGGGAGAGGGTGATGTACTAAAATACTTAATTTTACTGCTATTTCAAATTTAACTGTTAAATTGTCTTGGGTAAGGACTTGTATGTTGTGTTCCTGTATGTCTTTGTGAAAATCGTGTCTGTTTTGTAATCTGTTGAGTGCTCAATTATTTAGTCTGTTGCTATCAAGATGTTGACCAAATAAAGGAGAGTGTGCTACGAATGTATTTCAATCTAATCGTAGGGGTCTATTATTGGTTAAAAGTTTTCTATATCTATCGTCTAAATTTGTAGGGAAAGTTAGAGGAAATGTTGCTTTTGGGGTTTGACTTAATGTTGAAGGGGTTGGAGGTAGAGATAGTGTTTCTTGTAATGACAAAGATGTATCCGATGAGATATCTATATGGTCGTTTACCAAGTTTGGTTCACCTTGAGTGAAAGCTTGTGTCATCGAATGTGGGAGACGTTGCGTTGAAGTTGGAGGCTTAAAGGGATTTTTACGAATTGATTCAGATGTGGGGGTTGATCCTAAGTAATCCGATGGTATGTTCGGAGTGTTTTGTTGTGAAGCAGTTTGTTATGGTAGCGGGGAACTTTGAATTGTATTACAGGAAAGATCCAAAGGATTTGGGGTTGGTCATGAGGGTATATTAAAATGAACTCTGGGAGTTGTAAAATTTCTATTACGTCTTAGATGTATGGTTTGTCTGTCTATTATATATAATTGATTTTGGTTTTGACTAGGGCGTCTTGTTCTATTAAGTTCTTGTCGGAGAGAAGGGCAAATATTGTATGTTGGTTCGTATTGTGGTTCGCTTAGAGGTGCGTGGTGAACTACGGGTATTAAAGGTTCTGATAGTAATGCGTGTCTTTCTTAAAATGTACATGGGATTTCTTAAAAAGCGATACGGGTTGATGGTTGGGGGTGATTTGTCTGACTAAACGTTCGTGTTGTTGGAGATTCCTGGGATGTTGTAGTCGGTGGCGAATGTTGTGTTGGTTGTTGACTAGCAATTTTGAAAAGTTATTGAATTTCTACTGATGAAGAAAAATTATGTTGATTATAATATTCTTCTACGAAAATGATTAAAAATATCGCTGCTGGTGCAAAATTTATTTTTGCTTTTTTTATACATTTGCAAATTGTCAAAATTAGGGAGACTAGAAAGGTGAGAAAAAAGAAGGAAGATGTTTTTCTTGTTAAATAAATGTCTTAATATTTAAATAGTTGTTGAAATACCGTATCTGAGGAGGTTGTCAAGAATTTTTGCGAGGTTGAGACAGGTTTTTTATAGTGAGTGAAAAATTACCAAAAAACGGCAAAAAATTACGGGAAATTTCAAAGGTGTCTATGATATAAAAACATAATAATTTGAAAGAAGATTGATAGATGTAAAAAAAAGTTTTTAAATTATTAATTTGAAGAGTGGAACTGAGTAAGAGAGAAGCATTTGAGAAATCATTCGTCCTTATCGAATTATTTTTTCTTTTTCGATGCAAAAAGTGCGTGTGGTCGGATTTTCTATTCTTTTTTGACAAGTGGGTTGGATATAGGCAATTTTTGGTAAGGGGAAGTCTGAAAGTCAAATAATGAGCTTCCTAGTTTTTTTTATTAGATGATCGGGGGTATTATAGGGTTATTTTTACTTTAGGCTAAATTCATATTTTTCCTTGAGGAAAATTTGGGGTGTAAGTTGGGACAATACTATTGATCTCTGTACTAGTTGATAGGGAAATGTTGTAATATTCATATTTTGGTTTATTTTGGTTGTCAAATAAGAGCTTGTTGCTTATTTGTGACCTGGAGATGTTTAAGCTATGGTTTCATACATGTTTGAAGCATCTAAAGTGTCGGCTAAAGAAGTGGTGTCAAAATGGGGTGATGTTTACATAGTTGCAGATTGGCTAAAGTTGAACTTGTTGTTCAAGGGTGTCAGCATGAATTTGGGAAAAGAGAAGAAAGGTTTATTACAATTTCAAAATTCGAAAAGATTAATTAATTAAAAAGAGGTTTTTGAAATTCAATTTTCTTTAATTTTTTAGAATGTGGAATGAAATTTTGGTAATTTTTTCGTGGTTGTCTTCTGAATCGTGATAATTGTCGTTGTTGAGATTTTTCTTTTGTTTCCTGTGATAGAATTGTTTCTTCTAATTTTTGATTTTTTTTGTTTTTTGAGGTGTTTGCTTACTGTTAACTTATTGAGATTTTAGTCGGGTGTTTTTAATTTCTATAATTTTCGGGTTCTAATAATCGTGTTGAACAATTTGGATCTTGTGTTTCTTGGTGGTTGTCGTCTGAGTTGTCGTGGACAATCTTGAGTCCTGTAAAGGAGTATAACTGTGTTAGTTCGCGAAAAGAGTGTTCTTTTGGGTAATATGACAAAAAATTGTTTCTCTGTTGCGCTATTTCTTTTTTTGTTTGAATCAAAAAAATAGGACGCTAATTTTAAGATTTGTGGGTGATGAAAGTGCTCTTAAAATTAATTATTTAGTAGGTTGGCAATAGCCTTGTGTGCTTTTTGAGGAATTTGCTGTGAACTTTATTGGTATTTGTGGTTTTTAATTGAAAAGAATTTCATAAGGTGATAGTCCTAGTGTTGTTGTTATCTGTGAAGTATAAGCTAAGGGGAAAAATGTTACATCTATTGATCCTTCCGGGTAATTTGTATCAGTTCCATTTATCATACATCTGAGGTACTCGTGTAGTGAACGGTTCATTCCTTCGACTAAACCACTAGTCCATGGGGCATGAGAAGTTCGTGGTTTGTGTTTAATGTTCTATAGATGTCATAATGTGATAATTTCATTATTCATGAAATCAGTGCCATTATCGGTGACAAGGGTTTCTGGTAATTCAAATTTTGCTATCCAGTGTTCGTGAAGTGTTGTATATGCATAGTAGGCATTAAAATGACGTACTGGGTTGAGTGCTACGTAGTGTGTAAATGCATCAACTATAACAGTTATATATGAGTTTCCTTCAGTAGAGGGTGATATCGGCCCTTTGGTATCAAATGAGATTCTGTGATTGAAATATGAACTTTGCCCTTTAAATGTCTTTTTTCTTGCTATTTATTTCTGATGTGGGTATGGTTTAATTAAATGGTACAATATGCAATCGTTACATAAATCTTAAATCCAAATCAGTGTATTTGGAGAGTAAAAAGTTTGGATAAAATTGAAATATGTTTTTTTCTGATCCTGCATGTCTTTTTGTATTTAAGTAATGTGAAAAGCGAAATGTTAGGAATATCATTCTTAGTGGTAAACTTGATATCCTATATTTCTTGATAGCCTTTGTTTTTTGTGTCTGCTTTACAATCTGAAGGTGTGTTTATTCTAATGTGTGGTATCCCATTTTTATCATGGATACCATAAGTTAATCGTCCATGTGCGCTCACCAATTAATGAACGGGTATTTATAGTCTAATTTTATATGTCCATGGTATCTTTCAAATTCTGCTTGATGTGCAGAGTTTGGAAAAAAGAGAAACTTACTAATTTTCGATTTGCGCCTTTATATTTAGTTAGTTTTAAACGTTGAAGCTCGCTTTTACAATCTTCAGGATTAGGATTTAAAAACTTTTTATATTGCTTGGATAGTAAGATTAGTGATAGAGTCCAGTTTTGTTTCCGTTTGAGACTTGTAAACAATTTACTTTTTTCTCTGAAATTGTTGCTGTGAATTTATATCCAGTTAAGGTTGTAGCTCGGGCTTTTCAATAAAGTGTCGCTACTATATTCGTTGTTTCTTTTACTTGTAGTTCGGATTCGCGTTGAGTTACTTGGTTTATGGCGTATTTATGTTGTTTTTTGTTCAATTTCTTCGCAATCATAGTATGTAACTAATGAATCTTGTGGTCCTGTTCGAGGGGAGGATTTTATGGGATGTTGGCTCTGAAAAAATAAGGGGAGAGATGGTTTGGAGAAAAAAGATTATTAAAAGATACAAGTGTAGGACAGTCCCGAATATGGTTTAAAGAATGTGATGTATCCAAGTGTCTTTTTTGTACATCTATCGTTTTTATAGATAATTTCTGTCGTAATAAATGGGGAGTTAAGGATTGAGCTGTTATATTTGGCGGAGCTAGGGGAGAGGGTGATGTACTAAAATACTTAATTTTACTGCTATTTCAAATTTAACTGTTAAATTGTCTTGGGTAAGGACTTGTAGGTTGTGTTCCTGTATGTCTTTGTGAAAATCGTGTCTGTACTGTAATCTGTTGAGTGCCCAATTAATTTGTCTGTTGCTATCAAGATGTTGACCAAATAAGGGAGGGATTGCTACGAATGTATTCCAAACTAATCGTAGGCGTTTAGTTTTGGTTAAAAGTTCTCTATATCTATCGTCTAAATTTGTAGGGAAAGTTAGAGGAAATGTTACTGTTGGGGTTTGACTCATTGTTGAAGGGGTTGAAGGTAGTGATAGAGTTTCTTGTAATGTTAAAGATGTATCCGATGAGATATCTGTAGGGTCGTTTACCAAGTTTGGTTCACCTTAAGTGAAAGCTCGTGTCATCCAATGTGGGAGACGTTGCGTTTAAGTTGGAGGCTTAAAGGGATTTTTACGAATTGATTCAGATGTGGGGTTGATCCTAAGTAATCCGATGGTATGTTCGGAGTGTTTTGTTGTGAAGCAGTTTGTAATGGTGGAGGGGTACTTTGAATTGTATTACAGGAAAGATCCACAGGATTTGGGGTTGGCGATGAGGGTATAATAAAATGAACTCTGGGAGTTGTAAAATTTCTATTACGTCTTAGATGTATGATTTGTCTGTCTATTGTAGATAATTGATTTTGGTTTTGACCAGGGTGTCTTGTTCTATTAAGGTCTTGTTGGAGAGAAGGGTATAAATTGTATGTTGGTTTGTATTGTGGTTCGCTTAGAGGTGCGTGTTGAACTACGGGTATTAAAGGTGCTGATATTAATGTGCGTCTTTCTTAAAATGTATATGGGTTTCCTTGAAATGCGATACGGGTTGATGGTTGGGGGTGTTTTTTCTGACTAAATGTTCGTGTTGTTGGAGAATCCTGGGATGTGGTAAACGGTGGCGAATGTTGTGTTGGTTGTTGATTAGCAATTTTGAAAACTTATTGAATTTTTACTTATGAAGAAAAAATTATATTTATTATAATATTCTTCTACAAAAATGATTAAAAATATCGCTGCTGGTGCAAAAATTATTTTTGCCTTTTTTATACATTTGCAAATTGGGAAATCCAGAAAGGTGAGAAAAAAGAAGGAAGATCTTTTTCTTGTTAAATAAATGTCTTAAGATTTAGATAGTTGTTGAAATAACGTACCTGAGGAGGTGGTCAAGGATTTTTGCGAAGTTGCGAAAAAAACTTATTTGGTATTTTTTCGTGGTTGACTTCTGAATCGTGATAATTGTCGTTGTTGAGATTTTTTTTTTGTTTCCTGTGATAGAATTTTTTCTTCTGATTTTCGATTTTTCTTTGTTTTTGAGGTGTTTGCTTACTGCTAAGTTCTTGAGATTTTAGTTGGGTGTTTTTAATTTCTTTAGTTTTTGGTTCTAATAATCATGTTGAACTATTGGGATCATGTGTTTGTTGGTGATTGTCGTCTGAGTTGTCGTGGACAACCTTGAGTCCTGTAAAGGAGTATAACTGTGTTAGTTCGCGAAAAGCGTGTTCTTTTGGGTAATATGGCAAAAGATTGTTTCTCTGTTGCACTATTTCTTTTTTTGTTTGAATTAAAAAATTAGGGAGCTAATTTTAAGATTTGTGGGTGATGAAAATGCTCTTCATCGTGCGTGTGTAATGGTAAATTATAAAAAATTAATTATTTAGTAGGTTGGCAATAGACTTGTGTGCTTTTTGAGGAATTTGCTGTGAACATTATTGGTTTTCGTGGTTTTTGATTGAAAAGGATTTCATAAGGTGATAGTCCTAGTCTTGTTGTTATCTGTGAATTATACGCTAAGGTGAAAAATGTTACATCTGTTGGTCATTCCGTATATTTTGTATCAGTTCCATTTATGATACATCTGAGGTACTCTTGTAGTGAACGGTTCATTCCTTCGACTAAACCACTAGTCCATGGGGCATGAGAAGTTCGTGGTTTGTGTTTAATGTTGTATAGATGGCGTAATATGATAAATTCATTATTTATGAAATCAGTGCCATTATCGGTGACAAGGGTTTCTGGTAATTCAAATTTTGCTATCCAGTGTTCGTGAAGTGTTGTATATACATAGTAGGCATTAAAATGAGGTACTGGGTTGAGTGCTACGTAGTGTGTAAATGCATCAACTATACCCGTTATATATGGGTTTCCTTCAGAAGAGGGTGATATCGGTCCTTTTGTATCAAATGAGATTATGTGATTGAAATATGAACTTTGCCCTTTAAATATCTTTTTTTTCTTGCTATTTGCTTCTGATGTGGGTATGGTTTAATTAAATGTCACGTTATGCAATCGTTACATAAATCTTTAATCCAAATCAGTGTATTTGGAATATAAAAAGTTTGGATAAAGTTTGAATATGTTTTTTTTCTGATCCTGCATGTCTTTTTGTATTTAAGGAATGTGAAATGCGAAATACTAGGAATATCATTCTTAGTGGTAAACAGGGTACTTGAATTCAGATGTTTTATATTCCAAAATATCGGTGTTTTCGTTTCTGGATGTGTTATTATTTTTTCTGAAGTATCTAAGAAGTGTTTTTTTTCCTAGAACTGTGATATCTGATTTTATGGGTTTTGTTTTATGTTTGTGCCAAGATTTTAGTTGTCTAATGACTGGGTCAAGTTTTCGATATTTTTGTAGTAGCTCAAGTGTCAATTTTTTTTTGGCTGGTAGAAAGATATTTTCAATTTCTGTTTTTGAAAGAGATATGTTATCTAGAGAGAGTCAAAAAAATATAAAAACTTGGTTTATTGTGTATTTTGAATCTAAATCTGGTGGTCTTGATAAATTTATGTTATCAGTTACGTTTTCTTTCTCTATTGAAGAGAATGTCAAAAAGTGTTTTTATTTTGTGTTGTAAGTTTATTGGTACTTTAGTTGCTGGTTGTTTTTTGAAAAATGCGTCAGGTTTTAGAGGTAGATGTAGTGGTGAATTTACTATTCCAAGATCGAATTGAGATGTGTCGTAAACGATTGGATAATTAAATAGTAGTACTGCTAGTTGTTCAAACTCTTGTTGTGTAATTTGAGAGAGTTGAAAATTGAACATTGTAAGAAATTTTTGTTGTGGAGTGGTATATTTTGATAACTGAGATGTTGGCTTAACATAAGGTGTTTTTGTAAAGTAGTCTGTGTTTCGTACTGGATCACATTTTTTAGTATTAGTGATAATTCTTCAATAAGAATTGTTATTTGGCATATATCTAATATTTTCAAGATGTTATTTACTCTATATGCTTTTTCTGTTGTGGGAGAAACGGTTGCATTTACTTCACAATAACCTAAATGTCTTAGAGGTGATGCTAATATTTAAAGACTTATTGAATACGTGTAGAAAAAATTATATCTGAAATTGATTTCTGTGTGTATTTAACTGATGAGATCGTTAATCAAAAAATTTTATGAATTGGCTTGAATTCAAATTCTGACATGTTTAGTCGTTGTTTATTTAGTTTCATGTTGTATTGGTGGACTTGATTCATTGGAAGTTGTATACATATCCTGCTAGTGGTTTGAGATGTTTTCGTTCTTGGTTGTAAATAAGATTTTGAGAAAAAAGAAGGTGGTTTTATTTAGACTTCGAAAGAATGTGAATGATTTGATTTCCATTCTTGTATTTTTATCCCTTATATGTATTTTGCTATTTAGGATATTAATAGTAGGGATATATTTAGTAATAAATGGTATTCCAACGATTTTGTGTTTTTTCTCTCTGTGATATGGAGTGTTTGTTTGAAAGAATTAGTTAAAAGTTCATTTTGTTCCATTGTTCGAGTGCGAACAAGGAGTTTTTTCAAAAATTTTCCAAATTTGTTAAACATGATGCTTGTGCTGTAGCTAATTTTGTATAGTCCTAGTCGTTTTGTTATCTGTGAATTATAAGCTAAGGGGGAAAATGTTACATCTATTGATCATTCCGTGTATTTTGTATCAGTTCCATTTATGATACATCTGAGTTTTTTTTGTAGTGAACGGTTCATTCCTTCGACTAAACCACTAGTCCTTGGGCCATGAGAAATTCGTGGTTTGTGTTTAATGTTGTATAGATGGCATAATATGATAAACTCATAATTTATGAAATCAGTGCCATTATCGGTGACAAGGGGTTCTGGTAATTCATTTTCTGCTATCCAGTGGAGTGGTATATTTTGATAACTGAAATGTTGGCTTAACATAAGGTGTTTTTTTAAAGTAGTCTGTGTTTCGTACTGGATCACATTTTTTAGTATTAGTGATAATTCTTCAATAAGAATTGTTATTTGGCATATATATAATAATTTCAAGATGTTATTCACTCTATATGCTTTTTCTGTTGTGGGAGAAACGGTTGCATTTACTTCACAATAACCTAAATGTCCTAGAGGTGATGCTAATATATAAAGACTTATTGAATACGTGTAGAAAAAATTATATCTGAAATTGATTTCTGTGTGTATTTAACTGATGAGATCGTTAATCAAAAAATTTTATGAATTGGCTTGAATTCAAGTTCTGACATGTTTAGTCGTTGTTTATTTAGTTTCATGTTGTATTGGTGGACTTGATTCATTCGAAGTTGTATACATATCCTGCTAGTGGTTTGAGATGTTTTCGTTCTTGGTTGTAAATAAGATTTTGAGAAAAAAGAAGGTTGTTTATTTAGACTTCGAAAGAATGTGAATGATTTGATTTCCATTCTTGTATTTTTATCCTTTATATGTATTTTGCTATTTAGGATATTAATAGTAGGGATATATTTAGTAATAAATGGTTTTCCAACGGTTTTGTGTTTTTTCTCTCTGTGATATGGAATGTTTGTTTGAAAGAATTAGTTAAAAGTTTATTTTGTTCCATTGTTCGAGTGCGAACAAGGAGTTTTTTCAAAATTTTTCCAAGTTTGTTAAACATGATCCTTGTGCTGTAGCTAATTTTGTATAGTCCTAGTCTTTTTGTTCTCTGTGAATTATAAGCTAAGGTGAAAAATGTTACATCTGTTGATCATTCCGTGTATTTTGTATCAGTTCCATTTATGATACATCAGAGGTACTCTTGTAGTGAACGGTTCATTCCTTCGACTAAACCACTAGTCCATGGGGCATGAGAAGTTCGTGGTTTGTGTTTAATGTTGTATAGATGGCGTAATATGATAAATTCATAATTTGTGAAATCAGTGCCATTATCGGTGACAAGGGGTTCTGGTAATTCAAATTTGGCTATCCAGTGTTCGTGAAGTGTTGTATATGCATAGTAGGCATTGAATTGAGGTACTGGGTTGAGTGCTACGTAGTGTGTAAATGCATCAACTATAAACGTTATATATGAATTTCCTTCAGAAGAGGGTGATATCGGTCCTTTGGTATCAAATGAGATTCTGTGATTGAAATATGAACTTTGCCCTTTGAATGTCTTTTTTTCTTGCTATTTGTTTCTGATGTGGGTATGGTTTAATTAAATGGCACAATATGCAATCGTTACATAAGTCTTAAATCCAAATCAGTGTATTTGGAGAGTAAAAAGTTTGGATAATATTTAAATATGTTTTTTTTTCTGATCCTGCATGTCTTTTTGTATTTCAGTAATGTGAAATGCGAAATGTTAGGAATATCATTCTTAGTGGTAAACTTGATATCCTATATTTCTTGATATCCTTTGTTTTTTGTGTCTGCTTTACAATTTGAAGGTGTGTTTATTCCAATGTGTGGTATCCCATTTTTATCATGGAGACCATAAGTTAATCGTCCATGTGCGCTCACCAAATAATGAACGGGTATTTATATTGTATTTTTATATGTCCATGGTATCTTTCAAATTCTACTTGATGTGCAGAGTTTGGTAAAACTTGAAAGTTTACCAATTGACGATTTGTGCCTTTATATTTAGTTAGTTTTAAATGTTGAAGCTCGCTTTTATAATCTTTAGGATTAGGATTTAAAAACGTTTTTATATTGCTTGGATAGTAAGATTCGTGATAGAGTCCAGTTTTGTTTCCGTTTGAGACTTGTGAACAATTTACTTTTTTCTCTGAAATTGTTGCTGTGAATTTATATCCAGTTAAGGTTGTAGCTCGGGCTTTTGAATGAAGTGTCGCTACTATATTCGTTGTTTCTTTTACTTTTAGTTCGGATTCGCGTTGAGTTACTTGGTTTATGGCGTATTTATGTTGTTTTTTGTTCATTTTCTTCAGAATCATAGTGTGTAACTAATGAATTTTGTGGTCCTGTTCGAGGAGAAGGATTTTGGCTCTGAAAAAATAAGGGGAGAGATGGTTTGGAGAAAAAAGATTATTAAAAGATACAAGTGTAGGACAGTCCCGAATATGGTTTATAGAATGTGATGTATCCAATGTCTTTTTTTATTTTGAAAAGTCGAACTGAGTAAGAAAGAAGCATTTGAGAAATCGTTTGTTCTTACCGAAATATTTTTTATTTTTCGAGGCAAAAAGTGCGTGCGGTCGGATTGTCTATTCTTTTTTGACAATTGGGTTGGATATAGGCAGTTTTTGGTGAGGGAAAGTCCTAAAGTCAAAAAATGAGCTTCCTAGTTGTTTTATTGGATGATTGGGGGTATTCTAGGGTTATTTATCCTTTACGGTAATTGATCGTGTCTTATTTTTACTTAAAGCAAAATTAATTTTTTTCCTGGAGGGAAATTTGGGGTGTAAGTTGGGAAAATACTGTTGATCTCTGTACTAGTTGATAGGGAAACGTTGTAATATTCAAATTTTGGTTTAATTTGGTTGTCAAATAATAGCGTGTTGCTTATTTTGACCTGGAGATCTTCAAACTATAGTTTCATATATGTTTGAACTCTATAAAGTGTCGGCTAAAGAAGTGGTGTCAAAATGGGTTGATGTTTACATAGTTTCTGATTGGCTAAAGTTGAACTAGTTGTTCAAGGGTGTCAGCATGAATTTGGGAAAAGAGAAGGAAGGTTTATCACACTTTCAATGTTCAAAAAGATTAATTAATTAGAAAGAGATTTTTGAAATTCAACTTTCTTCAATATTTTAGAATGTGGAATGAAGTTTTGGTAATTTTTCGTGGTTGACTTCTGAATCGTGATAATTGTCGTTGTTGAGATTTTTTTTTGTTTCCTGTGATACAATTTTTTTTTTCTAATTTTTCGATTTTTCTTTGTTTTTGAGGTGTTTGCTTACTGCTAACTTCTTGAGATTTTAGTTGGGTGTTTTTAATTTCTTTAATTTTTGGTTCTAATAATCGTTTTGAACTATTTGGATCATGTGTTTGTTGGTGATTGTCGTCTGAGTTGTCGTGGACGACCTTGAGTCCTGTAAAGGAGTATAACTGTGTTAGTTCGCGAAAAGCGTGTTCTTTTGGGTAATATGGCAAAAGATTGTTTCTCTGTTGCACTATTTCTTTTTTTGTTTGAATTAAAAAATTAGGGCGCTAATTTTAAGATTTGTGGGTGATGAAAATGCTCTTCATCGTGCGTGTGTAATGGTAAATTATAAAAAATTAATTATTTAGTAGGTTGGCAATAGACTTGTGTGCTTTTTGAGGAATTTGCTGTGAACATTAATGGTTTTCGTGGTTTTTGATTGAAAAGGATTTCATAAGGTGATAGTCCTAGTCTTGTTGTTATCTGTGAATTATACGCTAAGGTGAAAAATGTTACATCTGTTGGTCATTACGTGTAATTTGTATCAGTTCCATTTATGATACATCTGAGGTACTCCTGTAGTGAACGGTTTATTCCTTCGACTAAACCACTAGTCCATGGGGCATCAGAAGTTCGTGGTTTGTGTTTAATGTTGTATAGATGGCATAATATAATAAATTCATTATTTATGAATTCAGTGCCATTATCGGTGACAAGGGTTTCTGGTAATTCAAATTTTGCTATCCAGTGTTTGTGAAGTGTTGTATATGCATAGTAAATTTAAAATGAGGTTTTGGGTTGAGTGCTATGTAGTGTGTAAATGCATCAACTATAACCGTTATATATGAGTTTGCTTCAGAAGAGGGTGATATCGGTCCTTTTGTATCAAATGAGATTCTGTGATTGAAATATGAACTTTGCCCTTTAAATATCTTTTTTTCTTGCTGTTTGTTTCTGATGTGGGTAGGGTTTAATTAAATTACACGTTATGCAATCGTTACATAAATCTTTAATCCAAATCAGTGTATTTGGAATATAAAAAGTTTGGATAAAATTTGAATATGTTTTTTTCTGATCCTGCATGTCTTTTTGTATTTAAGGAATGTGAAATGCGAAATGCTCGGAATATCATACTTAGTGGTAAACAGGGTACTTGTAATTCAGATGTTTTGTATTCCAAAATATCGGTGTTTTGGTTTCTGGATGTGTTATTATTTTTTCTGAAGTATCTAAGAAGTGTTTTTTTCCTAGAACTGTGATATCTGCTTTTATGGTTTTTTTTTAATGTTTGTGCCAAGATTTTAGTTGTCTAATGACTGGGTCAAGTTTTCGATATTTTTGTAGTAGCTCAAGTGTCAATTTTTTTTTGGCTGGTAGAAAGATATTTTCAATTTCTGTTTTTGAAAGAGATATGTTATCTAGAGAGAGTCAAAATAGGTTAAAAACTTGGTTTATTGTGTTTTTTGAATCTATATCTGGTGGTCTTGATAAATTTATGTTATCAGTTAAGTTTTCTATTGAAGAGAATGTCAAAAAGTGTGTTTATTTTGTGTTGTAAGTTTATTGGTACTTTAGTTGCTGGTCGTTTTTTGAAAAATGCGTCAAGTTTTAGAGGTAGATGTAGTGGTGAATTTACTATTCCAAGATCGAATTGAGATGTGTCGTAAACGATTGGATAATTAAATAGTAGTACTGCTAGTTGTTCAAACTCTTGTTGTGTAATTTGAGAGAGTTGAAAATTAAACATTGTAAGAAATTTTTGTTGTGGAGTGGTATATTTTGATAACTGAGTGGGTGTCATAAGGTGTTTTTGTAAAGTAGTCTGTGTTTTGTACTGGATCACATTTTTTGGTATTAGTGATAATTCTTCAATAAGAATTGTTATTTGGCATATATCTTATATTTTCCAGATGTTATTTACTCTATTTGCTTTTTCTGTTGTGGGAGAAACGGTTGCATTTACTTCACAATAACCTAAATGTCCTAGAGGTGATGCTATTATATAAAGACTTATTGAATACGTGTAGAAAAAATTATATCTGAATTTAATTTCTGTGTGTACTTAACTGATGAGATCGTTAATCAAAAAATTTTATGAATTGGCTTGAATTCAAGTTCTGACATGGTTAGTCGTTGTTTATTTAGTTTCATGTTGTATTGGTGGACTTGACTCATTGGAAGTTGTATACATATCCTGCTAGTGGTTTGAGATGTTTTCGTTCTTGGTTGTAAATAAGATTTTGAGAAAAAAGAAGGTGGTTTATTTAGACTTCGAAATAATGTGAATGATTGGATTTCCATTCTTGTGTTTTTATCCTTTATATGTATTTTGCTATTTAGGATATTAATAGTAGGGATATATTTAGTAATAAAAGGAATTCCAACGATTTTGTGTTTTTTCTCTCTGTGATATGGAATGTTTGTTTGAAAGAATTAGTTAAAAGTTCATTTTGTTCCATTGTTCGAGTGCGAACAAGGAGTTTTTCCAAATTTGTTAAACATGATCCTTGTGATGTAGCTAATTTGCTTGAGGTCTTTGAAGATAACAATTTTTGATGTAACCTTTGTATTTCATTCCATGGGGGAATGTTTATAATTTTTGATTCTGCTCCTGAGTCTAATAAAAAATCAATTTCGAGGTCTTGTGATTAAAAATCTTTGCTTTTTGGACTTTCTAAGAGAATTGGGGTTGTCCAGATTTTTTCTTTAGGTAGTTGTACTTTATTTGCTGCATTTTGGTATATATTGTTTGTACTTGAACTTCCTTCAAGTTCTTGTTCGGTATATTCTGTGATTTTTTGTGTATTATCTGAATTTTCAAAATTAATGAAATTTTTATTGTTTTGATAATAATTCGATTTGATTGGTGTTTGGTATGAATTTTCAATCTAAAGCATGTTTACTGAAAGCGTATTTTCTGTTTTGCTCTCGTCATCTGTGGATTCACAAATTATGTGACTTAGTTAAAATTCTGAAATTTCTGTGTTATCAAAACCGGGAGGGTCTGATTGGGTTTCTTCAGTTGGTTGTACTTGGTTGATTTATCTTCGATGTTTAGGCTGCAACTTCTATAGTTTTTTTGTGACTTTGATATTGTGTATTATTTCTATGTGGTGACTGAGAATGATTTTTTTGTCGATTTCAATATTTAGACTTTCGGTTCTTGGAATTGTCACGTGATCTGTTGTGATAATTATTATGGATTGGTCGGTTGTGTGAATAGTGTCGTGATCTATTATCTGAGTTTTGTCTATTTCTACTGTTTGAGTAGTTCCTGTTTCGGTTATATGAGGTATTTCTAGATCGGTCGTTTGAATAATATACTTTTCTAGAAATTGAATGTGAATAATTTCTATTGGAGTAATTATATCTGTTTGAATTTGATCATTAAAAACTATTCCGATATTGATTGTTTTGACTGTTTGATCGACTATATCTATTTTGTGAGAAATTTTTTGAATTTCTTCTGTCTGGGGAGTTTCTGCGGTAGTTATTTCTGTAAGATGATTGTTGTCTAAAGGTATTATAGTTATGGTTGTCCTGAATTTTAAATGCTGTGAATGTTTTTGTTTGTTAAATTCTGGTCTTTTTTCATGTATCGATAAAAAAGATTTCTTTGCTTCTCTGTAATTCTGTGGTTTGTTCTGATTATCCTGTTGTTTCTATCTACATTCAGCAATGCTACATCCATATCTACGGCAATAGTTGCACCATTTTTTGAATAATGGTTTGTCTTTAAAATTTGGGTTTTTCTCGTAGATATTTAATATTTTGGTGATTTTTTCAGCTAATTCAATGTCAGAGTCTCGAATGCTATTTATTTTTGAGGTAATTGTATGGATGTCGTGGAGTTTTTGGAAACCTATATATCGGGTTCTCGAATTGAAGATGGATGCGATGCTCTCTATTTTTGATAAATTCGTAATTGTGGTGTTAGAGTCATCATTAAGATTTCTGTCATTTTTGTGTTTTGATTATCATGCGTATTAGGAGAATCTGCTTTTCTTACTAATGCTTCAACTCTTCCTGCAAGTTGCTTCATTGTTTCATTAGGGAGTCTACGAATTTCTTGGCATAGAACTCTTTGATGTTGTTTGTTTGATTCAGAGTCGAATAATTTTGAAAATTCTTTTGTGAATCTTTTCCAATCTGATTTTATATCTATAGGTAAAACTGAAAACCGAAAAGTGCCATCAAGTGTAGTTTGGATTGGAACTGTGCCTCTATGTATCCATTTTTGATGAAGTGGCGTATTTACTGGTTCAGGTCCTAGATTTAAAATTAGTTTGGATGTGACTACGTTTAGCTAATCTTCTACTGAGTATTCAGGATCTGTTCCTGTGAATACCATTAGTGGTTTATTTGAAGATATAGAAGATCCACCCATAAGGTATGGATTCATAGTCATTTGCAGTGATTCTGCGGCATTTGGTATTTGAGAAAAAGTTGTCAGTTATGTTTTTGTTATTTCATGTTGTTGTAAATATTCTGGTAATGGGATTTCATTTTGCATTTGAGTTGAATGATAACTTTGAGTATTTTTATGGTTTTGTGATTAAAAGTTATTACTATCTAATGCTGGGTTTTGTCTTGTTTGTCGTGCCTGTTCATTTCGTGTATATGAGTCAAAAAGATCTCAATGATAAATAGGATCTGGTTGATCAATATTCCAATTATTGTTATGTTGACTTGTACTGAGTCGTTGTCGATTTTGACTATTGTAATCTTCATCCTCCGAATAATGTGGTTGATTTCTTGTATTGTGTTTATTAGTCACGTTTTTATTTTGATGAAAAAACTGATAATTTTTGCTACGATCCATTGTAGCTCGTGATTGATCGTTGAAAAATACTGTAGGAGAGGCTTGTTGTGGTACGTTTTGATAATAGTTTTGTGCTTGTGATTGATTTTGACTGTTCGTAAGGGGGCGTTTTGTTATTTTGGGTTTTGCAAAAAAGTTATGGTTAAGTTCTGAAAAGTTGTTTCTATGCAATTTTTGTTTATTTGTTTGTCGTGATGATGTTACTGGTTCAAATGTTTGATAATCCATTTGTGGGTATTTTGCAATAACAGAAGGTTTTACTGTGGATTGTACTTTTGTTTTCGGAAATGCTGTATTTTCATAAGTGTAGGATGAATGGGGGAAATGCTCTGTTGCGTTGCTGTTGGCATTGTTTCAACTATTTCTTCATTAATGAAATGCGATGAAGTTTGAATATCTTGTTGTGCAAGATTTCTTGATCCATTCTATTTTTCTTGTGTAATATCGATTGTAGAGTTTAAGCTATTATTTCCTGTTCTGTCAGTGATCATTGCAATGTAATTTAGAGGAGTTGCATCAATAGTGAGTTCAGTTATTCTAACTTGATCTTTATTGATAGAAATGGTACTGATTGCTTGACTAGATATATCAGTTGGTATATTAATAAATAATGGATGAGATCAATTAGGGTTCGAAACATAATCTTTTTCATATGCTAATACAGTTTCATCGTATGAATTTTGTGGTCAAAAATTTTTTCTTGATAATGCTATGAGAACAATGTTTTTGAAAAATTAATCAGTTATAAACCATGCTAGTATCTTTTGTAGATCATGTGCAACATTTTGTGAGATTTTGCTACAAATGAGGTTTTCACAGATTGTATTTAAAATTTTGGAGAAAATACAGATTTCTTGGGTTACAGTTGAATGTCGAGATGTTTGAGTTGGTTAACCATATTGTGTTTTTTTTTCAATGCTAATATAGATAGATAGCTATAGATAAGTGAAAAAAGATCGTCTGTGGATATTGATTTTGCTCTTTGTGAATTTTGGTGTTGTATATTTTTCATATAGTCTGTGAAAATTTTCGAGAATTCTATATATTTATCATCTGTTTGTATTTGATGTGTAGTGTGATTTGGTTTTGGTGATACAATTTGAATTGTAAATATACCGTAAAATGGTGTGATAATACATATAACTTTAAGATAGTGGTCAAGGATTTGTCGTGTTGTTCTTACCTAAGGAAATTCTTGCTTAAATGGGCTACTTCCTTTTTCAAATAAAATTACAGTTAAGTTGTAACAAAATTGTACTTGTCCTCGGGCCGGATCATTTTGTGGTTTTACGAAAAATGGGAGTATTGAGTTATCATCGAAATTTTCGTTATAGTCGAGCCTGTTTTGTTTGGTAAAACTATTAGTGTGTAACATTCAATATGTTTTGTTGGTTGATTCCAATTATACAGACGTATTGGTTTGTTGGTATGTGACTTTTTTGATTTTGCGTTTTCCTTTATTGATGATGGTGTTGTAGCTTCTGAGTCAGAAAAATAAATTTGGTCGTCTATCGGGCTATTTTTAATTATTGAGTCTTTTAATTCTTGAAGTTGTTGAATTGTATTTGTGTCTGATTCTGAGACTGCGATTCGTCGTTTTGGAAAACGTTATTTGATAATTTGATTTTGTTTAGTTATGATAGTTTTTTTTCGTGTTGGTCTTTTTGACCTAAAATATCCTATTTTTATCTGTGCGGTGTGGTTACAAGATGGTATCTTTCGTTTTTAATTAAGCACTCATGTAATACGATTGTTTGTTTACTAACTATATTATCTCTTGAGATAGGTTCAATTTCTTAAACTGTTAGTTCTTACTGTTTTTGTTTTGTTATTTTAACTTGAGGCATAGATTGTCGTGGTTGACGGGTTGGTGAAAGAGTATATCACTTCATGAGAATGGTTTTTTTTCTCGTGACTAGGTTTTAATCTAGGAGTAACCTACTTAATCTTACTTAGGGTTTGTGATTTGTGATCGAGGGTTGGATATTAGTAAATCAATCCACAAGGTTCAGGTATAGTTAGAACACAGGTAGATCATTAGATACTATTTTGTGACTTAAAAAGTATCTAAGGGTTTTAGCCTGGGTTATCTAAGAGGAAGGGCTCAAGTGAAGGATGGGTAACCAAAATTCTTTACTGTTTAGCTCAATTAGAATGGTTATTTTTTAAAAAAATATTCCATTAGTCCTGGGTCGTTTATAAGGGTTGGGTAGTTGATCGAGGTTTGAGGTCGTTAGACACTTTTAAAATCATGGAAAATGGAGAACAAAGTTGTTCTGAGTTGATCCAAGGAAAACCTTGGTGATCAGTAATAAATTAAATTAAACTTAGGTTTAAGTAAAATTGATATAAATTGGAAAGCAAAAATAAGCCTTGATAAATTTTAATTAAAAAGTTTTGAGTTTGAGAAAGTTTAAAGTTAGAGTTTAGATGATATTAGTTTATGAATTATTGCTGATATGTTTTTGTTGATGAAGCTGCGATGACGAAAATCATATATGTTAATTGATAGAACTAACAATGATTTTTAATACTGACTAATTTTGTATTTTAATTTCAAAAAATAATTTATTCAAAAGTTTTTATTTACTGCAGATTTTTGGGTAAATGACTTGTGCTCTTTTTATCAGTCGTTATTGTATAAATAGTAGGATTATCACCATAAACTTGTTGAAGAGTTTTTTTTCAAATAACATCCATGTCAGTAAATGAAAATTTAAATTTACTGCATAGAGTACTCAAATACAAAAACTTGTTCCGGTTTCCGTCGTACTATCATGTAGTAGAGTGGTCCCTTTCCTGATCGTTGTTCACGCCTTGATCTTGGTGTTGCTGCAGAACCTGGTGTTTCTTGTATTGTTTGGAAAATTGGCGTAGGTTTATTGAGACGTAGAGACATTTCTTATAAGTTATCTATTGCGTTTAACATTTGTGCAATTTTGCAATTTTATAATTCTAAGTTCTATTGTCTAATTGTAAGTTAGCTAAGGTCTACTTCGAGATTTTTGGTCGCACCAGTTGAATTATGACCTATTGGTTATACTCATAGAGTAATTTCAGATAAGGTACACCGTCTGCTCGACACGCTATCTTTTTTTTCGGCCGGATAGATTCGTGCAACATCTTTGTCTAATACCGTTTTAATCTTACTCTTTAATCTCCTAGTCTCAATAGATCTAGTGTATACTGATTTATGCTAGTTAGTTCTTGGAATTTATCCAGAAGGAAATCAACTGTTTTCAAAATTTTGTTCAAATAGTTCTGGTGTTGAAAGTACAAGTGGTTTCAGCACTTACAAATAAGTGTCAATGTTAGAGATTGAATATGATTGGTTAGTTAGTAATATTTTATAGTGATAATTTGCCATTAAAATAATTGGTTTATAAATACTATTTTAGAACTGGTTCCACTTTAGTTATCCCAAACTGGCCAATTAGCAATTTCCAACGGCCTGTATCTTTACAAAAATGACCATAGGTGAGTTTTTTTCAAATTTAAGCTTAGGAGAACAATATCTCTCAGGTGGTAGAAAAAAACTCTGTCAAAAACTCCTAGTTAAATAGTCGCAAAATGACTGAATAAAAAAACACACCCGGCTAAAGTATTCTGCACTTTCTTCGAAAGTCGCAACAAAAACAGCAAGCAAAAATTCCCTCCAACGGCATTATTTCAAGTTCAAATAAGAAATTATTTAAGCAAGAAAAAAAAACACTCTTTGGCAAAACCACATTTTGCCAAAACCACATACTTTTTTTACGTTGAGACAAAGAATTTTAAACCACCAACAACTATTCTTCTTTTACATTATGAGGCCAAACTGTGCATTCTCTGCATTGTAAGCGGAATCCGCAGCATTGTTTCTTTGTTTGATCTTCTATGCTGTTTTGGATTCCACAAACAAACACCTTAATCGTTGTACCGCTCAAAATTGCTCGAAAAATAGGCAAGGTTGCGGAATCTGCAATTGTATTTGCGGAATACAGAACAGTTTGTATCGATAAATTGAGCTGTGGTGGAATCCGCAACTGAAAGTGGAATCCGCAAATTGTAAATGGAAACTTCAAATTTCAAGTGGAATCCGCATTTTGTTTGCGGATTATCTTTAAATATTTATATGTGTAGTAGCCTTTAAAACTATATCCATAAAAATATGATTTGATTTCACTAGAATAGAAATTTACTAGAACACAAAATTTACTAGAATAGATCAGTGTTTGGAATTAACGGAATCTCAATTACTGACGAGTATTTGAGATCAATGAAATCCAAAATACTGAACTAATTCGACGATTTGCTATACCTTGGGTTTCTAATCACTCTCAACCTAATGACTCCAAGTAATGGATATATTCCATATTTATTCCACAATATTCCAGTTTTTGGGTTTCCATCAATCCCAAATACTGAACTAATTCGATGATTTGCTATGCGTTGGGATTCCAATCACTCTCAAACTAATGACTCCAAATAATGGATATATTTCATCTTTATTCCACATTATTCCCGTTTTTGGGATTTCATCAGTCCCAAATACTGACCAGTATTTGGGGTTGATGAAATGCCAAATACTGACCTAAATTGTCGATATGCTGTGCGTTGGGTTTCCATACACCCTCAACCCAATGACTACAATTGTTGCATTTATTCTGCGTTATGCTTCCAAAATCAGTATTTGGGATTGACGCAATCCCAAAAACTGACATAATTTGTCGATATGCTGGGTGTTCCAATTACTTTCAACTCAATGACTCCAAATACTGAAATGGTCGGTCTTGTGTTTCCAAAATACTAAAAAATGACATCTAACGATTTATGTAACCAATGTTTTAAGACTTGTTCGTGGACTCCGCTGACAATGGTTAAGTCTTGGCTTTTAAATTCCGCTCTGTTAGAGATAAGAATTCCAGCTCAGCTTTTAATTGTTCATTTGCAAGTTCAGGATTTAACCAAATTTGGAATTCACTAAAAATTTGCTGAATCCACTTACATTTGCGGATTCCGCTTAAGTTTAGCGGAATCCACCTACATTTTGCGGAATCTATTTAAATTTTGCAGAATCCACATACAGTTGTGGAATCCAGAACAACTAGATAGATTTTCTTGTTGCGGAATCCGCAACCAAACAAATGTGCCGACAAAATTTACGTTACAGCTATATGTATGCGCAATCCACTGAAACTTTGTTTGTGGAATCCACTTACATTTCAGAACATATTTTAATACTGGTGTCTGGAATCCAGGAACATACAGACACAAAATTGTGCTCCTATCCAGTGCACAGCTTGGCCTCGTAATGTAATGCCGTCGATCAAAATAATTAGACCAATCGTGTAAACCAAAACGACTCACAAAGTCATAAATCCCATTAAAATCCAGTAACATTGAACAAAAAACGTAAGGAAAGTTTGTTTCACCGGAATTATCGAAAGTCTTTTATCGCAAAAATTCGCCTCAACCACCAGTTAAGGATGTCCTGAGCATGCTCGAAGCCGTCGTAAACCACCGTGCTGTCACTAACTAAGACCCTGCATAATCAGACACTGCATAAGTTGTTCTCGTGTGAAACTCTCTCCAAATTTAACAAACGAAGAAAAAGCTTCTGCAAATATTTGGGGCTTTTGGGCGAAAGACTGAAATTAAGAACCATCGAAAGTTAAATATTAAAATGAATCAAAGGTTGTTAAAAAAAAAAGGAATTAAATGAAGCAATATTTTGCTTCTTGTATAACAAAGCCTTTGAAATATAATTTTTTTCCAATTCACCAGCGATCAGTGACAATTTGAAAATTTGTATTCGGTCAATTATAAATTTAAATTTCTAGAAGTGTATATTTAGGTGACGTCCCTCATGCTTGAAGGACCGAGTACTTGAAATTAGTTTTAGCTTAATTTCAGCCGATCAAAATTGAGTATTTAAAATCTCAAAGTAAAACACAAAAATCTATAAGTCAGAAAATAATTCCAGGCCATTACTGTTAATGTTGCAACGCAAATGTAAACAGGAGAATAGATGCATATAAAACAAGAGTAGTTATGCCTATTAACCAAGGACATATGGCCGTGCGACCAAGAAACAAGTCTCTTACGGCTGTCAACCGGGTTCGAGTCTCCCCATACGCAGTTTAGAACCGAGGAGCGACAGCCCCAAATGACTGTTTTTAACAGTTTTTGGTTCTAATTCGGTTCAGCCTTGATTAAGGCCGAACGTCAAAAAGAGCAATTTGTCTCAAGGACATTATCGACCGGTTCTTGTGGCTAGCTTGCACCAATTTATTTATTGGAGCGGAATAATGGCGAATTTATCAACTTGCTTAACAGTAATTTATGGATGAAATTAACAGTATTACCGATGAACTTTGGATTGCCGAGAATAGGAATTTTTTATTGACTTTTTTCGGTTTTAAAATCATATAACGGAGATTGAGCGCGCACATTTTGGCGCCCCACAAGGGACACCGTTGATAGTTCACTTTCGAGAGTTTCTCGGACAGTTTCCCCGACACGTGGTTGACCCGATAGCTTCCCGGACACGACCGCCTCTCGGAGAGTTTTCTCCGGACACAAGGGACACGAGTTTGGTATCGCGACACAAAGGACCAGCTGGATTACGGAAAGTATTCAGTGGATTACGAAAAGTTGTCTAAGCTGGAGTTCGCAGTTTATCGCAAGATTATCAGTTTAGCTCAAGCTTATCTGTGGATTAAGGAAAAATCTAAGCTAAAGTTCGCAGTTTATTCCAAGCTTACCAGTTTATCGCGAGCTTATCAGTGGATTACGGAAAATAGTTTAAGCTGGAGTTCGCAGTTTATCCAGCACCTCAGGTCGCATCTGCTCTTGTGGAATCCTATAATTCAATTTCGACAACGCATACTGCTTTGGAACATTTCGATTGTGCGTTTATGGTTGACAGCGAGACAATCTACGATATTTGCAGAACAAATTTAGACGTAGACCGACCTACGTACACCAACTTGAACCGATTGATTGGCCAAAAGAGCCGACAGATGACAGAACAGACAGGCGAAAAAGCAGACTGACGGAAGAGAGGCCTGTTCAGGTGTCCTGATTGTTGAATTTTGGTCGAAGTGCAGCTGTGTTTTTCTCGACACCCGAAATTTTTGGATTTTTTCTCGATGATGTCATTCTTCAAAATCATCAAAAACTGTAAGAAGGTTCCAAAATTTTTGAAACTTTCCAATTGTGCTATTAATCTATGTACGATGTACTTTATGCTAGAATTTTTTCCGCAAGCTAGCACTCAATACTCAAACTTTTTGGACAGTTCTGTTAAACTGAAATATCTTACAATCGGTACCTAGACAATTTACTTGACATTTTCTCTCGATACTAAATTTTTTTTGGATTTATGTGAATGGAAAATTAATCCTTGAATTTGGATCATAGACAAGAGGTACTGGACTACTTTTTGAATTAGTTTATGGCTCGAACCCGCTGATCAAAATTTTCCGAAAAACTTTGTGAAACAAGTTTGAAATATTGTCAAAAAATCCTCAATGTGTCCCCAGAATTCTGCGAAGCTGTGCTGTAAGAAGACACTAACTTTATGTTAAGTGGTCTGGTAGCGAAAAATCAGGCAATTTAAGTAGAGTTTTTTCATCCTCAGGTTTCTTCCGCGTGTGTTGTTGGAGCTGAACCAGTTTGCCTGAAACTACACCCACCTTTGGTGAAACTGAAAGCCAGTTCGCTTCAAGTGTATCAAAGCCGTTTCTGCCCGTCTGATTTTTGACTTCGTTGCGTGACACTAATGTTAAGTGGTCAGGTACGGTGATATTAAGTGGGTTAAGTTGAATTCTTTCATCATCAGGTTTACTCCGTGTGTGTTGTTGGAGTTCAACCGACCTACTTAATTTTCCAAGCCCATTCCCCATTGGTACTTAAGCGTAACGTAGCCGTCGCATAGGTCCCTTAAGTGTATGGTACTTATTCTAGGAGCTAGTTCGTTGGATCACGCGCTTCTAAAACTTCCCGCTCCGTCCCAGAAGCGCAGCACAGATAATTGCTTTATAAAACCCGGCTTATGTTTGAACTTTAACGCTAGAGACTTTCAGAAAACAATATAGTACTACCTTCATAACTACTTGTCTCACAGTAACGACCTTGTAATTTGGCACAACGCCACTAATAACTCATTAAGTACGCACCGCAGCAACATTAACCACAAGCTGAGTAGTGAGCAACTTGACAGTTTGTTATTAGGGTATAGGACAATTATTTTTTGCAGTCGTATACTGTACACGGAACGGAACCGAGAATATAGAGGAAAATTTAGTTTCAACAGGTATTCTCGTCCTGAATGCCGTCAATGACTTTATCTCTAAGCGTAAGGCTAACGAACATGTACTAATTGAGAAGTACAAAGAGCTTCACCAGTCTCCTTCCCTTGAGTTAAAGACTCTCCTCATTCTAAGGCGTTAAAGCGCTAATCTTAACATACTTAAGGCGCGTAGCAAGCGGAACCGTTTACCACTCAAAGCTCAAAAAGCTGTAAAAAATTATGCTTCAGGCAAAAGCATTGAGACGTCAGGTTCAACAAATTGACAATATTTTACGGATGCTCACAAAATAGAAAACAAAAAACAAAGTGAGATAATGTTTTGATACGTAATTAAACTTACGTTATTATATCAACATTAATGTTTTGATATATCAATGTAATTTTTTTTACGTATCAAAACAGTATCTCATTTTGTTTTTTGTTTTTTATTTAGTGAGCATCCGTAAAATATTGTCAATTTGTGAAAAACCTGGAGAAAAAATTCCAAAAAACGATACGTCAAAAAGTTATTCGATACCCGTCTGAATCTAGAAATTGAGCTGCTTAAAGGTCACTCATTATTACTTGAGTACAATGAAAAAAATAGTCGCACCGCAAAAATTGATAATGCTGTTTACAAATGTAAAATTGCTTTGAAAAAAGCTGTTGAAGTGAACGAGCAATTGATTAGGTTAGTTGGAAAAACGGAAAACCCTGAAAAAATTATTGCTCAGCAAGACCTGTGGCTTAAAAAAGTGACCAAAGTGAACGATAAAGTACTGCATGAAACTCAGAGTTACAAGATGAGCCTTGAACCTTCGTCATTTTCAGCAGTCTCCATTACAAAGAACAAGGAATCTTTACAACAAACTAGGTCTAGGACATCCTCACGCTCTCACAAAACAAGAAATTCAGAAGCACGAGTATCTGAAAACAGGTCTAAGGTCTCTAATAAGTCTATGGAAATAGGAAACATAAGTCACACAAGTCTGATAAATCTGCTTCCATTCGTCATACGCAGACGGTTCCCTCTATGTCATCATGTGAAAAACGCCATGAGTAAGCTTTGGTAAAACGACGTCACGAGGAGCTGGAAAGGAAGTATCCAGTATCTGTAAGGCTCAAAGAGCAATAGAATTGTCCTAAGTTTGAACAAAGCCAGCTGGAACTAGAGCAATTGGCTAAAAGTCACAATAAGCAACTAATTGAAATGGAAAAGAAAGCGTTTGAACGTGAGAATAATTCATCTGAGGTTAGCGAGAAGGTAGCGGGAAGTAACCCGACAGGAGTAAGTCAACCTATTTCAAAATATGCAACCGAGCGGACTTTGTTAGTGGGTAGACTCTGTTAGTTCACAGGGAACTCCTGACCGTGCTAGTGCGCTAGGTTTGCTGGTCTTCACTCCTCTACCAATTTTGTCAGAACCGACGAAATCCACCAAACTTGCTCATGCAATTGTCACCAGCAATGGTCAAAACAATGGGCACACAGCATTGAGTGACGCTGGAATCCATAGTCATGGAAATCGGGTTATGCCTCAATTTGGCAGTGCAAGCCTTTTGCCATTGCAAGCTTCTGCTCCATCTGTTTCATTCCCAGTTAACAAATTGCATTCTAGTGCACACGTGTTACCACCACCGTCTGTTGTTCTTTTACAGACCATGAGTTCATTTAAAACTAATGGTAGTTTTTCCAACGGGTAACCGGAATTGTTACCTGTCCCAATGTAACCGGCACAACCCGGTATTGGTTTTGTCTCTTTGTCACCTGCATTTGCTGGTGGTGACTTCTCATCTTTTGGAGTAAACCCACCGCCGGTTTTCCTTTTGGCACCTCATTGCCATGCGGCTCCAAATCAGACGCAACATTATGTTCCTTTTGCACCACATACTGTGTCACTTAATATGAAAGGTTACTATACAAGCGATGCAAACTTATGGCGATTGGCTGTTACAACTCCAAAAGTCACGCCCGTTCAAGGTTGTAATACTGGAAACATTTTCAAACATGTGACTGACAACTGTTGTCCCACAGTGAAACACAATCGTCTCGTATACTAGTGGTGGGACTGTGTATTGAAATACTCCACCAGTTAATCCTCAACATTTTCCGCATTTTGTCAATAATATTCATACTGGTTATTAGCCAGTCAACGAAGAGTACGCACCGTCTTCTGCTAATCCAAACCAAAGTTGTTCATCGGATCGACCTCTCTCCGCTCGTGAATTTGCGGAATTATTTACTTAAAAATACTAAATACTTATATATACTAAATACTTAAAAACACTCGTCACATTCAAAGCAAAAACCGCAATTGCGGAGTTTAGTTATAGTGGCGTTATGTACAAGGATGCACTGGTCACCTTGCAATGGAAGTTTGGGCAACCACACGCCACACGCTATTTTTGGTGCGCATCTTGATAAGCTGAATGTTTTTCCTCCGCTTAAAATGCAAATGTTCGGAAAATGTCATTCGTTTCTCCTCTGCCAAATCTGGCCTCGTAGCAGTTTTCAAATCATTGTCAATCAACGATGATCTAAAGAGGGTTAAACTGTTAAGACAAGCTGTTAGTAAACTTCCGCCTAACCTCAAGGAAACTTGGCCAATGCATACTGTTTGGCATAATTGGCAGCGCCCAACACTCTTAGATTTTAATGACTGGTTGAAAGAAAAGGCCGAGGGGCATGAGAGATTACGTGTACTTAATTCTAAGGCAAAAAACGAGGATCCGATTAAGCCAAAAACAACCAAAGTTTTTGCAGCCAATAGCAATGTAAGTAATAAAGCACATGATAAGTTTAAGTTTCCGACGTGCGTTTTGTGTAAGGGTATTCATGCGTTGTGGAACTGTGCTGATTTCAAGGAAAAGAATGGTACTCAGCGAGCAAAATACGTAGCTGGACAGAAACTTTGCTTCGCGTGCCTCAATGGCAATCATAATTTCCGGCAATGTTCTAGAGCTTAAAATAGTTCGAAGCCAGAGTGCGATAGCACACATAATGTCTTAGTCTATGGAGCCGAGAAAATATTTCCTCGGAAGGAAAATTCGAATGACTCAAATAAAGCTGGAGCAAACAAGTCCAAGGATAAAACAAACACTTCCACCCAGGCCGCTGTTAGTGATGTACATGACATTGAATTGTCATAAGGGTTGTTGCCAATTGCAACACTTAGTGTGTCGTTGGATGTAACCAGTCTCCTGACTTTGGTTCTTTGTGATCGTGCATCGACACACTCTTGGGCGTCTTCATCACTCGTTAACCGTCTCGGCTTAGTAGGGGAGCCCGTTAACTTGTAAATTAGTGGTTTCAATTCAACCACCGTTGTTGAGACTCAGAGGGTCAAGTTTACAGTTTCTCCCGAGCCGAATAATAGTGATTTTGTATTTCCTCCACGCCGTCAGACCCATTGATTTTATCATGGGAGATGATAATAACTCATCATGTTCCGTCAGCCTACCGATAGTTTGGGTCGTAAGTGGTCCGTTGCCGCCGTCCGTTCGTTCTACTTCTTCGTGTTTCAAGTGTGTTGTTGAAGATTTTTCTTTGACCGACCAGATAAAATCCTGGTGTGCAATGGAATCTTATGGTGATTTCAAACAGGTCGGTGCCCGTTCCGACGCGGAAAAATATGCTTTATCCACAGCCTAATTCTGAAACCATTCATAAGGGCAAAAGATACGCTGTGCCTATGTTTTGGATTGATAGTAATGTTAGTCTACCGAACAAATATTACTCGTCACTCGCGCAATTTAAAACATTGGAGAGAAGGTTAAGTAAAGACCCTGAACTGCGCGAAAGATACGCAGATAAATTTAGAGAGGTCATTAGGAAAGGCTGTGTCGTTACCGTCGAACCGCATGATCCACGTAAGCGTTCCGATCGCGAGTGGTATCTTCCGCACCATCCTGTCGTAAATTCGAAAAAGCCGGGTAAGGTGCGCCGAGTCCTTAATGTGGCTTTTAAATTTCACGGAACATTCTTAAGTAAGTCCTTATTGTTGGATCTGGACCTACTCCAAAACCTAATTTTTAGTTTTTGTTATTCCGTCAACACAAGTACGCCGTCTCCGCGGATAAAGAGGTTGTGTTTCTCCAGGTAGGATTCCACGCCCGCAATCAAGTTTCGCTCCGTTTCTTGTGGCGGGAGGTTACCTTTTCCGATGCGGTAGTTCACTAGTACACTCGCCATATATTCGGCGCACGAGATTTGCCTACATTAACCAGTTTCGCGTTGCGAAAAACAGCAATTGATAACTTTCCATATACCCTGAGGCCGTATCAGTCGTAAGCGAAAAATTTTACATGAACGATTAATTGGATTCGTTCGAGAACATTACCCATGCAATTAAAATTAGCCGTGACTTGGTTTCGTTACAAAACTTGGGAGGATTTAATTTGATTAAATTTGTCAGTAATGCTGATGCAATTACTTCAGCAATGAACCCCGAGGATTGCGAAACCTCTTTTTCACCAATCAAGGAGATGTGTAACGGTTTCGAGCAATCATCACACGTCTTAAGCTTTAAGTAGGACATGTGAAAGACACATTGGTTGTTAGCAGAGGCGTGGATCGTCCTCTCGATAAGGCAAGACTCAACAAACCGTCTTGAGTTTCGTCTCTTCTGTGTTTGGCCTCTGGGGTTAGTAGCTCCATACACAGTTAGGGCCCGTCTTTTGCCTCAAGGTATTTGGAAAATCAGTTGCCAAAATCAGAAGTTAAGACGACGAATTGCCGGAAGACATAAGAAATAACTTTCTCGGGTGGCGATCCGGTCTCCCTCTCTTAGCCCCGCTGTTAATTCACCGAGCCTGTGGATCAAGTTGAGCTCCACAGGCTCAGAACATGTTCGGTGGTAGCTCAAAGGACGTTTTCTGTGCTGTTGTGCTTTTCCGTGCGCGACTCTCGAGTTCGCATAAGACTCAAATATCCTTCATTTGCTAATCCGAACCAAAATTGTTCATCGGATCGACCTCTCTCCGCTCGTGAATTGGCGGAGTTACTGATGCATAGCCGCAAAGATCAGTGGCTAAACTCCAGTGACAAGTTACCTGTTTTTTTTTCGCTAACCGTGTCGGCGAAATCCTTGAATTGACCACTATTGATGTTTAGCACCATGTTTTAAGCCCTAAACGATAGCCCTCAAGGATAGCAGCTGGGTGATGGGTCCAAGCATTCTCAGGACTACTGATTGGCCGTTTATATCTGACGAACGTGTGATCAATAAAATTAGTTTGAAGGGTCGTTCTTGTGATATCGATAATTTCTTGGAGACATCATCTTCCTTTGTCACTGATGTCACATCCATCAAAAATCCCGAACACGGCTTCAATTGGAACGGTTCAGTTCCTTTACGAGATATAAAAGAGTAGTCACCTTTATGTTGAGGATGCTGCCTCCACGTAAGCTTTTTCGCGGTTTAGACTTACGAATCACGGACCCCACTGAACTTGATATTGCATAAAACAAACTGATTCATCTTGCTCAGATGGAAACCTTCCCCGTTGAATTGAAAACACTTACCTCTGGCAAACCTATTTAGAATAGCCGTAAAATTGCCACATACTCTCCGTTTACTGATCCCGCTGGTATCATTTGTTCCACCTGGCGGATCGTGCGCTTAGTGAATACTAGTTTGATACTAGGCACCCAATATTACTCGATGCCCGACATACCCTAGTTAGTTTGTTGGCCCGTAGCATCTACCATAAGCAATTTAATCATGGTTTAGATTACATGGGCTCCGTTTTAAATATGAAATATCCAATACTTGGGTTGCGACAACTACTTCGGTCTATCCAAAGTCAATGTGTAACATGCCGTAAACGCAAAATAAGTACCATCCCGCCAATTATGTCGGATTTACCTGTCAAACGTCTCGGATATAAGCAAACACCCACTAATCATACGGGTGTGGATTACTTTGGACATTTTTACGTTCCGGTTCACAGAAGCATTGACAAAAAGATGGGGATTTCTTTTCACTTGCCTCACCACCAGGGCTGTACACCGTGAGGTTTCACCCTTTCTGAACTAGTTCTTGTGTCATGGGCATCGAATATTTCATTGAGCGTCGTGGTACACCAAGCACGATCTGGTCGGATAACGGCAAGAACTTCGTTGGTGCCGAGAAGGAATTACTTGCCTGCATAAAGTTTTGGATTAGCATGGCTTCGACCATTTTTGCACACAAAGGTGTTGCTTGGAAATTTAAATCGCCATGCGCACTACATTATGGCGGCGCCTGGGAGCGCCTCGTCTGAAGCGTGAAGCATGTGCTTTACGATATACTAGGCATTAAGCGAGTCACCGAAGATGTGTTAGGAACAACACTCTGCTTAGTTGAGCAGGCTTTGAATTCGAGACCAATCACTGCCGTTAGTACTGATTCACGTGAGTTAGAAGCGTTAACACCAAACCCTTTTTTTGCTTGGACAACATGCCACAAGCTTTCGTTCGCTTTTAATTGGAGAGAACTTTGACCACAAGAAAACGTACGTGCGAGCGCAGTGGTATGCTATCGCTATTTGGTCTCGTTGGCTTCGCGATTATAATCCCTTACTGAATTAGCGTGGCAAGTGGCACACTCATTCTGATTTTACTCTTAAGACAGGCAATCACGTATGGGTGATTGAGCAGGATAGTCCGCGTGGGTGCTACTCTCTCGCCCGAATCGTTAAGCTACATTATGGACAGGACGGTTGCGCACGATCCGCTCTCGTTAAGACCGCAGCCCGTGAAGTCACTCGACCGACCGTTAAGCTCGCTCCTGTTCTTCCTCCGTCAGGGTAGAGTGGAGGGGTGTTGCAACGTGGGTGTAAACAGGAGTATGAACGCATAGGAAAAAAAGAGTATATATGCATATAAGACAAAAAAAGGACAGATGACCGTGCGGCCAAGAGACAAGTCTCTCACGCCGGTCAACCGGGTTCGAGTTCCCCCATACGCAGATCTTAAAACGTGTAGACCCGGGAGGCCATATCCCCATTCGACCGTTTTTAATAGTTTCTGTGTTCTAATTCGGTTCTAAGTCAAAAAGAGCAATTTGTCTCAAGGACATTACCGACCGGTTTTTGTGGCTAGCTTACGCTAATTTGTTCACAATCATCGAGATTGATAACACAATCATCGAGATTGAGCGCGCACAGTTAATATTGACCGATTAGATAATAAGCAGATGAGTTTTCAAGAATGGAAAATTCTCATGTGTTTGAACTCATTAATCTTGATGGTTCTATGAATAGTTTGCGTTTGTAACCAGCAATTTTTAATTTTTTTTGTTTTCCACTGGTTTATTACATTTCATTACTTAAGGTGTTAGTTTGCGAAGCTTATGGCAATTTTGACAATTTTTGACAATTTTATGATTTTAATAATTTTCGCTTTGAGTCATTTTTGTTAATTTCAACTTTGTGGAGCGGTGTTTTTTGTTTTGTTCATTCTTAATCGTGTGCTAGAAATGTGCAATCGCAATCAAATATAGTAGGATTTGAACCTTAAGCAAGACTACGTTACTGTTGTGTCATGACCTAGACCTATATTACGTTCAAGATAATGTATTATATACAATTGTAAAATAATAGATTTTTTTGTTTTCTTTGCCTTGTTAGCATGCTTTTTCCGACTGACCGGAACTTTTTTGGCGTCAACGATTGCTGATTTGCAGTTGCAGATGTTTTTTCAATAATTTTGAATAATTTGTTTTGTTCAATAGCGTCAGAGTTTTGCCGCTCTTCAGAAATTGCGGTCAAGTAATTCCAAGTTGTTGCGTTCTGAAAAACACTAATTCCAGCTTGATTGGAATTATTAAAAGTTGAAACCTTTCATTAATTTTCCAGAACAAAGTTGACAAAAATTGTTCATCAGTGCAGAAAATCAAAATTTTTTTCACTATGAAGTATTTTTGTGCAATTGTTCAGAAAACTGAAAACTTGTCAATGACTTTCATTTTTAGTTCTTGGATTCCAGAGACGAGTCTTTACACTTGTTCCAAAATGTAAATGGATTCCATTAACAAAGTTTTAGTGGATTCCGTGTACAATTATCTGTAACGTAAATTTTGTCGGCACAATGATTTTGTTGCGGATTCTGCGAAAAGGAAAAAAACTAGTTGTTCTGTATTCCGCAAATGTAAGTGGAATCCGCAATCTTTAAAGGCGGACTCCGCAAATTAATACTGAACTTGCATAAGGACAATTAAAAGCTAGAGGGGGAATTGTTATCTATAGGAACTCGCAAATTGAAAGCAAGGACTTACTATTTGTCAGCGGAATCCACAAACGAAACCTAAAAAATTGGTTAACTAAAAAAGTGCGGATGTCAAATCTTTAACTTTATCTGATGATCGGATGACTTTTTGGATCAAAAAACACAATCATCGAAAGCCGTTTAGGTTTTGAAATGGTTTGAAATGCCTTTGAACTGGCAGTACAGGGTTCAAAATGGCAGTTCAGGTTTGAAATGGCAGTTCAGTCACTCATCAGTATTTGAGATGAGATGGTTCAGTTGGCTAAGAAACCATCATCACTGATCGGTTATTTGAAATGAGATGGTGCAGTTGGTTCAGAAATCATCACCGCACTCTTCAGTATTTGAGGTGAGATGATTCGGTTTTTGAGACAAGATAAAGGACGGCTCAATAATATTTTTGAACGCTGATGTGAAACATCCTCTGAAAACTGGAATAAGAATCTTCTTTTTGTTAAAACTGAAAAAAAAACTTATACAAGCGGTAAAAATTACATAGCGAAAAAAAAAATTTTGTTTTAAAATTTTGTTGAGTAATTTGATCAGTTTGATCAAACAAAAATATGGTCAGAATTTGATCCGCATTTTGAACCGCATTGTTTTTAAATATTTTTGAGCATTTTGATCAATTTTTTGGTACTATTTTTTTCTGTTGTCTCTGTTGTCTCAATGTTTCAATGTATTCCTGTGCATATTGATGGTGTTCATATTCTGGTGTGTTTAAGAAAATTTCTCCAGACAAAGTTTGCGCTTACATCTCTTATTGGATTTAATTTAATTAACTTTTTACTCGCATCGCCTGACTTGTTTGGGTTCTCATGTTTGAGCGTATCGAAATAAAACCTTTTACAGAGTCAAGCCAAGTATTTTCATCCGGACAAACAAAGGTTGCAATAACTTTGAACAGCAGACTCGAAAGGAAATCAATTTTTACGTCAGCTGAAAAATGCAAAGAATAACAGCTCCAAATGGTTCTCTCAGACACTGATTTAACAAATCTCCTAGCAGTTATCTCGTTTTTAGTGAAGATTATGCCAAATGGAATGATTGTCAGCACTTCTGGACTTGGGATGCCCGACTTGCAAGGCAATTTTACGCTTGCAGACGCAGACGACGGCATGCAGAAATTGATTTTGTTACTTTCGCCATCTAAGGTGAGGCAATTTTGAATTGCCGAAACATATTTGTGCAGTTGATACCGACATAATGAAACGTCAACTTCAGTGTTGAATCTAAACGCAAGTTCTTTTATCAAGAAATTATAAGCGTAGCGAGTTTTGTTACAAAAAAGGACCACATTGTTTTGAAATGAACAGGGCCATGCGGACACGGCTTGCAAGATGGCTGAAAGACGGCTCTCCCTACAAGGTATAAAAATGGTATCTGTTTTACAAAACGTTGTGTCGATGTAAATATTATCAAAATTGTGAACAGCTTTTTCTTGTAAATTGTCGAAAACATGATTTATTCGGAGAACAGATTTCTCTTTGGAAAACTATAAGAACATTACTGAAGCTGGACAGTGAACTGCAGGAATAAAAGTGACAGTTAGGGTATGAGTGTCTTCCCCGTGCAATGAAACATTTAATGTTATCTGATTATCTGAATTCAGTAGCATTTTATATGGAGTTAAATGAACATAAAGTGGCAATATTTTCAGCAAATCAGTCAAAACTTTTAAATGAATCAGGACAAAAAATTTTAGAGTTATAGTGTTCGAAGAGCTCAGGCTCATTAAGGCTAGTCATGTGATCTGTATGACAGTTCGATAAAAAATAAATTGTAGATTTGAGGTTATCACTTTTGAAGCCATCAATTGAAACCCCATGAAGTTCTGATATTGGACAGGCAAAATCTGACATAATTATAGAAAGCAAAGGGACGTATGAAAAGTGATTAATTAAGTGAGGATTGAAATTACATTTCTATAGGAGACAGGAGAAAACCAGCACATTTTGACTAACGTGAGCCCGTTTTGAGTGTAAGCAATTATCCTAGGTTCAGTTACGGCCAGTTATTTTCTTTAGGTGCAAGACTAAGGTGACATGCGTGGATCCTAAAAACACAAAAATATTTAGCTTTATTAGAGCCAATTTCTTCAAATCTAAAAGAAACACTATGGAATTCTAATTCCACTAACTACGAATAGTAAACAATTCAAACCATATGAGCACCAATATAAAGATTTGACATCAATAAGCACAGTACGAAGTACAATGATTCAGGCAGCTTTGGCAAAAACAACAACTAATTACAGTTTTTTTTGATAGACTCGCTGAATTTATAAGGAACGTGTTGGTGACTCATCCGACAGTGACTAGAAGCACCAAAATACAGTGGGTAGACATACTGATTGCATACTGACGGCAAAATATTTTAGTAAAACACTTTGAGAGTTGACGTTTTGAACTTTAGGACTCTGTCAAGACTATATGAGTGTAGAGATGAATAAAACAGGCAGAGGGGACGAGCATTTGTATAAAAAACAGTTTTCTAAGAAACTAGTTATAAAGTTTTTCGAAGATATATATTGTGCGACTTGCGATTTTGAACCTTTAGGACTCTGTCAACACTAAAGGAGGGTAGAGAGGATTGAAAAACAGAGCAGGGGACGACCGCTGATGAACGGCATTTGCACTATAAAAAAGAAGTTTTTAATAAACGAGTCAAAAAATTTAATCAAATATTTTGAGATTTGAGATTTTGAGCCTTAGGACTCATCAACACTTTATGAGGATAGAGAAAATTGAAAAGGCAGAACAAGGGACAAGCACAGCAAAAAAATTGTTTTCTATTAAATTATCATCAAATATTTTAGTTATACATTTTCAGATTTTGAACCGTTAGGCTGAGTGTCCGACCCCAGACTAGGATGAACCAGCGGTTCTTCGGCCTCGACTGCGGCCTCAAGCCCGGCCTGGCAGTTAACTCCCGGCGACTGACGGCGCCAAACTCAATGGCGCTGATTTTACGCGTCTGCGCCAGCGCCCGCGCTCGCTTGCACAGTTAAAAGGCATAGTGTCGTCACTAGAGTCGATTTGACCGTTCCAGACCACGCCGTGCCCGGGCCCGCGCTGATCGCAATAGCGGTCAACGCCGGTGTTTTCCCCTCGTCACTACTCGAAAACTTGGAGAAATCGGACACGATCCCCAACACCGCCGGCTCTGCGCCCGAGCCCCGGAACGGCAGCACAGTCTCCACTTCAGTTTGTCCCGAGTCATCTTCGTACGGGATAAGTGGTAATGTCTCGTCATTCTCTTTATCATCTTCAGAGAAACTGAACCAAAGTAAAAACGTTTCATATGGAGGAAGGGGGTTGGATGTTCGTTTGTGATTTCTATTGGGAAGGTTCAACTGAGTGGTCAAAGGTGGAGAGGAGGGGTTGTTCAGATGGTCCCAGTCTTAGTTAGTTTAAGAAAAAAACAAGGTCAAAAGCAATCGTTACGGCTAAAAGAACCAACTGAACGGCTCCAAATCTTGTCGACAGAAGGAGCACTTTGGATGCGAACCATTTGCCAACTTTTGCCAGCAAGCCATGCACAGCTTATGTTGCACCTGCCCCTTGTGAATCTGATGCAAGAGTTTCCCTTCATCGCAGCAGATCGGACACATTTCTTGAGTGGTTTCATTCAGAGACATTTCAGTTAACGACGTAGATGATCCCATGGTTCTGAAGTTTAGTAATTCTGAAGTTACTGAAGTTAATAATTCTGAAGTTACTGAGACTGCCTGAGTTAGTAATTCTGAAGTTAGTAATTCTGAAGTTACTGAGCCTGCCTTTAGTTATTCTGAAGTTACTGAGACTGCCTGATAAAAGTTAGGATCATAAAAGACTTTTGATAGAAAAAGTGTTTCAAAATATCAAAAAAAATCTAGAAATTTTGTATACATGTGAAAAAGAACTAAATAGAATAGACTGCTGTATTTCGTTGAAAAAATTGTACAAACCAAATCATATGACATTTAATAATATGGATCGAATTCGGTATCAAAGTCTTGAGGCCCTTTTGACTGGTATTGGGGCGGGCAATGATCCCACTGGCAGTGCTCCGCATGACCCACGATGTTGTTGGAACTGAATGTCCCCCTCTTCTTTATTCACCAGACTTTCCTTAGTGGCTGGCTAAAAATAGAAAGTCATCAAAGTTTAGCATGAGAGATTAAACTCACTGATCTTCAGTTACTGGGAGAAAATGGAATATTTCAGTATACGTGATGGCGAAACTCAGTTTTTGGGATCAATTGAGTGTTTCAGTATATGCGATTCAACTGTGTGCAGTTTTCGGGCTACGTAAGTAAATATTTCAGTATCAGGCATGAAATTTGGCCACAAGTACTTACGCAAATCATCCTGGCAAGGTGGTTATCGAAGGCTTTGTCCAGACATCCTCCAGTTCTTCTAACTCTTGCGGCGGTATCGTGTCTCTGGTGCTTTAAAGATTTCTTCTCTATTTTTTCTTCCGACAAAAATAAATCAGCTCAATCTTTGATACTAACCACAGATGCACCATAAGCTCATTCAGAGTCAAAAGAGGATAAGCAGGGTAGCAGCTATTGAAGGTCTCTTCGTGTTTCTGCTTGTGTCGGAATACTCTAGCAGCCGTCAGCAGGTGTCCACGATGGATGAAAGTGACACCCAGAGCCACTGACTCTGAGTTCGTTCCAACCATGTGTATCAAGCCAGCTGGCATAACGAGCGCCTGTCGCTCCGTCAGAACAATTTTGAGGCCCTTTTGACTGGTATTGGGGCGGGCAATGATCCCACTGGCAGTGCTCCGCATGACCCACGATGTTGTTGGAACTGAATGTCCCCCTCTTCTTTATTCACCAGACTTTCCTTAGTGGCTGGCTAAAAATACAAAGTCATCAAAGTTTAGCATGAGAGATTAAACTCACTGATCTTCAGTTACTGGGAGAAAATGGAATATTTCAGTATACGTGATGGCGAAACTCAGTTTTTGGGATCAATTGAGTGTTTCAGTATATGCGATTCAACTGTGTGCAGTTTTCGGGCTACGTAAGTAAATATTTCAGTATCAGGCATGAAATTTGGCCACAAGTACTTACGCAAATCATCCTGGCAAGGTGGTTATCGAAGGCTTTGTCCAGGCATCCTCCAGTTCTTCTAACTCTTGCGGCGGTATCGTGTCTCTGGTGCTTTAAAGATTTCTTCTCTATTTTTTCTTCCGACAAAAATAAATCAGCCCAATCTTTGATACTAACCACAGATGCACCATAAGCTCATTCAGAGTCAAAAGAGGATAAGCAGGGTAGCAGCTATTGAAGGTCTCTTCGTGTTTCTGCTTGTGTCGGAATACTCTAGCAGCCGTCAGCAGGTGTCCACGATTGATGAAAGTGACACCCAGAGCCACTGACTCTGAGTTCGTTCCAACCATGTGTATCAAGCCAGCTGGCATAACGAGCGCCTGGCGCTCCGTCAGAACAACTTTGAGGCCCTTTTGACTGGTATTGGGGCGGGCAATGATCCCACTGGCAGTGCTCCGCATGACCCACGATGTTGTTGGAACTGAATGTCCCCCTCTTCTTTATTCACCAGACTTGTTGTTGACCGACATGGCCATCAATCAAAAATTCAGCCTAAAAAACACTAAAAGAAACAGATTTTTATATTTCAATGAAAAAATTGTACAAAGAAACTTTGTTCAACCTTTCACTAAAATTTACATAACAGATCTACCAAAAAAATTCGATTGAAATGGTTTTTCTGCACCAACCTGCAATAAAACCAAGTAGCTTAACTTCTTCGTCGTTACTTTTATCTTCTCCAACTTCCTTTTATGTATGTGTACCAACGATGTTTCCTTGACTGCTTTTGGGAGGGAGAATTTCGTGGCCGTCCAAATGGAATCATCAGCATCAATGATATTCCCTAACATTAGCAGCATTAATCCAAAAAATTTTTGAACATCAGCTGGCCTAACTGATCGTATATATTCCTAAGCTTGAACACAAATGTGAGGTTAAACTTATTTGAAAACTGGACCACTCGGTGACTAAATGGCGTCTAATTACTTTACAAACTGATTACATTTTCTTTTAAGCTCTAGTTCTGAATTCCTCGGGGTTTTTCTTCAAAATTTCCTCAATGAAAATGTCCCCATACATTCGGCTGTGAGACTGGCAACAATCCGCAGGCCGTTACTTGGCTTCTGAAACCCTTGATGGATTTAGCCGATGGAACGAACAAGGCTCCATGTTAGTTAATAAACTAGTCTGAATGGATCCATTTGACAAAATCGACCGCAGTTACGCACTGTATTAGACTTGAGGCAGGCATGATCTAAAAAAAAACAGGGAAAGATGATCGAAATTTAATTATATTGACTTTGAGCTAATTTTAGGTTCTGATGCTTACTTGTGAAAGTGTCTCTCTCAGTTTGCCTTAGTTAGTTGGAGGTAAAATGTCAAACTGACTGGCACTCGTGCCACGAGAGCTGCCTGAAACTAGGGCAAAACTCTGCTATTTTTTTCCGAGAGCTTTTGGTTTCTTTATCCGTACAAGAGGAAGTCGTTGATCTGTCCTCAGATCTGCGTCAAACAGATGAAGGAGCGAAAAAGAGCTGGGTAGAAGAAATAGCGAAATGAACTCTGGTACGAGAGGAAATCGATCTGGGCTCATACACGGTCAATTCGCTACCTCAGGAAGTGGTAACATCCTAATTGGCGCAGCTGACGCATCGATGTGCAACTGCCCGGTAACTTCAGAGGTTTGTTCCAAGGGTTATTGGAGCACTAGCCTTGGAGAAGTCGCAGTTATTCAGTGATGTTGATTTAATTTGAATCTGGTGGGTGGACAATTATACTTAGAAAATTAGCAAAAAGAATACGGCGTTTTTGTTACATACAATTGAAATGTCCAATACGGATTCATCATCCTTCGGCTTTTTTTGCACATATTTGTCGTCATTTGTTCCTGCTTGTACCAGGTCGTCGCAGCCTGCTCGTTAGGTTCCTACTTGCACCAGAGGGTCGTCACATCATGCCCATTTCTGCATGGCTCATTTTGTTCCAGGTCGTCTTGCTCGTCGTCTCGGTCTTGGCATTTTTACGGTAGACCGTATCGTCAGCTGCCTTTTCTTCCTTGTCGTTATACTTTCCAGTTGCGCGGATCTGGACTGAAATATTTGGCATAGTGCTATAAACAGTTTCAATACGAAATCAAAAGATATCGATGGGTTTGTAGCTTATTTAAGAAGCTCACATCTTCACTCACTCTGATCATCGCCGATTTCATCCTCACAGATCAAATTAGCCCTGATCTGCTTCGCTCTGAATGGTGATTGGCAACCCTCATAAGTGTCCCGCACAATGCTATAATTTTTCCTGGTGGGAGAGAGCAGCTTTCATTTAAGCCCAAATCTTCAATTGGCTCTCATTCTCTCGCAGCAATGCTGAAGCCCTCCGTGCCAAAGATCATACAGGTCAATTTTTCAGTTTTGCCTCCCTTTTTTTGCATTGCGTTTCAGCAAAATGGCAGACCACGTTGCTTTTATGCAAACAATGTAGGCCGCCTTCCGAAACGAAAAAAAATAGTATTAGAAAAACAACTACCAAAAATAGGCTTTTTTCCTATTCACCCCACCAGCAAAAACTTAGCAGTAAAACTTTTTTCACATTATTGATTTGATCACAAAAGTTGGTATGCAGACTATAATTGAGCTATGACATCATTAGCCCACGTTACAAAAGCCAAGTCCTCTTTACAACAAGAAACTGATTCAAATGAGAGGTGGGGTAAAAGAACAAGAGCCGATAAACTTTAGTGGAATATGCAAATTCTTAAGCTTTGTCATATTGGAGTCCAGGATCAAATCTTGGAACCTTTTCCCTATCAAATTTGTGAATATACCCTTCAGGATATTAAACCGGTATCTCAATTGTGAGATGCGAACTACAGTTGTGAAATGGATTGTGCAATGCGGGACATCAATTTTATTACGATATAAATTTGAATTAAGATATAAACTATGTCTGTATTTGGGATGGGCTATTAGACTAAATGGCGCCTTTCCACTCATATCAGTATTTGATATATTTCAAAACTGAAAGGAGTTTTTGCGTCGTTGGGATGGGCTAACAGACACAGCGGCGGTGTTACACATGCAATTGAGAAACTATCATAAAAATTGCGATTTGTTTACTGGAAAAAAAGTTGTCAGTGTTTTAGAGGGTTAAACATAATGTTTGGCCATACAACATAAAAAAGACACTCATCATTTCATGTTTTCCAGTTTCCACTGCCCCACCCTCTTTTCACTTAGGATATAATTACAAGGTAGTTAAACTGGGTATTTAGAGAGTTATTGATTTCCTCCGATCAACATAACTTACCATTTGAGGAGGGTACGATAATCACGGATTATGAAATTTAAGACTTAAAAATCAATTAATCAGCAATGGAAAAAAAACTCAAGAAACAATTCGTGACTCTTTTAGTTGACGGCCTGAAAAAATTGCGATACAATTAATGGTTATAGTTGGCTATGAAGTCCATCCTCTGGCTATGAAGTTTAAACCAAGTTTGGCCAAACTTGGCCAAGTTAGGCCAATTTAGCTTAAAAATTACACCATATTTTATCAACAATTAGTTTTCCGAATAAGCAAATTGGTAACTACGGATGTGGATAACTTAAATAACATCTTTTACATTCATTCATCACATCAACTTGCTTCCGAATTCAGTTTCCGACGAGCAATTCCGACAAACAAATTGACATGAATCGACACAAAGCGATCTATAAATCGACATACGACTCGACAAAGAAACCGACATACGAACTGACCGACAAATAACCGACATAAGAATTGGGACGCCTAAACCGACGCGTACGAATCGACATGCAAAGGGATGGCTCGCCCGATATGACAAACGACTGTTCGATGTTCGAGAAAAGTATGGAGAAACAATCGTGGAATTGCTCTTCAATAGCATCAGATTATGACCGAAAGTTTGTAGACGCCAAAATTCTTGACAAAATAGCAGGAAAAGAATTGGCAAACAATTATCGAACAGTGCAAAGACTAGTTTCAGAAATTGTCAATGAAACTACATTGGAAGTTGACGATCTTGTACGAAGAAAAGCAGTACCACGGCAACGCAGTCATTCGATTGCAGTAGCAGCAATGATTAAGCAGATGTTATTTCTACGGGGCTTCAAGGAAAAACCGTGGAACGAAAAAAGGGTAGCCTGGTCAAGTTTTTCTTTTCGGCAACAATGCTACCCGAATATTCACTTTTTAGTATTATAAACTATCAGAACAAATTGACACCGCCCTCAGCACAGTTAGAAACATCATCAGTCGTTGAAACCTCATCAGGAACCCCGACATCAACAGCATCAGCAACCTCACAAATATTAGCTCTTCCAGCACCCTCAGAACAATTAAGAAATTCAGCAACCGCAACCTTATAAAGGCGCCATTGATTTCAATTTTTGAAGCATGTGATTCTTCGCAAGACTACTCGTTAGAGCGCACTGGCCACACTACAACAGTGGCGCACTCCAAAAGAACCCATAAATTTTTGTGCCAAAACTCTGTTTTAATTTCGATGTCATAGAATTAGCCTCTAAGGACTAATGGAAGTAGCTGAAAAGGACTCCCAGAAAATAAAACGCGATAAAGGTGGCCGCAAAAAAAGTAGATTTAACTTTGGACCCGTTTAATGGTTACTCGCTTATTTAAGAAATGGGGTCTGCTGAAGACTTCAAGTACTAATTAGCTAAGGCAACTAAAAATGGGATTGTTGACAAAATTATCAACACCATTTGATCTCGACTTAAAATTACAGGCTTCAAATCATTCAATCCTTCTCTTAGACACGCTCGTCGAG
>NC_087062.1:47917828-48140706 GCF_963678635.1 Symsagittifera roscoffensis
CCCACGGGTCCCCCCTTTGATACTTTTTCAGAGATCCATTTTTGGCCGACCGACCCTAAAATTTTTCTAAAGGCGCCTTTGGCGCTAATATATACTAACTTTGATGGGGAGCGCGCGCCAAAAAAAAAGGGATTTTTTTGTCAAATTTTTCAATAAGTGGCCAAAAACGGCTTTTTGACTGTTTTTTTTTTAAATTTGCCTGCGGCGCAAAAAATTTTGCCAAAATAGTGGCAAAACAGTGCTTTGAGAGAGCTCGAAAATCAATTTGGTCGACCTTAAAAAAATATCGTCAAAATTTTGGAAATTTTTTTGAAAATCCGCCTCCCCCACCCTTGAGAAATCCTAGATCCGCCCCTGTACATAACGAATAATTCTCGATTGCTTTACTCGCTCGAAAAAGACGAAAAATAAGTCCGATGATTATTTGTGGTACCTGATTTTACGTGGAAAACAAAATAATTAAAAAAAGATAGCCGGTTACTGTGCAAGTAGCACAGAATGTTCCGACCACATTCTCAAAAAATACAATATTTTTTCAAATTGGTGTCGTTTTTTCTGCACGTTTTTTTTTCAACCTGCTTTGCGAAAAACATTTGGATCGGCATTGGTACAATCTAGGCTAGTTGTCCAGTAACTGGGAAAATTAGGCCTTGCTTATCTCATAATTTCACTAAAAGCACCAACCGTTCTGGACAGATAGCTCTCGATCTCCGTTTACTGACTCTTTATCAGCAATATCGCGATCCACCTCAATCGCAATAGAATTGCAAGATGTGCTTTCATTATTGGACAGTTTTTCCTCAAATGACTTGTTTTCAATGACCTTGTCTTCAGTTTGATCACACGGATTCTCATTTTGATTTGTTTTTTGAGAGATGGTGTCATTATTTTGCTGCTCATTTTCAGGAGTTGCCTTGGCATATATGACGTCATCGACTTTATCGGTTACGTCACTGGTTACATCATCATGGACGACCTTCTTGCTTTTGTTGTCCTCATTATTCTGTGACCTCGTAAACAAAAGAGCATCATCGTTGTTTACAGTTTCCATTAGCTTGTTTTCTACTTTTGATTTGAAATCAACCTGGATTTCATCTTCGTTCTCGTCTCCATTTTTTCAGCATTGTTCTTGGTAACTGCAGTGGGATTCGTAGCAGACGAGGAGGTAGAAGGAATAATGCACTTAACAGCAGAGAATAATCAATAAATGTTAATTAAGAAAACTCCACATCATTTCACCCGTGGCACCTTTGTATTCGCTACTTTGAAATACACCGAAGTTTTTTTAAATGAAGATTGAATAAAGTAAGTTTCAGACAGCAATGGGATTCGAGAGGATAGATGCAGGGAAAATCTACAATATGAATTATAAATTGACAGGTGTGTTCAAACTCACAAGAGTGCTACAGGCGTTTTTTTTTGAGCAAACAGTATTAAAGAAATAATTTACGGTTGATCAACAATGGCTTTAAATAATACCAACAAAAAGACTAAAACAAAGTAATCGCTAACATGGGATCTCAGCCAGTCATTGTTGTCTTGGTTATCATCATCTGGTGGAGTAGAAGGTACTGTAATAGACAGCACCAGACTCATTCTGCCTCCACCCCCATTGCCAATTCCACTCGACGCGCCCCTGCCTCCTACCCCAGGTGCAACGACCGGTGTGGTCATGGCGATGCCCCCGGCCGAAGATGACCCCCCGACAGAGTTCTCCTCGTCCTCCTGTGTCCTGGGTAGATTGACTTTGTCGATAAGGTTGAGTGCCTTGAGCACATTCGTCTTGCAGTTGGGGCAGTTGTAGTGGCTGACGAGCCATGGGTCGACACATGCACGGTGGAACTTGTGTCTAACAAAAAGCAACATGATCAGAGTTCACAATTTTTGAACATCTACATGAAATGCAGGTCAAAGACCATTATTTGAGCACGCACGAGAAGGTATATCAACTCGTTTACTGAAGCGAATATCAACATAATCGGATTGAGACTAGTACCGATGATACTTAAGCACATAAAAATGGGTATCATTTTCCTACATGAAATTTTGAAGTAATTTTTTCTGTTCACATTGTCCGCGTTTTACAAAAATTGGCACGCGGACTATCTTGTCAGCAGTACGATAGTGATTGAGCGTATGAAGTTAAAAACATATACTCACGAGCAAGGAAGTTCTCTGACGGCGTCGCCGTACTGGAAGTCATCTATGCAGATTGAACAGCAGTTGTCTTCTTCACTGATCTCCTAAGCAAGCAAAAAACATTCACATACCACATACCTTTCCGAGCAACTAGAGAAAAGAAAATTTAGATTGGTCTTAAAAACACACAAAATCTATGGAAAATGTCTAACTGAGAAACACACTCGAAGCATTGCAAGTTCCTCCCCTCTCCCATGCATGCGAATTTCAGAGCTTTTTTGTTTACATTGTCCGATTGTTGCAACAACTGGTATGCGGACTAAGATCACAAATTTATTTGGTCTCATACTTAACATTGTAAAACCCTTTGGTACACCATAAAACTGATGCTTATGTGAGATGATGGGGGGATCCCAGTACGACTGCTTATTCGAAAAAAACAACAAAAATTATGGAATGAAATTTTGTATGGTACTTATCAGAGGCAAATAATTGATTGCCCTAAAAAACTAAACAACTCATTTCCATTTTCCCCATATTTCAATCTTTTCGTTTTCAGTGAAATTTTGATTTTATTATGGCTGAATGCGTCAATTAATGCGTAGATTTGCTGCTGAAGTAAGAAGAACAAATGTGTTCAAAATATGAAAATTGTTCACCATGCGAAGGTTCATTTCATTATGACGAACGTTAACGTTAATTTCGTTTTTTTTTTGCAAACGAAAATCGTAATTCAAAAGCGGGGAGGGGAAAGAAAAAACCTTAAATATTTACACAGAGCCGAAGCAGCACTTCGCAAATACAAACATAGCTTCAAAAGGCAAAGAATAGAGAAAAGGGCACGAAAAATATTAATGATAGTTGATAAAATATTGCCCTATACGGGAATCGAACCACAGGCTTCGAGCATCAATAACAGCCTTTCACAGCTGTACCACTGACGCGTAAAAATCCTCAGCACTGGACCCGCATATAACGGAGAGCATGCTATGAAACTGTCGAGACTACGCACAAAAAATTCACCAAAATGAATACTTTCAATTGCGAGTTGAATAACACAAAAGTTGGCCTCGTATTATAGCACAATATTCGCAAGCTCCCTTGTGTAATTACAAAAATGTGATAAAACAGAGGAGAAGAGCTGCGCTTTGCAAACACAAGCGAATAAACACGAAAACGTAGCTTTAAAAGGGTGAAAGAAGAAAAAAAAACAATCGAGTTTTCAAAATTAAGTGAACGCTACGGGAATTAATACTGTCCTCGAACATTATTTTTTTTCCGTTTTTTTTTCTGCAAACATAATTTTTTTCCCTACACAACTGTGTACACTGCCGTTAATAGAAACCAAAGACAAGCAGCACAAACGAGCTTCAAACTTCAGAAAAAAAAACAAAGTTTGCATGCAAAAATATGGAATGTGATAAGCTAAAGGCAACTACTCTAACTTTGAATGCAATAAAATGGAAAGTATAATACCAATTTAGGTATAAATTATGCATTTCAAAAGCCTTTCAAATTATTTTGAATTGGAAATCTTCTGAAATCGAATTCAAATTTTTATACAGAGGCGAAGCTGAGCTTTGCACCACTTGCCATACAAAACAAGAAAGCCGCTCAGTCAGAAAGAGCTCGAAAAAATCAAAAACGCCGAAAAAACTTGATTTATCAAAAAAGGATAATTTCAAGTAACAAAACATGCCAAGACATGGAAATTTGAATTTGAAAAAAGAATCGGAAGAAAATTTATCAAACGGTAACAAAGCCAAAAAACACCTTGGCAGAAACCCTTTAAGCCGAAACAAATCAACAAGAAACACAGACCCGCAGCCAAAAACTTTTTCGATTGTCGAAAGAAGCAATATGGCCATTAAACAGATATATTAAAGGCCAAAACCTATCAAGTCAAAAAAAAGGAATAGAAAACACAAAAATGCCGAAAAAAGTAGTTGTCATGGATAACTCGAACTAGAATTCTATTAAAAATTCTAGCATTTTGTGCAATCCAGAGGTGAGCAAAAAACTTTTTTTTAACGAAACGAAACTAGATCACTAAGCCATTAAAAATAGGCCGGAATCATTTGAGCAGAATAAAGTTTTTAAGCGAGAAAAAACGAAAACATGAAAAGCCAAGGTTAGCAAAAATACAAACATCAGAGGTAAATCAGAACACTAAATGGTTAAAATGTAAGAACAATTGCTATAATGGTTAACTATAGCAGCAATTTCCGCATTCTTCTTTTTGTTAAGGAGTTCAATGCCACATTGAAAAAAAGTCAGAAAGAAAGAACTCTACGCAAGGTTCTCACGCGAAAAAATTAAAAACTTTTTTGTAATTTTCGACATTGTCAGCATATCGTAGACAAGTCAAGCTGATCAACACTAAAAACAAACCGATAAAAAAATAATTTGATCACCAGATGGAAAAGAGCGTAGGAAAAACTCGGAAAAAAAAGAAAAAGACGGCCGACTGCTGTACAAATTGCTTAGCAAGTTCCGATCATATTTACTTACACAGAGGCGAAGTTGCACTTCGCATACACAATCAAAAATATGACCAATTATGCTTCTGGGAAAAACTGAATGAGTGAAACTTTGAGTCTCCAAAATTTCTTCAGTGACGCACGCCAATTATGAGACTACATAATTGCTGAATGACACCAGCCATTTATGACACATTAGCAGTACCAGTAGGTTGAAAAAAAAATTACCAACTAACATGTTTTAATTTATAGAGCGAACGCATTTTAACTAGTGTACGAAAAGTTCATAAAACATCCGACCCTGTCCAGTTTTGAACCCTCCTATTTTGTTGCGGGTCTCCTTCGCTGCCTCTACGATACCTTGAAGCTAAAGTTATATTTGTTATATAATAGTCTATTTTGAATCCTTAGCATTGGCTGTACTTAACAGCTGGTTTTTGATCAAAATGAACACTAATTTTTGCGACTCAGGTTGAAAAAAGGAGTTCATACTATCACACAAGCTTTGCTGGTCTAAACACAAACAAAGACAACTGACAGATGGAAAGGAGTAATAAACGCCAGAGAACAAAAAATATAGCCGACTGACAGTTTGAAAAGAGTAATGAACGCAAGTAAACAGAAAAAAAAGCACTGCCAGTGTTGAAAAAATGTCAACTTCAGAGTTTCAAAAAAAACAGCTGCATTCTAAGCTCTTTGATTTTCTAGAATATTTTATGGTTGGCGCTTTTTTCATAACATCAACCCAACTTGACAAAACTGGATCAATAGGTAACGTTTTTATTCCGCTGGAAATCTGAAAACTAAATTCCACTTTCGAAACTAAAAATTGTATAAGATTTTTTTTTGCATTTTAAGACTTTTTCCTGAAAAAAAATCACCAAGGCCTATATACGAGTCTTTACTGCGTTCATTACTGTGTTAAAAAACAACAATTGTATACAACCATATGAAAACTGAGCCGACAAAACATAAGCGGCCAATTAATGAGCCAAAAATTTATTTGTGAACGGATTATTTCGCGTTTGAATAAAAAACACAGGAGGTCTTGTCAGATTCAAACCCTTGATCTTTGCCGTACCAGGCATATTCGTTCCCTCCGGGTCGCAAAGAAATTAGAATTAATAAAGAACTGAACCGAAATTTACCAATTTTCATTTTGATCATTCTGTGCCAAAAACTATTTACGTGAAAACAATTTAAAGCTCGATTGCAAAACCTTTGCTATCGCAAGGGTAATAATGTTATATGAAGCAAATAACTTGTTTTGGTACGTTTGGTGAAGTGAAAAAGCATCAAATGCTTAGTTATTGCTAATCAGAAGTCAAAACACTTGAAACTATACTGTCAATGCTGCCTACTGCTTTAATACTGTTCCAAAAATAGCAATTTTTTAAGGGCTAAAGCGTCAACAAAAGTACCACTTTCGTTTGCGTCCGAAGTGGGAAAAAAGTGCATCGCATTATTCCCACTACGCTTTGCTTGTGTAAACAGGTTGAGTATGAAAAACCGGACAGATTATTCATGTGAATGACCGAAAATGTCTCGCAAAAATACGGGAAATACCTTCGTTCTTAACATTTATTTAAGATTTCCTTTTAAAAGTCTGTCCTTACCGGTGAAAAGATTTAGGCGACCGAGAAGTTAAGTCTGATCACCAAAAAAAACTGTTTCTGAGCAAATAACTTCATTAACACTGAGGCGAAGCTGCGCTGTGCAAATACTCGAAAAATAGCTTCATAAAAGGAAATAAGAAAAAATAGAAAACATAGCCAAATGACAGTTGGAAAAGAGTAATGGACGCAAAAAAAAAACAGAAAAAAAAACCGACTTGTTTTTTCAAAAAATACTTTTGAGTTTTAAAGAAAGAAATGGATGGCCTTAAAATTTTTTCAATTTGTAGATCAAATTATGATGGACACTTTTTTGTTAAAATTGACCCAACTTGAGAAATTTGAATCAATAAGTAAAACTTTTGGTTCGCTGGGAAATCTGGTAACGAATTTCCATTTTCGAAATTAGAAGTCAATCACGTTTTTCGTAACTTTTACAGTTTTGCTGTTCGATAGTGGAGAGAAACACAAGAGGTCTTGTCAGATTTAAATCCTTGATATTTGCCGTCCCAGGCGTGTTAGTTGCCTCAAGACCAAGTGGCCGGGTCACGAAAAAATTAGAGTTAATTAAGAACAGAACCTAAATTTACCAACTTTCATTTAAATCAGTCTGTAACAAAAATTATTTACGTGAAAACAATTTAGTACTCGATTGCAAAACCTTTGCTATCGCAAGAGTAATGAAAATATTTGAAGCAAATAATTTGTTTTGGCACACTTGGTGAAGTAAAAAAGCATCAAATGCTTAGTTATTGCTAATCAAAAGTCAAAACACTTGAAACTATGCTGTCAATGCTGCCTACTGCTTTAATACTGTTCCAAAAATAGCACTTTTTTAATGGCTAAAGCGTCAACAAAAGTAGCACTTTCGTTTGCGTCCGAAGTGGGAAAAAAGTGCATCGCATTATTCCCACTACGCTTTGCTTGTGTAAACAGGTTGGGTATGAAAAACCGGACAGATTATTCATGTGAATGACCGAAAATGTCTCGCAAAAATACGGAAAATACCTTGGTCCTTAAAAATTGTTTCAGATTTTCATTTAAGAGCCTGTCCTTACCGGTGAAAGGATATAGGCGACCGAGAGGTTTAAGCTGATCACCAAAAAAAACTGTTTTTGAGCAAATAACTTCAACACTGAGGCGAAGCTGCGCTTCGCAAACACTAGCTAGAACACGAAAAAAAATCAGCATCAAAAATGCAATAGGAAAAATAGAAAACATAGCCAATTGGCAGTTGGAAAAGAGTAAGGAACGCAAGAAAACTGAAAAAATAAACTAATTCGTTCTCAAAAACTATTTTTCAAATTGAAGAAAAAAAATGGATGGCCTTAAAGCTCTTTAAAACTGAAAAAAACTACTTGTTTCTCAAAAATTATTTTTCAAATTGAAGAAAAAAATGGATGGCCTTAAAGCTCTTTGAAATTGTAGAACATTTTATGATGGACACTTTTTTGTTAAAAACAACCCAACTTGAGAAATTTGAATCAATAGGTAAAACTTTTAGTTCGCTGGGAAATCTGATGATGAAGTTCCATTTTCGAAATTAGAAGTCAATCACGTTTTTCGAGACTTTTACAGTTTTCCGGTTCGATAGTGGAAATTGCCTTCCTTTTAACAAAAGAAATGCACTGAACTTCAAAAGAAAACACAAGTCAAACTGCGAAAATCAGAAATGAGCTTGAACAAATTTTCCTGACAAAAAAAATTAAAAAAAGGCAAGACCTATAAAAGAGTGCTCATTGCGTCCATTAATCTTACAAGGCCTCGATCTATTAAAACTTTACTATGTATCGGATTCGAATCTGCGACCTCGAGAGTTGGAGTCTCATGCCCTGCCCTCTCGGGTAAACAAATTTTTACAACCTTTCTCACAGGTGTGATCACTAATGCAATAATCGCATAGCGCTGAATCAACCACCACTAATCCGAACCTCGCTTCTCATTACGAGGCCAAAAATGTGCATTCTCTGCATTGTGAGCGGAATCCCCAACCGGCCAAAATCAGATTTGTCGCGGAATCCGCAACATTGCTACTTTTCTTTGATCTTCTATGCTGTTTTGGATTCCACAAACAATTACCTAAATCATTGTACCGCTCAAAATCGCTCGAAAAATAGGAGAACTTGCGGAATCCGCAACTGTATTTGCGGAATCCAGAACAGTTTGTGGAATCCACAAACAAATAATAAAACATTAGTACCGTTAAATTGAGCTGTTGCGGAATCCGCAACTGTAAGTGGAATCCGCATTCTGTTTGCGGGTTCCTTTTACATATATTTATATATGTAGAAGCCTTTAAAATTATATCTTTCAAATACATGATTTGATTTCACTAGAATAGAAATTTAATAGAATAGAAATTTACTAGAATAGATCAGTGTTTGGGATTAATGGAATCCCAATTACTGACCAGTATTTGGGACCGATGAAATCCCAAATACTGAACTAATTCAACGATTTGCTATGCGTTGGGTTTCTAATCGCTCTCAACCCAATGACTCCAAATAATGGATATATTCCATATTCATTCCACGTTATTCCAGTTTTTGGGGATTCCATCAATCCCAAATACTGACCAGTATTTGGGATCGATGGAATCCCAAATACTGAACTAATTTGGCAATATTCTGTGTGTTGTGTTTCAATACACTCTCAACCCAATGACTACAATTACTGCATTTAGTCGGCGTTATGCTTCCAAAATCAGTATTTGGGATTGACGCATTCCCAAATACTGACCTAATTTGTCGATATGCTGTGTGTTCCATACACTCTCAACTCAATGACTCCAAATATTGAAATTGTTCAGTGTTTTGTTTCCAAAATACTAAAAGATGACATCCACCGATTTAAGTAACCAATGTTTTAAGACTTGTTCGTGGATTCCGCTGACAATGTTCTTTGCTTTTAAATTCAGCATTGCTAGAGATAAGAATTCCAGCTCAGCTTTTAATTGCTCATATGCAAGTTCAGTATTGAACCAAATTCGGAATCCACTTAGTTTGCGGAATCCACTAACATTTGCGAATTCCGCTTACATTTTGCGGATTCCACTTACAGTTGCGGAATCCAGAACAACTAGCTATATTTGCTTGCTGCGGAATCCGCAACAAAACAAATGTGCCGACAAAATTTACGTTACTGATAAATGTATGCGGAATCCACTGAAACTTTGTTTGTGGAATCCACTTACATTTTGGAACATATTTTAAGACTTGTCTCTGGAATCCAGGAACATACAGACACAGAGTTGTGCTCCTATCCAGTGCACAGTTTGGCCTCGTAATGCTCTATCGCTAATTTCATCCGCTTATCGCTATCAACAAGGCTGATAACGATCACATATCTTTTTTGAAAAATTACTTGGCTTGCTGTCAAAACAGAACTTTGAAGTAGCCATTTATTTTTGTCGCAATAATAATGTGTTAGTAATTTTTTCAACAGCATCATTTATGTCAAAAAAATCAACTGGGGTAGAATTCTTTGATAATTTTTCTTTCTCTGTTTTTACTGTTAAGAGATTTAACAATTTTCTCCAAGCTCGCTAATCATCATTGTTATCGCTAACAGACGCTAATCAGTTTTTTGAAAAGCTAATCAGCTAATCAGCTGATTTCCTACATGCAATTTGCTCTCTAGCTAAATTTTAAAAAAAATTAGGTAAAATCATGACATTTTATTTAGTTCACTTACATTTATTCCCTTTTTGAGTATCTTCACCTGAAGCAACGTCAGAGCCTTTTTGGCAGCCGCAGCTAAGCGCTTCTAAAATACAAAAGCATAATGACGCAAGTTCTAAAATAATCGGCACTTTAAGTAAATTCTAGAAATCATTTCTGAGGGTAATTGGTCAGATTGCCTACCTTAATTACTTTGAGATCGAACAGTGGAGCAGGAATGATTTAATTACTTATCCAGAATAAAATTTAAATAAGTAATTGACATTTAAAGATATCGGAGACAAACGTTTAAAGTGAAAAAGGGCCTTTTTTCTATTGTTTTCTTTCTAAATGATTTTCCCCAAACCTTTGTTTGTTTTTAGACAATGAGAATTGACAATTAGACAATTAGATGAAAATTGCACGACTCAGATGATTATAGCTAACATGAAGTCATAAATTGAAAAACATTAGACAGGAAGTTCATTTTCTTCCGAGTAAATTAGTATGAAAATCGAAAAATTAAAACAATTGCCAATTTTAAAAAAAAAATTGGTATTCAAATTGCAATTTATAGGGCTTTGATGTGTCCCGTAAGACCTTTCCGCGTAGGAAATATCTAAAATTAGGCAACAAACCGACCCTATGCATGAATTATTAATATGGGTAAAGCACACGTCGCTCAACATGAGGAACACGTGTTCGAGTCCCCTTCCGTCACGGATGGCGGGGTTCCCCTCCTCAAGGTGGGAACGGCTACGGCGAAATGGTCGACATCCACCCTCCCCCACGGTTGGTCCTGCATTAAGTAGGACCGGGTTTTTTTTGCATGCTTTGAGGATAGTTGTAACAAAAACCTGCAAAATAAAGATATTCATGCGCATTAAAAACAAAGAAATTACTTTCAATACGTAAATTTATGACCAGAACCACAGCTACCTTACTTTTATGAATTAACTTTTGCGTTTTTGCAAAAAAAAGTCCGCTTTTTGGAAACGATGGCTTGATATGCTAAACCACTTGGGCCGAGATTACTTCGTAATGATGAAATTTTAAACTCCGCGCCTGGGTCATTTAACTTCGCCACAGATTGAAAAGCAGGTTATCGTAGGCTGGAATTATGACAAGTGACAATTAATTGACCTTAGTTCTGTCGCGGCTGTGGAGATATCGAAACCTCTGGACGTAATAGAAGAGGAGCCAGGCGAGAGAGATGATTGTGAGGACGACGAAAGAGGTGGCCACGAACAGCACAGAGGTCTTGTTCACTCCAATGCGCATGATGGTAGTCTGGCCTGCCGCGAGGGAGAGGTGGGGGTGGGAACCATTCCGGTAGAGATCCTCCACGAAGGATCCAAATGGTTTGATTGCCAGGGCATACACGACTGCAAATATAATAAGTACAGAAAGTTTCCATCTAGATCTAAATATAAATGGCCTTAAAATTCCTTGAACTTCTAGAACAATTTATGATTGAAACTTTTTTGATAAAACTAACCCATTTGAGTTGACTGGATAAGTCGATCACGTTTTTCGTGACCTTTATACTTTTAATGTTCGATAGTGCAGTTTGCCTTCCTTTTAACTACAGAAATGAACTGCACTTAAAAATCAAAAGTCAAACTGAGAAAAAGTAAATTTGAGCCAGAACCAATATTAGGACTTTTCCTAATAAAAACGAATAAAAAACCATCACGACCGATACAAAAGACTACGTTAATTGACTCTCAAAAAAAAATTAAAATTAAATCTTTCTCTTTTTCATAATTATTTGTGGCGATTGCACCTACCACTAATTTCTTCCCACTTCCGTCTACTTCTTGAATTAACAATAAAATTTTCCGAGAACTTTATACATCTCTGTTTCAGATAGCCAAGAGTACTTGCAGAGTGAGTTTGCAAATAAAACATGAAGAAATTGCGCGAAAGGTAAGATGAAAGGTAAAAACATGAAAAATTTCGAGGAAGGTAACGGGGTAGTCTTACTGGAATCAGTTCAAAACAAGTATTTTAGAATTTATTTATCCAATTATATTCTTGATGACTATATATGACAAGGTGCTTTAATCTTAGTGTTGTATCTTGTAAACTATTGGGTTTTGTCTGTTCTATCAAGTGTGGTTGTGTTCTGTACTAATTCAGCTATATGGAAGCACTCTCGTTTTTACTGAGACTAGAGGATTTGAACAGTGGATCGCCTATACAAGACCTAGTAGTCCTCGTCACTTACCCACTGCTGGTTAAGCAAGACGACCTTCTTGCTTTCTCTATTAGAAACATGAACAGCCGAGTGCTGTGCACGTAGCACAGAATATTTCGACCACCGTGATTTGAGTACCAAAATTCAAAAACAAGGGAAAACTTTGAAAAATTGGCCATTAAATTAGGTTAAAAATCGGAGAATCAGAAGTAATTATACCTAAAATAATGTTTAAACTGTGGTATATTAAAATTGAGTATCATAGAAAGTGAGTTGGTAGTGTCATCGTATTACATACAATATCGTCTGAACGCGGAAACATTCAGACCTGTGTACTGACGTATGATGAAAAAACCATTTTAAGTATTATCGCAATTTTGCTATCAAAAAACATTTTATGTTGGACTTGAACCGCCCGCACATCAATCAATCTTGCAGTATTCCAATGAGAAAACTCTTCTAAAAATTCGTCAATTATTGGTTTCTTATAATCGTAAATTTAAAGTATAAACCTTATTTCTAATATAATCGTGTATGGGTTCTTTCGTAGAATTTGTCGTGTATCGTTTAACGAGTACAAAACACTGAGTGCTGTAGTTTCATTTTAATGTCTCCACGGGTGCGGGTTAGTTCTGGTAGAGTCATGAAGAATTGCAACGCTGCATCTTTTAGGTGAATTTTCAGGAAATTCGGTGCTTGAGCATTGTTGATGTTGATCACGTCTCCCGTACTTCTGAATAGTGATTCGAACTCGTTCCAACTCTCAGACGGAGATCCCGAAAATTTGTTGGGAGAAATTGCTGCGTGAGCCATTTTTGAGAAATCATCAGTTTGAGTTTTCTGTCGCCGTCACCATTTGACAAGATGCTTTATTCTTAGTGCTGTATCTTGTAAACTATTAGGTTTAGTCTATTCTATCAAGTGTGGCCGTGTTCTGTACTAATTCAAAAACCAATCTCGTTTTTACTGAGAAGTATTTAGTTGCAGGGGCCAAGACCATCTTTTCTTCGATGCGTGGTAACTCATGGTTTTCTCAAAAGGAGTTTCAAATGATTATTAAATTACTACCTGGCTCTCTCTGATTTGTTCTGAGCTCCTATCCGAGCTATACATCAAGTCAATATATAGGCTTTTTAAACATCCGGTGTAAATATATATGTAGTCAACAAAAGTAGGTGAAGCACCAGATATGGACGTAAACATTTATAATAAAATATTGACAGCAAATATTTATTAGGTTAAAAAGGACAAATACCTTTGAGGTTATATGAGTAATGATGCCTATAGGCCGCCGTCACACTATCACTGTAAAATACTTAGAACTAACCAATCATGATCCATGACTAAAACTTACGATAATTTGTAAAGCTGAAACTATTCATAGTTTCAGCGAGAGAAGAATAAATTTAATTTAGAAAGCAGTTGCCCTTCCTCTCCTGTAACCTCGCAAGAATACCAGTATATACTATATCTATTGAGACTAGGAAGTATAGGAGTCAGATTATGATCTGTATTAGACTAAGAAGTTGCACGAATCTATCCGGCCGAAAAAAGATGTATCAAAAATTCCAAAATTACTCTATGAGGACTTAAACTCATTATGATTCAAATACGATCCAAAATAATTCGATTTGAAAAAAAATTGTAAATAATTATAATTTTTCATCCCCCAGTTTAAATATTTGAACAATTTCGATTGCAAGCTCAGTGGTACTTTTTTGAAAGCATAACTAATTTCATCAGTAAATTATACACTTTGCTTCGCAAATGTAAAAAGTAGCGAAACAATACAAAAAATCAAATCAAATTTTCGCTGATAACATTTTGTAGGAAAATTCCATCTGAAGAAAAATTTGAAGCTTTTGTTGAAGCAAGCCAAACTAAATTAAGCGCAAATTGATCAAACAATTGATCTGAGTTTCTAGAAGCTGGGAACATATTCGAATCGGAGTAAATCGATTATTTCACATTTACTTCAGCAATTGTAGCAAAACATCAAGTCTACCGAAAGGTGCTACAAATTTACGGAAAACCAAAAATAAATTCTAAACGCTCCTCATTCAACCCGTATTTCTTTAATCAACTACTATTCTGATAGCAGTTATGATAGACAGAGCGCCAGATGCTAATGAACCGCTCACTTTTTAGATGATCCATAGCAATTCTTCGGGATAATAGTGAATAATGCGCTGTAACATTATAATCGCTAATTTATTCATGCCACCTTTGTAGTTAAATTGGCTCAGGGAAATTTAAGTTGGGAAAAGCAAAGTTCATAGATGTGAAGATTCTAGCCAAACTAAACTTTGGCACTTAGTCATAGCTCCACTTCGCAAACACAAAAACAAAACATCACAAAAGTTTCTCTAAATAGCTAAAATAAGCGATTTGAAAGAAATTAAACTTATATTACGATAGTTTAGGAGACTAGAGGATTTGAACAGTGGATCGCCTATACAAGACCTAGTAGTCCTCGTCACTTACCCACTGCTGGTTGAGCAAGACGACCTTCTTGCTTTCTCTATTAGAAACATGAACAGCCGAGTGCTGTGCACGTAGCACAGAATGTTGCGACCACCGTGATTTGAGTACCAAAATTCAAAAACAAGGGAAAACTTTAAAAAATTGGCCATTAAATTAGGTTAAAAATTGGAGAATCAGAAGTAATTATACCTAAAATAATGTTTAAACTGTGGTATAATAAAATTGAGTATCATCGAAAGTGAGTTGGTAGTGTCATCGTATTACATACAATATCGTCTGAACGCGGAAACATTCAGACCTGTGTACTGACGTATGATGAAAAAACCATTTTAAGTATTATCGCAATTTTGCTATCAAAAAACATTTTATATTGGACTTGAACCGCCCGAACATCAATCAATCTTGCAGTAACTCAATGAGAAAACTCTTCTAACGCAAAAAATTTGTCAATTATCGGTTTCTTATAATCGTAAATTTAAAGTATAAACCTTATTTCTCGTATAATCGTGTATGGGTTCATTCGTAGAATTTGTCGTATATCGTTTAACGAGTACAAAACACTGATTCAGACAAACTTTCTTTGACACTGAGACATTTTTTGGAACTCAAATTACTGCTATATCTTATTAGTAATTCCAAATTGCGGCTAACATGATATCACACTTGAAGTCCTACCAACTTTCATTGAGGTAGTCAAAATCTAGAAAAAAAACAATCTACACCATAGTTCCTTCCCTTCACTTCGTGAAGAGGTCGGAACAATAGGCAGACAGCAATGCATGAGCTTTAATAAAACAGATACAGCATATGATTTTTTTAGTTGAATTAGTCAAATGGACACAAAATTATAGAAAAACCGAACACAGAAAATTGCGAAAAATAAATTAAAAAGTAAACTTCTAATACGCACACGTCGCTGAAGAAGGAATAAAACAATAAGTCACAAAAAACTATTGATGATGCAGGTTTCATAGCAAACACAGAGGTAAAGTATATTGCTGTCCAAAGTCCTTGCGATCAAGACTAAATTATACTACGCAGAGCCAAAACGCGGATCATTATTTTAGTCTTCCGGTGAGTTTTTTAGTTTTTTTTTTACTTTTTGTTCACGCAAAAACAGGTATTGGTCAAAAATTTGGAACTATTTCTCGGCCAACTTCAATCGTCGATAAAATGTTAATAGCACGGAATATATCACGTGTTAATTATCCCGAATTGGCAATCTTTGAACACCCATAGCTTCACGAAAAAGGATCACCATTAAAATACCATTTTAAAATAGCTCAGCAAAACAACACCTTTCGGTTGATACGAAAAAATACAGACAACAGACAGTTGGAAAAGAGTCAATGAACGCAAACAAACAGAAAACACAAACCAGGAGAAAAAACCACACCGAGTACAAAAAATCCATCATTTTCTTTGAGAGTCTGAGAACAAAACTTTGCTTGGTTAAGTGCATAGACAAAACTGTTCTGAAGCATAAAATTGTACCAGACCTTTTTGTTCAAGCGGGAACTGTCCAAAAATAACTTCTTTGATGTGACCTTGTGATCTTTTCTGCTTTGATTTGCATTTTTTTGCGCGTTCTATAATAAGCTTCTGTTAGTACCAAATAGCCATGCAACACTGAAAGCGAGACAAAATTTCCGAGAAGAAACAATTAAAATTTTAAAGCGTGTTTGGCCGAATGGTGAAGTCGTTGGTTTCAAGGTCAAAACGTCGGAAGTTGAAATCTCGCGTCGGATTTTTTTTTTCGAAATTTGGTCAAAATAATAAAACCAAAATTGGGTAAAATTGGGCAAATTCGAAATGGGATGACTCAGTCGAGTCAAAAAGGGAAACGTTATGAAAAGCTTGATTACATCCATCCTTTTGACGTTTTCAAAACGGATCTAGTTCAATTTTGAAAAATTCTAAATATTTGTCATAAGGATTTCCATTGTTAGCACGAACTCAAAAGCAATAATAATGGGTGTTAAATCATGCATTCCTACGTTTGGCATAAACATCAACCAAGCAGTATTTGTTTAGATATGTATACATGATTTGGGTCCTTTTTAATTTTAATTTTGTCTCTTACATGCTACTCGGAAAATCTGGTCTACAGTTGTGTGGCCTTATCGAATTAATTTCTCTTATTGAAAACTTTATCAAAAAAATCCGGTTAAAATCTAGTGTGGCAATTAGCCGGATATGTTTTGAACAATTTTGTCTGGGAATTAAATTTCGTGGACCAATTTTGCATTTTGAACACTTGCCCGGGACATGAGTGCCTGGACAATTGTCCAGACACAGTTGGTTGCTTTGCCAATAACATGATGTTCGAAGCGTGGTAATCATGGCAATGTAAATCGCAAAAATTTATTGACGTTTTCCTGAGTACGGTACTATAGGCAATGAAAAAATTAATGGCTGCTAAATTTGAACTTTTTTCCCTTTTTCATGTCTGCTCCCCGTCATCAACTAATCTGAGAAACGTGGAATACCAGACCAGTTTCTCGACATGGAGAGAAGTTTAGCAGCAATTTTTTTAATCCAACTTACGACTAGAAGGACGCTAGATTATATTTGACTTGAGAATACAATCATTTTTTTGAGGTGACTGAAACCTCGCGAAAAAAAACACCCATTGTGAAACTTCCCGAATAAAAACAAATAAATTCAAACATAAAGCAAAACGAAACTAGTGAGCCGGATGATGCGCAAAAGAGCTTCACACTGGATGAAATAACTTTGTATAGACTGCTAGGCTAGTCGTCATTTAAATTTGGAGTATACTTACTGGGACTTTCACCTCTCTCTGAGTCAGCTGCATAGTCTGAAACAACAGAAAAACGTTGTTCAAAAACGCCCAGCAAAAAACAACAAACTCTTCATCAGCTGGGCAAAACTTGTTAAGATGTAAAATTTTGAGTTTTTCTCTTAATCTCCTATCTTATTTATGATCACGTGTTCAATTTAGTATACCTGAGAGACCCTCCATCTCAACGTCTGAGTCTGAGTCATACTCGATAAGGGCGGAAAAGTTCATATTACTGGCCAGAAGCAGTTTGTCCCACAGCGAACACTCTCCGCCCTTCCTCACCACCACTATGAGGTCATTAAACTCCAAGTGATCCGAAGGCAAATCTATGTCGTCATAGTCGCACCCATGGAAGTATGTGAGAGAAGGGGCGAACCCATGTCCCGCGATCCTCTTGTGAAGTAGCGCTACCGGGTTCAGGGAGCCCCATTTGCCCTTAACACACCATATGTCATTTCAAAGAAACAAATGACACTAGAAAGCAGAATCCGTGCCTTTTCACCTCACAAAAATCCTATCAAACATAAAAACTTAAAAATACTGGAAGTCTTTAAAAAATTAAGAAAACCGCATTCAGCATATTCACTTTCATTCACTGAATTTGTTTGAATATTTGGTCTCAAAATGATATCCGACACTTACGATTCGAAACACTTCATGAAAACACAATTGAAATTATTCTTCGTCCATGCTTTTACTAAATTCTCTAAAATGCAAGTCAAATCACATGCTGAATTTGAACTTTCCTGTGTTCCACTGCAAAGATTGGCCCATTTGATCTGAGATAATAATTTATAATCTAGCACCTATTCAACTCATTTGACCTTCGGGTTCTCAAATCTAGTTCACAGATATTCCGTTCTCATAACGAGATCAAATATAGGCAACTCAGTACATAATTAAATCAGTACTAGCGTTTAACGCACCTCCGGTGCTTTAAACTGAATATTTAACGTGAAAACAGCTTATATCTAAAATACATGAAAAAAAAAACAGAAAAGAATGCAAGCCGTAAAAAGAGACGGGCGCATCCAACAACGCTTTTCATTTAAATAATTAAACAAAAAAAATCCAACTGAAATGTTTTTAACCTAAAATGGTTAAATCTCTGAAGCTACTGGGTTTCAACTACTGAGTTTCAGAATGCCTAAAAGCATACAAACAAACTCCTCATATTTAACAATTTCAATGGCAAAATCACTGAATTCATGAATGAGACGCTTGATAAACTTTTTTATTTAAACAGTAGAGTTTTTTTCTCAGTTTAAATGATAGTTTAATGAATATTTTTTTTAGAACTTAAGTCATTTTTCTGAAAAATCACAAAAAATGAATCATAATTCATATCTAGGAAAGTGAAATGAGCTGAGCATTCATCTTCAGAGTCCATATAAAAACTTCCTGAGAGTGTCTCGACAGCACCCCATCATAATTTTGAGAAGTTCAAACTTTGTTAAGTTCTTTTTACAGATTAAGTTTTTCAAAAGTTTTGAAAAACTATACAAAATAGCATATCACCCAAACAAAGATTATTTAAGCAGTCAAAATTTGAAGAAAAGAAATGCAACCTCTGGAAGTACCATGAGATCACCCCAATTATGGGGTTGGGAATTTTAAAAAAATTTCAAACCAAGTTTTTGAATTTTTTATGAGAATTGTAGAAACGTTATATCCTCGAAACTATAATGATTTCAGCAGTCACGATTTGCAAGGTCTGAGAGTAACCTGACAGAACCTGACACCATAGAGTTTTTTATATCTAGGTTATGTGAAAAAAAAAATTAAACAAATCTTGAAAAACGTCATATCTTGGTAGGTAAAAGGATCTGAGAAGTCATATTTTGAGGCAAGCTTTGGAATCCCAGAGAAGAACCTGGCAGCACCCAATACTGAGTTGAGTTATTCAATTTTTGTCAAACTTTAATATAATTTCTTGTAATTTTTTTTTTTGAAACAAAAAAAGGTCATATTTCGAAATTAACAAGTTTTGAGCAGTCATAACTGGAGGCAAGATTCGCAACCCTTGAGATTACTCTGATAGCACCCAACTACATGGTAAGGAATTTCAATCTTTGCAAAATTAATTTTATATTTCTGATAATAGTTTGAAAAAATCACAAAAAACATCATATCTTGAAAGGATTTGAGATGTCATATTTCGAGGCAAGATTCGCAATCCCTGAAAGTAGTCCAAAAACACCCAACTGCAGGGGTAGGAGTTTTAAACAAAAAAAAATTCAACAAAATTTCTGAAAATTTTTTGAAAAAATCACAATAAACATCATAAGCTACAAGGATTTGAGCATTCATATTTGAAGTCAAGATTCGCAACCCCTGAGAGTACTTTGATAGCACCCAAGTGTAGGGTTAAGGTTCTCAAAGTTCGAGAAAAAAATTTAATTTGAAATTCCCGAAAATTGTTTGAAAAAATCATAAAACGACCAATCTCGAAAACTACAAAGACTTGAGCAGTCATAACTGGAGGCAAGATTTGCAATGCTTTATAGTTCTCTGAATACATCCAAATACAAGGTTGGCAACTTCAAATTTTGTAAATTATTTCGTAATTTAAGATTTCTGAAAAATTTTGCACAAAACTCGTCGTATCTCGTACACTAAAATCATTTGGACATTCATAATTGGAGGCCAAATTCGCAACCCCTTGGGGTATACTGACAGAACCCCACTATTGGGCTGCCAATTTAAAACTCGGTGAAATACCCACAAATTCAAACTCGAAAAAAACTTTTCAACTATTGCAATATACAATATAGCTAAAACGTGGAAAAATTTGTTCGTTAAACATGCAAAAAATAATACGCTGAAAAAGCTTAAGCTTGGCGAGATAGTGAAGCCCGCATTTAAATATAGAATAGACTAACATGGATTTTACTTTCTTTTTAACAAAACAAATGAACTGTACTTGAAAAGAAAACAAAAGTCAAACCGCAAAATAAAAAAATCAAATTTGAGCGGTAAAGACTTTTAAAGAATTTTATAGTTTCTTTCTGACTTTTTCATCAAGTACTATACTTTTGTTAAACAAAATATTTCTCACATACAGCTGAGTATACAATCAATTCGAATGTATATCGAGACTTCATCTTCCAAGTTTAAGAATTATGAATGACAAATGCTCATAGGTATACGAAAAGTAAACCGAAACTTTAAGTAAATTCAGACTCCGATTTAACAGTTTTAAGTTTTTTTACATGTATCAAAGCTTTTCGGACCTTCGCTGCTGTTTTTAACTTCACTTGAAAGAAACGTAAGTCAAGTCAACACAGATGCGAAGCGTAGCTCGCACCACTTGCGATGCAACACAAGCATAGCATGACAAACTAGCAGACAGAATTTGAGACGAAAGCCAATAAGTCGAAAAAAAACTTTTAAAATGCCGAGAAAAGCCAGATCTACCGAAATTTTCATATCTGGAAAAACGTTCACTTTAAAAAAAACATGACAGATAATAATTGAAAATTACATTTGCATAAAGTCGACAACTTTTGAGCAAACAAACAAGCATGTTTGAGCCAAAAAATGCACCAGAAAAAACCTTAAAACTTTCAAAAATAATTAAGTTTTTCCGCTCACAAGCATAGAAACTTGTTTAGCTCATCCAACGATGCAGTATCAGGCCACTGAGCCGCAGTATAAGCGAGAAAGACTTTTAAACCGAGTAAACAAAAAAGCAAGAAAAACAAAAATAACTATACCGCACCGGAGTTGGCAAAATCAAAATCAATTTTAAAAAATATTGAAAAGAACGGGTATTTGAAATGCAAAACTGGCAAGAGCAAGTCTGTTGGTTGACGAAAGTGCCAATTTGAGAAAACGAGTCAGTAGTTTTGTTGGAAAATTTGTTAACAAAAATAAGTATACGTTCCGAATTAATGATGCTGGCTAATAATCACACATGTAAACACGTGCACATAAAATAGCGGATAAAAACCATTTAAAAGAGATGTTTCAAAAGAAAATAAAATTTAAATTCCGGAAAAAATCTTATAACTCAATTACCTCCATCAGTGGTGGAACCTGATCCAAACTGTATATTATTATTGGTTATAAATTAGATATTTTATCCCTATAAAATATTGAAGACTAACCAATCATACTCCATCTAACTAACAACCCACTTATTTGTAAGTGCTGAAACAACTTGTAGTTTCAGCACCAGAGCATTCTGAATTTAACTTACAGCTTAGTTGCCTTTTCCAAGAGACCAAATCGTAACAAACTAGTATACTCTAGATCTATTGAGACTAAGAGATATAAGAGTAAGATTAAGATCGGTATTAGACTAAGAAGTTGCACGAATCTATCCGGTCGAAAATAAAATAGCGTGACGAGCAGACGGTGTACCTTATCTGAAATTACTATATGAGTTAGACCATTAGACCCAACTCATCTGGTGCGACCATAAGTCTCGAATAAGACCTTAAGCAAAAGAATACTTTAGAACTAACAACAAATAGATTAGACTCAGACAAAAACATTCACAAAAATGTTATACGACAATAATTTAATTGAAATGTCTCTTCGACTCAATAGATCAGAGCCATCATTCCGAACAAATCGAGAACTCCCTGGTATTGGAAGAAGACCTCGGACAACAGACGATATACGACTACAACGGAACGTACCCATAAGTTTCATGATCGTACGGCAAAAGCCAACACAAACTTTTATATTTAGAGTTTTATTAGCAATGAATTTAGATTTTCATTTGCAGACATAGTATAGTTGAAGAAAATTCTTCACAGATAATTACAGGCGCTAAACCTATTATTGTACAATAACGATTGATAAAAAGATCTCTAATCGTTTCTTTAAAACTGCAGTAAACTAAATTGAGAAGATATCTGAAAAGAATGTTTATTGAAAAGAAAAAATAAAAATTAATTAGTAAATACACAAATTGTTAGTAATATATAAATCAATTCTCCATCTCAGCTTCATCACCTAAACATAACAAGCAAATCATAAAACTCTAACATAATCAAAAACTAAACCTTTCTATCAATTAAAACTTTAAATTTCTTTAAAAAGGCCTATTTTCTAATTTTTACTTTTACCTAAATTAAACCTTTTAAATTAAATAGTTCATCAAAGCTTTCCTTGGATCTCCATTTCATTTTTAAACCAACTTGAATTTATAACATTAATTTATATCTTGATCATCAAGGCTTATCCTTGGATCAAATAGAACAATTCTGTTCTCCCCCACACAGTAACATAGTGTCTAACGACCTAAAACGTCGATTCACTATCCAACCCTTTCTACGACCCAGGATTAACAGAATTTTTTCAATATCACTAACCATTCTAATTAAGATAAACAGTGAAGAACTTCGGTTATTCATCCTTCACTTGATCTCCCCTCTTACCTCACCCAGGATATTACTTAAACTTCGTAAGTTTAAAATAGTATCTAACGAACTACGTTTGTTCTAATTAAACCTGAACCTTGTGGATCGATTTAGTACTCTCCAACCCTTGAACACAATCATTACCCCTAAGTAAGATTAAGTAAGTTAACACCTTAACTTAAACTAGCCACGAGAAAGTAACAATCATTCTTCGGAATCGATATATGCTTTTCTCTCCAACCCTAAACAACAAGACCCAAGCTAAGCTTACCCGAAAAAATCGTAAGGACTAATACTTTAAGCACTTTAAAAATCACTAATCCAAATATTGCATCCATCATCCTAAACCCTATGTCACTAGATAACTTAGGAAATAAACAAACAATCATATTACACAACTGTGAAATAAACAACGATAAAAATATGATCTCGTAATCACTCCACACAGACAGTCAACAGGATATATTAGAACCAAACGACAAACAATCAAACGAAAAATTTTAAGCAAACAAAGACAAATTACACGAAAAAGATTTACAAAACAAAGAAACGCATTTTCCGAATCAGAATCAAGTCATTTACAAGAACTCTATAGATTAAAAAACTCAATAAATAAGAACTATCCATTTAATGATCTATTATATTTTTCTGACTGAGAAACCACATCACACTCATCATTACAAGGAAAAAGAAGAATAAAAAACTCATACAAAACCAAACCAGTACGACTATACAATTAAAATCAACCAATGAGGTTTTAGAAATGGCAATCAGGAATTTAGAAAAAAGTTGAGCCTTCAAAAAGAGTAAAAACTACTAGAAAAAAGCCAAAAATTTAAACAGACGGACGATAGTCCAAAAAATCTGAAAATTTGGATAAAGAACAGGCCCCGGCCGGATTCGAACATGAAGCATTTGTCATCTTAAGCAGGCGTGTTACCTCTTATTGAATTTAATATGAAGCAAGATGAAACATCTGCAAATAATAATGAGAAACATATGAAGCATCTGCAATAATCAGGGTTGTTGCAATTGAGACTTTTTTCCCGTAAACAACTAAAGACAACAAAATGGAATAGAACACACAATTGGAGAAGCTAATTAGTCAGATGTACCACTGCCTAACTTGATTTGTACATAAGAGCGAGGTAATTGATCCCTCTAGTTAAAAACTTGTTCCGGTCAATTTTCGTAGCACTATTTACTGCTAGCTTAACTATTTTATAGTCCAAAATCTTGCACAAATCAAAACTATTTCATAAGTTAAACTTGACTGAACATTTTTAATAATTTCTTTTAGTATTAAGCTTTTTGAAATACCTTTCGGCGCCAAGGCATCGATATTTCGCACTTCGTGATGTCGTCTGGTTAAAGAAGTTTCAGAAACGTCGTTTAGATAAGAAAATTTCACGGAAACATGTTATAGGCAATTAAGAGTTCCCAGGTCGATTGAATGAAACTCATGCATCAAATGTTGTGACCTGTCTACTAATCGGTTTGCGGTTGACTCACCGTGTAGTACTTGACAGCGTCATCCGATGCCACCCATCGTTTGTCTTCCTTAGTGTAGGAGTAGTTGAACACTGCACTGGTGAACTGGGTGGTCTCGTACTCGAACGCCCAGCAACAGGTCTCCCCACACAGCGTCAGTCCCAACACCATCATACGCAAGAATAACGACATTCGCAGTTCACTCATTGAACCATGTCAATGACTATGAAAATTAGCCTGATTTCAGCAACCAGATAGTTATTCTAGACTTCTCAATTTTGCGTATTTTAATGTAAAAAAAAGACAATTGAGGCAATTTTTCTAGTTTTTTCAATAGCAAACTGGCGCAATTTGTGAGATTTGTTAACGAAAAGTCAATTAAGTGGTGCTGTTGGTTTTGCTAAAACAAAAGATAGAGGAGCTTCAGTCAACTACTCTTGGGATCTGGGAAGATTGGAGAACCTACTTTTTCTCCTTATAATGATAAAAATTTGTTCAATTTGAAAGACACAAGCTATTTTTGATCAAAAATAGGAAGCAATCAGCTAAGTTACGAACTTTAAGTCACTATTTTTACAGATAGCATAAACCACAACAAGCTTTCCTGTTTCGTTTCAGGCAAAAAAAAGAGAAAATTTAATCATTGAGCTTCTTTTTACAGAAAGCGAAAATATCACCCGCTCGTGAACGCGTGGTCTGAAAAGGGAACTAAGTAGAGGTAACTGTATGTTTCTCATAGGGGAATATATTGCGGATGGTGCGTTTTTTTGGAACGGAAACAAATCGCAGCATTCAATGTGAAAAGCAGTTAGAAACTACGTTCTATTATTTATACATAGCGAAATGGCAGTACAATGAAAGTTGAAATGAAGAAATAACACTGAAACTGTCGTCTCCAAGCCATGTAAAAAGACGTTGGATATAGTTTCCCACTTGCCTTTTAATTCAGCTAACAACAAACTATCCACCGCAGAAAAATAGATCTGCAAAAGATGGTATCGCTAGATAGTCGTGAATAAACCAAAGCATGCATAGAAAATACTACAGTATCTTTTCATAAAGTAATTAAAAACTATTTTATTAAAACGCAGAAGTATACAGGCAATGCGCAAGTTCATTCATGTTGAAAAACTATTTGTGAAACAATATTCAAGAGACAAGCTTTTGCATATTATTTTAAGCGAATGGTGTTGGTTTTAAATAAGTTTTAAAATGGAAACCGGCAGGCGAAGCGGAGCTTTGCGCCACTTGAGATACAAAATGATTGACTAACTTTAAAAAATTAAATCAAACTTCGCAGAGATGAACCGAGGATTAAAAAATTCAAAAAGGAACAGCCATTTATTGTCATAGAACTAATAACAAATCTAGCACGAGTTCAATAACGGAGAAATATCATTCGTGAAAAATACAATGAAAACTGTTATTTAAAATATTTATAAACAATACTTTGGCTGGAATCGCGCTCAACAACTGTAGCTGGATTCGCACTCAACAACGTTGCGCACGAATCGAAATTAGCCTATGATCTAAGAATTTGGAAAAAGGAAAACAACGTGATTTTTCTTATTTCTACTGAAACGAAAAACCGCTAATAAAAATTAATTTGATGACTCTTTCAGTTCTTGACGCATAACGGTGAGAAGGAGGAGACATACTGAGAACTAGGATAGCAGCTTGTGGATTCTGCAACAAGCAAATATAGCTAGTTGTTCTGGATTCCGCAACTGCAAGTAGATTCCGCAAAATGAAGTGGAATCCGCGAAATGCAAGTGGAATCCGCAAATGAACAATTAAAAACTGGAGGTGGAATTTGTTATCTATAGCAACGCGGAATTTAAAAGCAAGGAATTATCCATTGTCAGCGGAATCCACAAACGCTTAAGACATTGGTTAACTAAATAGGTGGATTTCAATCTTTAGTATCGATCACCCGATGATTGAGTGAGTTCGTTCAATTTTTTGTTTGGGGTCGGAAAACACAACCAACGAACGTTGGGGAATGTTGGGATTGAAGTTGGGTATGTTTGACAGGAGTTGAGATTGAAGTTGGGTTGACAGGAACTGAGATCGAAGTTGGGTCTTTCGAGATCGAAAATGGGTATGTTTGACAGGAATTGCGATCGAAGTTGGGTTGACAGGAATTGAGATCGAAGTTGGGTGTTGAGATCGAAGTTGGGTTGACAGGAATTGAGATCGAAGTTGTGTGTTGAGATCGAAAATGGGTGTTTGACAGGAATTGAGATCAAATTTGGGCTGAGAGGAATTGAAATCGTAGTCGGGTATTGAGTCGAAATTGGGCAGGTTTGACAGGAATTGGGATCGAAGTTAGGCCGACAGGAATTAAGATCGAATGTTTGGTATTTCAACTGGTAGCTGATCAACGTAGTAATTGAGATTGAAATTGCTGGTGACCACTTAGTAAAAAAAAGATTAAATAAACTGTTCTGGATTCCGCAAATACGGTTGCCGATTCCGCAAATTCGCCAATGTTTGGAGCGATTTTGAGAGGTAAAATGTTTTAGGTATTTGTTTGTTGAATCCAAAACAGCCAAGAAGATGAAATAAAAATAGCAATGTTGCGGATTCCGCGACAAATTGATTTTGTCCTGTTGCGGATTCCGCTTACAATGTACAGGAGGCAGCTTGGCCTCGTAGTAACAGGTGATTTTTTTTCTTCAATTTATCGTCAGTTTTTCGAAAATTTATGGCCAAGGAAGAACCATTTTTTCTCGACAACATGTCAATTTTTTGAAGAAATATTAAAAATTGTTTTTTCAATAGGATTGCAACAAGAGCTTTAAAATCCGGAAAAAATGACCTACACCATAAAAAACTTCGCGAAAAGCTTTCAGAAAGCTAGAAAGGAGCTTAAGTTTCAGTAAATACCTCTCTGAAGAACTAAGCAGATAAAAATGGGCAATAATCAGACAATAATCAAAACTATCCGAAAATTTTTCAGTTTGCAAAAAACAGACCCCCACTGGAATGGAATTTCCGGGCTGTGACCTCTCAAGAAGGCGTGTTACGGGAAATTCGATAAAAACTGAACCTTTAAAACAGCCTACAGAGAGGTGGAGCAGAGCCAACAAATACAAAAAAAGCAGAAAAAAAAGTTTCAAAAACACTTCATGTTTCGAATTTCAAAAAAAAATTTATATATGGCCTCAAAATTCTTTGAATTTCAAAAACAACATATATTGGCACTTTTCTGATAAAAAAATAACCCAATTTGAGACAACTGGATCACTAGGAAAAAATTCTATTCAGCTGGGAAATCAAAAAAATACAGTAGAAATCGATCACGTTATTTCGCTCCACTCCACTCCAGCTTTGAATTAGAGAACTCATTTTGCCTACATTCTAGCAAACGAACCTAAATTGGACTCAAAAAACCGCCCATATACCTACGAGCATTCTTACACGCATTTTAAGTATAAATACCTTTCTTTTAGAACATTCTAAGACTTTCCCTAAGAAAACCAAAGAAAATCATCGCGGCCTGTATAAGAGTCTGAACTATGTTCATCAAATCTTAAAACTTGTGTTACCTCTGCCCGAGATACTGCCCGTCGGTTGATTGAATTTACAATGAAAAAGCGGTAACTAAGCCGAAATTACCTCAATAGACACGCTTCATGTCGAAAAAAAATGAAGAAAAAGAAACTAAAAAATTTATTTGAAAATTTCAAGAACCCTTTCCCTCAGAGCACACAAACCCACACAAAATCTTTTTTCGCGGATCAAACGACGGAATGCGGGACTAGTAAGCCGATATAAAATCAGTCGGAACCTATTAGGCCGAAAAAATACGAACTGAAACAACAATAAATTTTAAAAAAAAGATTAGGTAAAACTTTTAACATAAAAAGCAAATTCCGTTTAGGCTGGATATTTAAATTTAGAACGCTAACAAAAGTCCTCTTAACAAAAATAATTTACGAGAAAAAAGTCTAGTACCCAATTGCAATACCCGATCGGAAGGGTAAAAAAAACAAGGAAACCGAAAAAAAAAAGTTGATTGGAAACTTTGGAATATTCTACATTTTTCGAAGAAAAAACATGGCCAGTAAAAGCTATTTGAAACTCAAGAATCGTATATTATAGGTATTTTTTCGTATATTATAGGTATTAACTATTTCCAACACAATTCGGAGTCGATGCACCCTCATACTTCTGGACTTATAACAAAACATTTACCTTAAACCACTATGCCAGAGAGCCTGGCTAAGTACACATGCTTGCATAAAAAATAAATGCACAATAAATAATCGAATGTAGCTCATATATCTTAATTATAATAAAATAATTTGAGCAAGAAAACTTTGTGATAAAATATGCGGATATGTCTTGAAATTTGTCCTTAAATGGCCCTTTACAGTCAGCTCAATTTTACAGAGCTAAAGGCTCCGAATAAAATCGTTTTAGTTTTTTGGTTAATTTAACAATAAATGCACATATTAAAATTCGTTTCGAACGTATTCACGAAACTTCGTTCTTTAACAACCAAAAGATTTTTTCCACTCTCAATAAATCACAGCCAATAGGCAATTGGAAAAGTCTCAAAGAACTCAAGGGAACGAAAAACATACTAATATTGGAATTCCAAAGAAAAAACTTTATGACCTTACACTTCTTTAACGCGTCAAAAAGCAAAATCTGAATTAATAATTTTAGAAACAAGATAGAAAAATAACAAATTCTGAATGTGTTGGGGTTATTTGAATTGCAAACATTCTCAAATTATGTCTGTTGACAAGCTAATCTCTTGAGCTGAATTCTGAACAAACTTGCTGGCTAAAAACGAAAAGACCTAGACCCCGTTGTAATACACTTGGTATCACAAGTGTAAAGACTTTTTCCTGAAAAAAAAACACAAAACCTAAATAACAGTCTTTAATTCGTTCATTGACACTTTATAGTTCAAGCTGATATAATAAAAAGGTTGATTTTAGAAATCTTAGAAAAAGACCCCAGATTGTAGAGTTTTTTCGAACTGTTAAGATGACGGAAAAATTGAAAAAATAACTATAGATATCAAATCTCGGAGACTTAAGATGAGAGAAGTCCAATTAGAAGTCAAATTTGTAAGTTTTAAAAACCTCAGCTTTTAAAAGGGTTTGATTAGTGTTTTTGGAGGCCAAAATTGCAATCCCTGAGTGTGTACTGAAAGCACCCCACCATAGGGTTGAGAGTTTCAAGTTATGTTAGTTTTTTTTTTCAAACCTAAAACTTAGGAAAAAATTTGAAAAAGTAAGAGAAAAAAAAATAAATCTCGAAAATCAAACGACATAGGCAGTCATATTAGGCGGGCAGAAAAAACTGTGACAGAAGGTTTTTTACAGCTTCAAGTTGTTAGTTTGTGAAAAAAATTTTTGAACCTGTTTTTTGAAGATAAAAAAATTATGCATAAAAAACGCCAAATCTCGAAAACCAGATTGATTTCAACAGTATCAGTTGGAGATCAGATTTGCAACTTCTGAGTGCTACCTGATGGCACCCCACCATAGGGTTCAGTATTTTCAGTTTTTTGGCGTGGGGGGGGGTTTGGGGGTGCAGCATGGAAGACCCCATGTATTAAGATACGATATAGATTTCCGGTCTTCCATGCTATGTTTTAAGATTGGGTATAGAGTCTACAATGTATTAAGATAGGAAATACCGATGGTAAGGTTTTATGGTTTGTGTGATGGTAAGATAATGGTACAAAAAACGTATTTTTTTTGGTTTTTGTGTGGAAATGTTTATTTTTTTCGCAAAATTTTTGGGGGCGCGTTATCTAATTGGGAACAATTAATCGTTAATTACGAGTAGATTGTAGAATTAAGGTTATGTATTTAGTTTTTTGGTGCATGGTAAGTCAATGGTAAGAGTTTTTGGGCAAAAATTTGGAACTTTTATCAAAAAAATTGAAAATTTTTTCGAAAAAATTCAAAACACGATAAGATTAGCTATTATTTGACCTAATTTATTAGATAATCCTACTTTCTAACTGAATGAAACGAAAATCTTACTTTCTATCTAATTGAAACAATGCTAAAACCTACTGAAACTTCGAAAAAAGTCAAGGTTTTTGTAAAAAAATTTGCAAAATTTCAAGCTTTTGGAAAAAAATTGCAAAAATTACAAGTTTTTGGAAAAAATTTGCGAAATCTTATAGATTTGGTTAACTTTTTCATTGCTTCTGATCTAGTTGAAACAATATACGTGCGTACAGAGTTTGAAATTGAGTTCAAATTGTATTTTGAACAGCATCATAATGAGACAATGATACGAAAGCGTGAATAAAAATTTCGATTTTTCCAAAAATTTTAAACAATATATTGAGATACGATAAGTTTTAGCATTATTTGAGCTAGAAAGTGGGTTATATAATGCTCTCAACATTAACAAGAAAGCTCATAATAGCTGAGTCAATATTAAAACTTCTCGTATTTCAAAATTAATTTTGGGAAAATAGTGAAAATAATCGTAATTTTTGAGAAAGTATAGTAAAAATTAATGGAATCTGTCCAAAATTGTCCATTTTTAATCTTTTTTGGTGATTAATTGATTTTTCATCCAATTCAGGGTGAATTGAAATAGGACTCTCAAATTCAATTGAACATTAAGAGCAATATTCTACGAAGTTTCTAGATCAAACTCCAGGATGTAACTCCTCAGTTTTTTCTCAATGATTAACCCAATTTTGTACAAAAATTACAACTTCTGAGTATTTTTTCACGTTAATAATAATGAATTTCAGATCAATGATGGGAAATGAATAGTTAATTGCTAAGAGTGACTAAAAATTTGATAAATTTTTCTTAAAAGTTTCTTCGATATTGGTTCAAATTCAAAAAATTCGTCTTCATAACTGATGATTATCTCTGTTGCTTCTGCAACATATTTTTCATGATTTTCCGTAGAAATGTTCTATGTTTTAAAGTTATTCTTGCTTTCTGCTTAATACATATTTTCGCTATTGAGACTCTTTTGCAAAAAAAAAAATAGTCAGAACTAGAGAATTTAGGAGGAATATGGTAGCAATTGAATGAACAATTTGCTGGCAGAGATGAAATTAGAACTGATACCGTCTGATTATTTTTGATAAAAATTGTAAATGTCTTCTTCAAGGTTCCCTTGTTCAGTTGCTACCATAAACTATTTAAGCAAAAATACAACTTTTGGGATCAATAAATATCACTTTTCTTGCAAAATATTTATTAACAAAAGTTTTTTATTCTTAATTTATAACGGAAATTTTCTCAAAAAAATACCCAAGTGAGAAAGAATTGGTGCTAGTTAAAGCATTCAAGAAACAAATGTAAAAAATGAGAATAAAAAGTTCATTTTTACGATTTAAGAACAAATTGGGAGCATCTCTATTAGTTATAATCTGAAAATCTCCGGAAATACGCAAGGGAACCTAGTTCCTAACATCTACAAAAAAAAACTTCTAAAAGAGCGAGTCTCAAAAAATTGATTCAGCAAAGCAAATCAAGGTGCAAACTGGATAAATTGTGTTTTCTTTTCGATTTTTATTAAGAAAAAAACTCTATATACTGTAGTATTGTGTATTGTATATTGCAAGGAAATGTAGATCTTGAAAGCAAGTTTTTGATTTATGTTCCATGTATCTACTTCCAAAAGATGTCGAATTGGGTTTGCTTCACAAGAATTATCCTCAAAACATTTGATCTTTCATATAAAGCACCTAATATATCAAATGATAACAAACTTTTCTAATGAATTACGCAGAAATATAAGACTGAGAATTTTTATGTCGGATTTTTTCTCATGATATACTTTTTTTAAGCTAAATTTTAGTAAAATTATCTCAAAACTCCTAAGGAATAAATTGAGTTTATATCTCATTTTAGCATTTTCTCAGTTTCTGCTTCATCTACTATCTACCAAATGAATCCAATTTGGCAAATTTTTACTTGAAAATTGAATTTTAGATAGAAAAATGTATCGTTTCAACGAACGTTCAATAATCCGAAGCTGAATTAATACCATAAATCCTTTGCTAAAAGCCTTTAAAGGATTTTTTCAAACTCATAACTGTATAATGCTGTTTTAAATCTGAATTGCTATTTTAGACTAAATTTTTAGTTGGAATGATGTATATCATTATCTTGAAACTTTCAAAGTTTAGCAAAAACATACAATTTTTCCAGGTCATTTATCAATTTCTTTTCTGAAATCATCAAAAAAAACTCATTCAAATTCATTAGAAAAGTTTGTTATCATTTGATATATTAGGTGCTTTATATGAAAGATCAAATGTTTTGAGGATAATTCTTGTGAAGCAAACTCAATTCGACATCTTTTGGAAGTAGATACATGGAACATAAATCAAAAACTTGCTTTCAAGATCTACATTTTCATGCAATATACAATACACAATACTACATACAATATACAACACTATAAACAATACATTACTACATTTTTAGTATATAGAGTTTTTTTCTTAATAAAAATCGGAAAAAAACACAATTTATCCAGTTTGCACCTTGATTTGCTTTGCTAAATCAATTTTTTGAGACTCGCTCTTTTAGAAGTTTTTTTATTGTAGATGTTAGGAACTAGGTTCCCTTGCGTATTTCCGGAGATTTTCAGATTATAACTAATAGAGATGCTCCCAATTTGTTCTTAAATCGCAAAAATGAACTTTTTATTCTCATTTTTTACATTTGTTTCTTGAATGCTTTAACTAGGAACAATTCTTTCTCACTTGGGTATTTTTGAGAAAATTTCCGCTATAAATTAGGAATAAAAAACTTTTGTTAATAAATATTTTGCAAGAAAAGTGATATTTATTGATCCAAAAAAGTTGTATTTTTGCTTAAATAGTTTATGGTAGCAATTGAACAAGGGAACCTTGAAGACATTTACAATTTTTATCAAAAATAATCAGACGGTATCAGTTCTAATTTCATCTCTGCCAGCAAATTGTTCATTCAATTGCTACCATATTCCTCCTAAATTCTCTAGTTCTGACTAATTTTTTTTTGCAAGTGAGGTTCAATAGCGAAAATATGTATTAAGCAGAACGCAAGAATAACCTTAAAACATAGAACATTTCTACGGAAAATCATGAAAAATATGTTGCAGAAGCAACAGAGATAATCATCAGTTATGAAGACGAATTTTTTGAATTTTAACCAATATCGAAGAAACTTTTAAGAACAATTTATCAAACTTTTAGTCACTTTTAGCAATTAACTGTTCATTTCCCATCATTGATCTGAAATTCATTATTATTAACGTGAAAAAATACTCAGAAGTTGTAATTTTTGTACAAAATTGGGTTAATCATTGAGAAAAAACTGAAGAGGAGTTACATCATGGAGTTTGATCTAGAAACTTCGTAGAATATTGCTCTTAATGTTCAATTGAATTTGAGAGTCCTATTTCAATTCACACTGAATTGGATGAAAAATCATTTAATCACCAAAAAAAGGTTAAAAATGGAAAATTTTGGACACATTCCATTAATTTTTACTATACTTTCTCAAAAATTACGATTATTTTCACTATTTTCACAAAATTAATTTTGAAATACGGGAAGTTTTAATATTGACTCAGCTGTTATGAGCTTTCTTGTTAATGTTGAGAGCATTATATAACCCAATTTCTAGCTCAAATAATGCTAAAACTTATCGTATTTCAATATTTTGTTTAAAATTTTTGGAAAAATCGAAATTTTTATTCACGTTTTCGTATCATTGTCTCATTATGATGCCGTTCAAAATACAATTTGAACTCAATTTCAAACTCTGTACGTACGTATATTGTTTCAATTAGATCAGAAGCAGTGAAAAAATTAACCAAATTTATAAGATTTTGCAAATTTTCTCCAAAAACATGTAATTTTTGCAATTTTTCCAAAAACTTGAAATTTTTGCAATTTTTTTCCAAAACCTTGACTTTTTTCGAAGTTTCAGTAGGTTTCAGCAATGTTTCAATTAGATAGAAAGTAAGATTCTCGTTTCATTCAGTTAGAAAGTAGGATTATCTAATAAATTAGGTCAAATAATAGCTAATCTTATCGTGTTTTGAATTTTTTCGAAAAAATTTTCAATTTTTTTGATAAAAATTCCAAATTTTTGCACAAAAACTCTTACCATTGACTTACCATGCACCAAAAAATTAAATTCATAACCTTAATTCTACAATCTACTCGTAATTAACAATTAATTGTTCCCAATTAGATAACGCGCCCCCAAAAATTTTGCGAAAAAAAATAAACATTTCCACACAAAAACCAAAAAAAATACGTTATCTTACCATCACACAAACCATAAAACCTTACTATCGGTATTCCCTATCTTAATACATTGTAGACTCTATACCCAATCTTAATACATAGCATGGAAGACCAGAAATCTATAACGTATCTTAATACATGGGGTCTTCCATGCACCCCCCCACTTAACCTCCAACATCTACTACTAAAAATAGTAAAACACGTCATCTCTCGAAAACCAAAAGGATTCGAGCAGTCATTTTAGGAGGGCATAATTGCAAATTCATAGTGTACTGTGAGAACACCCCGCATTAGACTTGAAAATTTTAATTTCTGGTAATATTTTATCTAAGTTTTAAAAATATAAGAAAATAATCCTGAAAATGCCAAATCTTGAAAACAAGATGGATTTGAGCAGTAATATATTTGGAGGCCAAATTTGCAACACCTGAGTGAGCTCTACAAAACACCGTGATAGGGTTGAGAATTTCAATTTGATCAAATAAAGATTGAGCGAAAAGCTTTAAGACTTTGCACTCCGAAATACAAGTAGTTTAAATTATAGATGACCTTGGAAAGTTAAAACGTTGCAGTCAATGAAGCATATTAGACGCTGCAATGAAATTTAATAAAACATGTCAACATAGGGACTTCTTAAACATGTGCAAGTGAAAGCCAATGAAATAATGTGTAAATAGATTCAAAATAAAAGAAATTTTTGCTAAATCCCTCCCTTAATTGGTTACAGCAGATCTCCAGAACATGCTTATTTTTAGTTTATCATAATTATCATGATTGTCACTTGTATCATGAAAATATCATGATTGTCTTTTTATAAAAATAAAACAAACTTCAAACAAAACGATTGTTTGTTCAGTAATTTGAGAATCGAAACAGGCAGCAGTATGACAACGTAGAATGAATTTAACTAGAAATCAAAATAGCAGTTGCTGTGTATTTTGGGCTAGTGAAATTGGAACCTGATCTAAACTATATTTTATGATTGGATAAATTAAATGTTTTACCAATGTAAAGTATTTAATATTAACCAATCATGATCCATCTAACTAACAACCCACTTATTTGTAAGTGCTGAAGTTACTTGTAATTTCAGCACCAGAGAGATTTGAATTTAACTTAGAAATTAGTTGGACTCTCCCGAGCACTTCAGCAGCCGCAATAAACCAGTATACCCTAGATCTATTGAGCCTAGCAGAGACTAGTTAAACAACCTGAGACTAGATAGTATAAGAGTAAGATTAGGATCGGTATTAGACTAAGAAGTTGCACGAATCTATCCGGCCGAAAATAAGATAGCGTGACGAGCAGACGGTGTACCCTATCCGAAATTACTCTATGAGTTATACACCCCAGTCCTAACTCATCTGGTGCGACCATAAGTCTCGAACAAGACCTTACTAGATTAGAATTAACCAAAATTAGATTAGAAATTAGACAAAAACATTTACAAAATGTTATACGACAATAATTTAATTGAAATGTCTCTCCGACTCAATAGATCAGAGCCAATATTCCGAACCATAACAGAACTACCCGGAATTGGAAGAAGACCTCGAACCAAAGACGACATACGACAAAGTAGAAACTTGCCGTATAGTTATATGATAGTTCGGCAAAAGCCAGAACAAACTTTTATATTTAGAATACTACTTGCAATGAATTTAGATTTCCATTTGCAAACATAAAACTTTGAAGTTACTCTTCAAAATCATTTCAGGCGCTAAACAAAATTAATATTATACAATAACGATTGATAAAAAGATCTAAGATCGTTTTCCTAAAACTCTGCAGTATTATACAAAACATGTTTGAAAAATATTTATTGGAAAATAAAAATAAAAATTAGTAGCATGACAATAAATGGTTAGTAATCATAAATCATCCTGTTGTTCCAGCTTCATCACCTAAAACATAACAGCAATCATCAACTCACTAACATCATAAAACACTAAATCTTTCCTTTACACACATTTAAAACTTTATTAAAACTTAAAGTCACTTAATTTAAAATCAGATCATCAAGGCTTATCCTTGGATCTTAAATCATTTTCTACTTAATTAAATTTCAAATTTGATCATCAAGGCTTATCCTTGGATCAAACAGAACAACTTTGTTCTCCCCCACCCACTTAATTAGTGTCTAACGACCTCAAACGTCGATTCACTACCCAACCCTTTCTGAAGACCCAAAACTAATAGAAATTTTTAAACAAAACTAATCATTCAAATTAGGATAAACAGTGAAGAACTTCGGTTATTCATCCTTCACTTGACCCCCCCTCTTACCAGACCCAGGATAAATCTTAGACCTAGTAAGTTTAAAATAGTATCTAACGAACTACTCGCGTTCTAATTATACCTGAACCTTGTGGATCGATTTACTATTCTCCAACCCTTGAACACAATCACTACCCCTAAGTAAGATTAAGTAAGTTAACACCTTAGCTTATACTAGTCACGAGAAAGTAAAAATCATTCTTCGGAATCGATATACTTTTCTCTCCAACCCTGAACAACTAGACCCAGGTTAAGCTAACCAAAAAATCGTAAGAACTAACAGTTTAGGAAAATAGAAATCAATTAACAACCTTTGCATCCGTCATTCTAAACCTTATGTCATTTAAAAACCTAGGAAATAAACAAACAATCATTTTACACAATTGTGAAATAGATAACAAAAAATACGACCTTGTAATCACACCTCATACACAAACAGTTGGATACATTCGCACAAAACGACAAACACTAAAAAGGAAAATAATAACTAAACAAAGACAAATAACACGAAAAAGATTTTCAAAAAATCGAAACGCATTTTCAGAATCAGAAACTAACAGTTTAGACGAACTTTACAAACTAAAAGAATCAATAGATAAAAATTACCCACTTCACGATCAATTATATTTTTCTGACTCAGAAACAACTTCAAATTCATCACAAAGAGGAAAAAGAAGAATAAAAAAACAGTACAAACACAAACCAGTACATTTATACAATTGGAATCAACCAATTCGACACATTAATAATTACATATTAACAGTCATCGAACGAAAAAATGAGTTCAACACACACCCCAGGTGACGAAACTCCAGATGATGATGAAATCTTTCCTTTTATAGTAGATGCAGATACTGATAGAGGACAACACATATTTTGTCAAAATTTACTCGTAAATTTATTTGAACCCGGAATCAGTCCATGTAAAACAGAGTTCCCCGATGTAAAAATCAAAAGACAAATCATAGATCACTATTTAAAAGATATATGCAACATAACACAACAGTATGGAATCTACTCTATAGAATTCACTTCCCCAAACCATAATAATAGAACATATACTATTCAAACAGACGATCTTGATTTAGAATTTTCAAAAGTTTTTTCAGAATATATAAAAAGCATCCAATACCATAACTCACAAAGAGCAAACTCCATTTTCACCAATGAAGTTTTCGCAATAATATATAGTTATATTTCGATATTAGAAAATGAACTCCCATTAACAAATATCTCACCGACAGAAACATCTAAACATTTAAGAGTACGACATGAAATCACACTACTCTCTAGTTATTTAAACATCATTAAAGAAAATTTCACGAAAGACGATGTTTCACAACATACCAAACACGATTTACAAAAAATTTTGGCATGGTTCATAATAGATTATTTCACACACAATATTGATTTAATTGCACAAGCAAGAAAAAATTTTAGACCCCAAAATTCGAACGATGATACCGCTATCACAGAACAATCAGATTATGTTTGGGACCCCGAATGGTCTCATCCCGCATTTATAAGCTTTCCACAATCAATCTCAAGTCAAGCAATAGGTACAATATCTTACATAAGAGATTATGTAAGAGTAATACCATTAACAATTGATGCAACACCATTAAACTATAATACATTTTTACCCGATACACAAAATAATAGTTTAAACTCTACAGTCATACACAACGAAAACCTCAATGGAACTAGGAATCTTACTCAACAAGATATACAGACACCATCACACTTCATAAATGAAGAAATTGTACACACAACAACTACACAACAAAGTATTTCACCAATACGCCCGAATTTAACAACACCAAGAAATACAAATCCTTCACAAACACAGGTAACCTTACAATCAACCGTTAAACCCTCGGTTGCTCCAAAATATTCACATATGGATTACCAAACATATAGACCCATGACAATACCATCAAAAACACGCAAAACACTCACTAGAAACAACTTTGCAGACCATAATTATAATTATACACATCCGTCAAAAACAAATTATCAACCACAAAGGAATTTTAACCAATATACAAAACCTCGAAACTGGGATAACCCAACGGCCCAATATAATTCCAAAAATTTTCAACCAAATCCTCCACAGGATCGCAGTGAAAATTACCCATTTTTTCAACAAAATAAAAATAAAAAACAAACATCTTATCAAATGGATTATTTATCCTCAGATGATGATTTCTTACAACCAGATATATTTGCACCAAATACTCAAGAATATCGTAGACAAGGAATACAGAGAACACATACAAATCATAGGAATTTTTCTCCACAACCAATAGATGCACAACATCAACAACCAATTCAACAACAAAATCTAATTAATACACAATCTTTTCAACCAATTCAACAACAAAATCCAATGACTGCACACTCGTATCAAGCATCACAAATGCAAAATGAAATACCACTACCATATTATCTCCAACAACATGAAATAACAAGAAACCAACTTTCGAATTTTTCTCAAATGCCAAATGCAGCAGAATCATTACAAATGACAATGAATCCATACCTTATGGGTGGATCATCAATAACATCAAACAAACCTTTAATGGTTTTCACAGGAACAGACCCTGAATACTCTGTAGAAGATTATTTAAATGCAGTAACAGCAAACTTGATTTTAAACATTGGACCTGAACCAATTAATACGCCACTACATCAAAACTGGATACATCGACGCACAGCGTTGATACAAACAACCTTAGATGGCGCAGCCCAAAAATGGTTTTCAGTACTACCTCTAGAAATAAAATCAAACTGGAAAAGATTTACACAAGAATTTTCAAAAATGTTTGACTCCGAAAGAAACAAACAACAACAAAGAGTTTTATGTAATGAAATTCGCAGATTACCAAATGAAACCATCAAGCAAATAGCAGTACGAATCGAAACACTAGTTCGGAAAGCATATTCATTAAATACACATGACTATAAAAACACAAAGATGACAGAAATCTTAATGATGACCTTAACACCACAATTAAGGAAAATAGCAATAAAGAAGAGAGCATCCCATCCTTCTTCAATTCGAGAACCCGATTTAGATTTTAGAAAACTAGTAGACAAATTAGAACAAGCAGAAATCACGATGAAACTAGAAGAAACGGAAAATCTGAAATTACAATACGTTAACAAAATTGAAACAACTCCCACTAATATTAATAATATACAGGAATCAGAGACAGACCTCGTTGAAAAAATCACTGAAATACTCAATATTTACGAAAAGAACCCAAACTTTAAAGGCAAACCATCTTTCAAAAAATGGTGTAATTATTGCCGACGATACGGACATAGTATTTCCGAATGTAGACAAAAACAGCAAGATAGTCAAAATAAACCTCAAAAATACAAAGAACCAAATAAATCATTCTATCAATACATGAAAAAAGATCAAAATTTACCAAACAAAACAGTTCACAGCAACAACAGTTCAGGAAAACCACTCCCGAACAATACAAGCTATACAAGAAATCAATCCCCATATAACTCAAGTTATAGAGGAAGATCACCAGAACGAAGAAACACGTATAATTCATCACAAAATCACTACAATAGACCAAATAGTAGAAATAACTACTCCAGATCAAATTCAAATACACAACGATTTGTTTCTAGATCTAATTCCCAATCAAGAAATAACTACTATCCAAACAATCAATCACGAAATTCATCATACAATAGGAATAGAAACTACTCCTATAATCGAAACAGAAGTTATTCAAACAACCGAAATCAGAATCACCCGAACAATCGATCAAGAAATAACTCATATAATAGATCGAACTATAACAGACCAAACAATAATTACCAAAACAGATCGCGAAATAATTCACAAAATCGACATCCAAGTTATAATAATCGTTAAAGAAATTATTCCCAATCACCACATAGGAATAATAATAACTATAATAATTCTAATAATCGCCACAGAAGTAATACACCTAAACATCAAAGGCAAATCAATCAAGTACAATCTAACCCAGAAACTACATCAGACCCTCCAGGTATTGATGACACAGTAACTGATGCGTTACAACTCAATCAAATAAACTGTACATCATCAGATTCAGAAAGTGATACTGAAAACACTCGTTCTATCAATATGATAAAAGTCGAAAATGACTATGAATCTGTCATATATGAACAGCCCTTTCCATCACACATATATGAAAATCAATCAGAAATTCTTCAAAATCATTACACTACACCCATAAATTCCACACCAACAACGCAAGAAACAAATGCAAAAAATACTACAGAACAACCCAATCAAAATGTCAAAACAAAATGCTTGAATACAAACCACATCTACCAAAATATACAAAAAGAACAACCCAAAGAAAAAATCTGGACAATACCATTTCTCTTAGAAAGCCCAAGAAACAAAGAATTTCAACCACCAGACCTTGAAATCGATTTTTTAATTGATTCAGGAGCAGAATCAAACATAATAAACATTCCCACATGGAATGAAATAAAAACTTTACATCCGAAGCTAACACCTCTTGAAACCTCCAGTAAGCTAGCAACAGCACAAGGATCAACACTGATAAACTACGGAAAAATCCAATTATTTCTCCTCCCTACCAGAACAATGGAGCAAAGCAAAATTCTAAACAAGCCATTTAAACAAATATTCCATATCACAGATATTAAATATAATATCATTGGAATACCATTTATTTCGAAGTATATACCAACAATTAACATCCTAAACAGTAAAATATTAATCAAAGATAAATATACAAAAACAAAAGAAACATCCCTAACATTTTTTCAAAGATTAAATAAACAACCACCATTCTTTTCAAAATTTTATCCAATATATAACCAACAAAGAAAACACCTGAAACCACTATCAGGAAACATCTATAATTTTTCAATCAAACAAGTTCACCAATATGATAAAGAACAAAACAAACAAAAATTTTATATGTCAGATTTTGAATTCAAACCTATTCATAAATTTTTCAAAATCACAATCTCTTCAATAAAATATTTGAAAAATTCGAATTCAGATATTATTTCTCTACATATTTACAACAACACACCTTACCAAGTAACATTACCTTTAGGACTTTTAGAATATTGTGAAACCAACGCTACAATATCACCAATACACGAAAAAGCCTACCGCGTAAACAATATACTCCAATTACTAGATATTTGCCAATCTACAATTCTTAATGAAGAATTATCTATAAATAATATAATAAGTAACGAAAACAGAAATACGGATTATTTCACAAAAACTCCATATTTCAAACCTACATTCAACATAAGTAACTACACAGAGAACCAACAGAAATTTTTAACAATGTTTAATTTCCAACATTCACAAATAACACAAGACGAATTCGAAAAGTTAGCCAAACAGCTAATTAAATATTCATCAGTCTATGCAACATCAAAATTCGATGTTGGCAAAATCAGTTCATCACTACATCTCCCATTAAAACCAGACGCAGTTTTCAAAAAACAGAGAGCAAGTAAAGTACCAATTCACTTACATGATAAAGTAAACAGATTACTCGATATTTTAGAACAGTACAACATTATATCACCAGTTAATAAAGAAGAACAACCAAAAGGCAACACATTCATCAACCCCGTTATCATTCTAGCTAAAGGAGAATCATTAAAAATCGTTCTCGATGCTAGATACCTCAATTCACTCATAGATGAATCAAAATGCAATTGGCCCATTGAACCAATACAAGTTATTTTAACAAAAATAAATGGCAAATACTTCACAACCGCCGATATGAATAGTGCATACAATCAAATGCCACTAGATGAACAATCACGACGTTTAACACAATTTGTTATCGGAAACCAACAATATGAATTTACCCGCTTATTCTATGGAATATCCATAGGACCAGCAGCATTTTCAGCTTTTATGAGCAAAATTTTTAGACCACTAATACTTAAGAAAAACGCAATCACCTATCTAGACGATGTTTTTATGCAATCACAGACAAAGGACGAAATGTTCAACGTTTTAGAAAAATATCACCAAATACTTCAGAGCGAAAATCTGAAGGCCGCCCCCGATAAATCACACTTCTTTTTGACAAGAGTTAAATTCTTAGGACATAACATAGAAAGAAAAACAATCACTCCACTGAAATCACGCATTGACGCTATTCAAAAACTTCAACCACCAACAAATAAAAAGAAAATCCAAGAATTCCTTGGAATGTTAAACTTTTTAAGTAAATATGTTTATAAAATGCAATTATATCTACGACCATTTTACAACATCCTTAGACAACAAAATAATTTTGAATGGAATACAGAACATCAAGCACGATTCGAAGAAATAAAGAAACTTTTAACTGAACAAATTTCAAACACAATTCCAGACCCTGATCAACCATTTTATGCAATGTGCGATGCTTCGAACTTTGGCATCGGCGCAGCACTATTACAATCACATAATGGTACAAATAAAATGAACCTGATATCAGCAAATTCCCGATTATTCACTCAAGCAGAGCTACGACTCTCAACTCTAATGAGAGAATGTACAGCCATAATATATACATTGACAGAATATGAATTTCTGATACTTGGATCAAAACATCCAACAGTTTTATTCACAGACCACAAACCAATCATTTTTCTTTTTACACAAAAATCTAACCCAAACCACCGAGTTTACAGATTTCAACTAATTCTAATGAAATTCCCAAACTTACATATAGTTTGGACTGCAGGAAAAAATCTTGCATTACCAGACACCTTAAGTCGAAATACACCACCTGAATTACTTACACGAAAAACAACAGTTGAAATACCCAAAAACATAAAATTCTACCTTGCAGAAAACGAAACATCACCCCGATTAGAATGCAAATATGCAGTTAAAACTGATATTGAACAATCACAAATAAATAATTTACAACATTTCCCACTTTATTTAGATTGTCAAAATAATCATTATGAAGTTGACCTACTTGGAACATCAACTTTTAAACCAATCCCATACTCCCAATGGATAAAAAATAACACCCAACAAAAACGGACAAAACAACACCAAACTAAAAAAGACCATTTTCCACTAATAGAAAAAGAAAATTTAACTGATAAAATAAATTTATCAGGACCACCAACAACCGATTCGAAATACACAATAAATCAAGTTTTTGATCTTCATGACCCATTAGATACAATACCCCTATCTAAATTCGAAATTGAAAACATTTTTCTCCCTCCAACAGAAACGATTACAATTTCAACACTAAAACAATATCAAAATCTTGACCCGATAATTAGACAACTAAAATCATGGCACAAATATAAAACTAAACCTGTCAAGGCAGATCCCACCATTCTAGGAAACAAAACACTCCTCCGATACTTTCGCAAATTTAACAACACAACAATTAACGAAAATACAGACCTTTTAGAGTATAACCTGAATGAATCTACAGTCCCCTGTCTTCCTTTAAGTATGATTCTCATCGCTTTTAATATTTCACATACACAAAATATTAAAGGACACTCTGGATCAGAAAAAACATATTCAAATTTTATACAAAACTTTTATTTCCCAAATGCACCAATCTGGATAAAAGTACTATGCAATGATTGTATAGTATGTCAACTAAATAAACCTTACCCAAATCAAAAACAAATAGCACAAAAACAAGATTTTAAAGGACAAAGTTTGTACTTTAATCACCGTATCTCATTTGATACTAAAGGCCCAATTTCACCCTCATCAGAAGGAAACTCCTACATTATGGTAATTGTTGACGCATTCACACACTATGTAGCACTTAACCCAGTACCACATTGTAATGCTTATTACGCATATACAACACTTTATGAACACTGGATAGCAAAATTTGGACTACCAGAAATTTTAGTCACAGACAATGGTACAGAATTCATAAATAATGAAATAATAACACTATGTCATTTATACAACATTAAACACAAACCACGTACATCTCATGCACCTTGGACAAACGGCTTAGTCGAAGGTATGAACCGTTCACTACAAGAATATCTTAGATGTATCATCAACGGAAATGATACAAAATATACCGAATGGTCAGCAGATGTAAAATTATTTCCCTTAGCATATAATTCACAAATTACGACAACACTAGGAATGTCACCATATGAAATGGTTTTTAACCAAAAGCCACGCAAACCAATAATGTTTACAGCAAATTCCCATAAAAACGCACAAGGTTATTGTCAACCAAATAAAGACTCAATTTGTTATAACCTACCTTTACATACACACGATGAAGATCATTTTCATCACCCACAAATTCTTAAATTAGCCTCCGGTACACACACCGAATGGATTTTAAATAGAGATAAAAAACACAATGAAATTTACCAAAAAATAACGAAAAAGTTATTACAAAGACAAAACATAAATGAACAAATCAATTCACGTTTTACACCAGCTTCCGATTTAAAAATTGGAACATTTGTTTTAATACCTAATTTTAATACTCAAAAAGGAATTTCTAAAAAATTACAACCCCTCCGAAAAGGACCCTACCAAATAATTGCAAGACCCACTGATGTCACATATAAAATTACCGATTCCAATAAAAAAGAAATCGTTCAGCACTGAAACAACCTATTACCTTACTACCCAAAAGAATACGCACTCCGCGAATTAACCCAATTATATTCCTTCACAGGATTAAAAATAGTTCAAAACGAACCACATCTGAAAAATACAGAACAAAACGATAACCCCACCGAAAATCAAAACACAAAACCAACAGCTACCAAAAACACTACAAAAAATCTAGACCATAAAGAACCCCAAAAGCAAAGAAAAAATAGAAAAATGACAGAACAAATAATACCCCAAGAAGAAATAGACAAATCAGAACATAGAAAAACAACAAGACTCCGAAATCAACCACGTAAAAACTACAAAATGTTCATCCCCCAATCTAAAATATTAAAGAAAGTAGAATTTAAAAAGTAATTTTAAGATTTTAATACTTCACAATCTTGAAACCTCCGTAACATTTTTCATTTCAATTTTTCAAAATAACATGCTCACAAGTACGCAATAATTCTAGTTCAAAATAGACCAATAGGATTCATCCAATCCGCCACTTTCTCTAACTCAAACTAAGATCAATTAGACGAATAATCTAGAACTCCAGGCACATCTCTAACTATAACTTTACAACCTCCAGGTCAAAAATAAGCAAACCACTCCAACTTGACAGCTAAAATAAATATCACCATAATACCGTACCCCTCCCTTATCAAATAACCCAAAGATCAACAATATTTCCCCAACTCAGACCACGAATACCCCCAAAACAAATTTGATAACTTAGCCTAAAGTAACAAAATGAAGATTTTAATTAGCCTAAAGTATAAAAATCTCACCATACCCCGGATCATTTGACAAACAAAAATAAAGAAAAAGACGACCTCCCAGTCACCATGAAAATTGCCCCCAACAATTTTTTACGAAACTCAACCCACTTGTCAAAAAACTAATAAATAATTCGACCACACTAGAAAATTGCCTCAAACAGCAAAAAATATTCGACCAAGAGATCATTTCTTAAATGCTCTTCTTTCAAACAGTCGCTCAAATACTTATAAATTTTAAACATTTTTTTTCAATACTTGAAGCTTTTATAATATTTCTTTTTGATATACTCGAATCTTTTCTAATAATCTTAATCATTTTTTGTAACATTTTTTTAATTTTCTATACTACACTCGAACTATTCCTCCAACTTTCCAAAACCCTTGAATATATCCACAGGTACGATTTTAACAACTTGTCTAAATGATACGAACAATTTTCAGTAGAACTGATATTTTTTTATTGTTTGTAATTTTCATAACATTTCTATCATCCCTCATTTTGACCATATGTAAATGTATAAAGAAAGCAATCATCACATTTGCCCTAGCAACAATTTTCCTAATTATTTTTTTGGAAGAATATTATAATAAACACAAATTTTCTCACTAAAGTAATAATTCAAAAAACTATCAAAAATTGCTACTCAACAGTCACAAAGTCAGTCTTCACCGACATCATCCCAAGATAATCCAACACCACCTTCAACTACTCAAAATCCTCAAACATCTACACGAATTTCCTTTCAAGACAATCCATACACTTTTGAAGAACGGCACGCTCGTTTATCTGAACCACTAGAACCAGTTCAACGACAAGCATCTCTAAGTGAACCAACATATAATCTTTACCCAACACTGCCACAAGAACTAAGTAGAATACGAAACTTTAGTCAAAACCAAAACACAACAGAAATAAATAGACAAATTATACATCCTCGACGAAATAGAAATTTTCAAACTCCCCGAGTTCATTTCGAAATACCTCAATCACCATCACAAACCACTCCAGAAAACACCACTGGTATCACACCAGAAACTCCTACACTTTTTTCACAACGAAGCACCTCAAGCCTACCATCAGATTACTTAGGTTCAACACCAACATCTGAACAAATACGTGAAAATCCCTTTAACCCCCCAAACCAGGCATCACGACTACCATATTGGACTACACATTCATTCACACAAGGTGAACCAAATTTAGTCAATGACCCCATAGACATTTCTACAGATACAACATCTTCATCACTACCAGAAACATTATCACTACCATCAACACCATCAATAAGCCAGTTTTCACCACTACCCTTTAACTTAAATTTCCCAAATAATCTCGACGCCAGATATCGAGAACAATCATCTATAAATATTCCTTTAAGATTAGATTGGAATACATTCACAGCACCTCCACCATTATTTGGACAACATCAAGAAAGTAACCGCCTTCATAACTGGGCACTCAATAGATTACAATATCGCCAGGATATTCACAACGATATCCGTGATCACAATATTCAAATACTCCAACAAAACAGTTTACAATTAAAATTTGAAATCACAGTTAAATTAAACAACATTACTCAACATCCCTACCCATTAAATCCACCTAACATAACAGCTCAATCACTACCACCACCGTTTATAACTACTGAAGTAATATATAAATACGACAGATATACCAAAAACACAATTGGTTACATTACATTTTACAACCCATACTCAGGATTATCATACACATGTATATTCTAAAATTATTAATTTTTTTCCAACTCCTTTTTCCAGTAACCTCAAATCAAAACATAAACCCTTCCCCCCGTACAGGACCACAAGATTTATTAGTAACACATTACGATTGCGAGGAAAATGAACAAAAAACACTACACAAATATGCAATAAATCAAGTATCACAATGTGAAACAGAACCACAAGCTATAGAAACCACAAATGTAATAGCAACACTCTATTCAAAAGCCCGAGCAACAACAGTTACAGGTTATAAATTCACAGCGACATTTTCCGAAAAGAAAGTACATTGTTCACAAGTCTCCAACGGCAACAAAAACCGACTTGACCATGAATCATTCTATCAAAGTAATATAGAACGTCTTTTACATCTCAATCCCGACGATTGTAAAAATGAATTACTTAGACTAAACATCACACAAAATAAAAACTCCGCAAGAAAGTTAGTTAACTTTCAAGTTTTTTCCGACTCTGTACATCAATCACAACTTGAAAGACACCAAGGACATATAAAACTAGACGAAAAATACCCGTATAACGGCGCACACGGACGATTAACCTATGACCTACATGATAAACATTGGATACCACACATTGGTATAAATAACCCATCAAACTGCAAAGCAGACACGAAAAATAAAGGATACCAAGAAATAATGTTTTTCGATTGGAAAATACAACTTGAAAAAATACAACTCACACGAGATTTATCTGATAATACAATGATCTATCAAGGAATCCGACTACCTTGTAAAAATGATCAAGGATATTGCGACCCTACAACAAGAACACAAGCAACAATTGTTTGGTTCCCCGAAGATACATGTACAACATTTCAAGTAGCAAAAATACACGCTCGTATGATAAAATTTCACGAAAAATATTTCATACAATCAATTCCTTATGAAAAAGTCCATCCATCACAAAAACTAAGTTCTAATTTTAGAAACATTGACAATATAGAAAATAAATTGACACGTTTTCAAATATATCAAGAAACAGAACTTGCATGTAAATACAGGAATCCACTTCACAGAACACAATACTCTGAAATATTAGTTGAATACGAAAAAGGATTCGACATGACCACTGGAAAAGTAAAAATCGACCCATATGCCACCGGTCATCCTCCAAACGAAGGAACATCCTATATACCAGTTAATTTTCAAAAAAGCAACGGACAACCTGGTGGACATCTAAAACCTTATGACACCAGAAGCACACGCTTACAAGAATTATCACTAATGAATACTACATATTTCGGTAATATCCACTATGATATTCATTTGGATATGAAACTAGACTATACAATTAGTCGCATTTTTCAAGAAATGTCACTCTCCGAATTAGAAACACTACACCAACTATGTGAATTGGAACGAACACAAATATTACAATCACTTGCACTAGCAGTATTAAAAATACCCTACGCAGGATACTTATTATCAGGAAATAGATCAAATTTTTTAGACTACGAAGGAAACATCTTATGGTTTTATACTTGTACCAAAAAAGTATCACCACTATACGTTTTTGAAGATAAACGATGTTATAAAAGAATCCCTATCTTTTATAAGAATAAAGTACATTTCGTGGATACACTTTCACGAAGAACCTATTTCTGGGATACCGCAGTCCCATGTGGATCAGAAAATAGCCACAATGTAGTACAACTAAACCCTGATGAAAATAAATATTATCTTCTCACTCCATATCCCACATTAATGCAATCACTCAAAAAATTTTCACCAGAAAGCATTCGCGCTATCGCTCGAAACCCAAATATAGACTTACAATCAATAGGAATCTATTCAAAATCAGATATTCAACATCACATTAGAACACAACAATTCCAAGAATTATTAACACAAATGGACACTATACAAAGACAATCAATTGACCAAAATCTACGCAAACTTGCAGAAACCGCAGGTTTTGCCGATATCTACACACAAGACTATAGCGGATATTTTAAAGACATTAAAGATTATATATATCTAAACGGCGAAAAATACCGTCCCCAAGATATATCACCAATTAACATTTTTAGCTTTGTTACACTCAAAAATGAGATCCTCGATTTTCTAGGATGGCCCTACTACATCTTAGAAAAATTGACTATTTTATACGCAATGTTTAACTTTATTGGATTTCTTTTCTCACTCTTAAAAGGAATCTACAATACATGTGCTATACACACACAAGTAAACAGACAAGCAAGCGTAGCACGCATACTCTTTGCAGGATTTTTTGGAATCTTTTCCACATCTATAAACAAAATTCTTTTAGACGCACAAATAAAAGAATATAACACAAAAATAACAACACGACAAAATACATACGACGAAGAACATAACAATGTCGACACACAGCCAACGGCACCACAACTACCACCCCTACCAAATAACCATCCACTATCCCTAGTCCCACGAAATTTTCGAAATTTAGCAATCACACATAATCCAAATTTTCGACTCAATACATCGCAAAGTCCCGTCCAACATATAATGACACATCAATCACAAGATGATAATACTTATGAACAAATTATTGAACAGCCCCATACCACCGCTTTTCAATCTCAAAATAATCATTTTTTTAGCCCACGATGAGCCGCCAACTTGGATCACTACACCGATCAAATTCCCATCCAACCAATCTTACCTCTCAAATCCCAATCATACCACTTTTTGCTTTTCCGCCACCTGATTTTCCATCTAGCAATGTAACATCAGGCATGAATTCCGACACTAACTCACATATTTCAGTTTCATACTCCATCTCACAGCTAAATAACCCGAATATTGAAACCCCCGATGAATTTGCCGACTCAGAACCGTCCCCATCCAATAATTTTCATAACCCCTCTAATTTTTCTCAACCCCCTTTTCAACCCATATTATCCACTAACCCTGATCCCATCACTCCCACACCCTCTTATGCTTCCCAAGTTACCCCAACCTACTCCTCATACCATTCTGACCAATCATCTCATTCTCCAGACACCCCCCGAATCTCCCCAGAGCTAGATAATTTTATTACCCTCCAACAACAATCCTACCACCTTAACACCCCGACCATAAACCAAATCTCCTCCACTACAGATTCATCCAATCCCCCTACACCCTCTACAAATTATACTGAATCATTAACACCATCATCCACATCCACTATATCTTCACTAAACACAAATAGAGCTTACCGCACTTTTAAAAGAAAATTCCCCAACCATCCTTTCCCAGCAAAACCAGGAACAGCCCGCGAATACATCAACCACCCCCAGCATACTAACACTAAAGAATTTTTAGCTATCACTCTACCCTCATTTCCACAATACACCTTAAACACCCCTCACGACGCTAACGAAACACGCAACTTTGTAGATGAATACGTTTTAATGCCCACTCTCTCTTGGACCTCATACTATCATTTCACTAACCCTCTTTGTTTACCTTTATCCAGCACTTCCATCGATATAGAACGAAACAAAGACATGCTATATCGACTAACTACACCACTAACCGCTAGACAGTTTACTTACGTTGGATACAAAAAATCACTAAAAATACACACTGCACCTAGAGCTAATGAATATACACTAGAATACTACGATCACAACATCATCAGAGCTAACCAAGATCAATTCTTAGACGAAGATCGCTTCGCTAACCCACAAATCACCGAGAAATTTTTCATCAAGACACCATATGTATTTACACTAAACATCTTCGACCGAAAGTTTGATCACATTATTTCAGAAGCACTAACAAACACACAAGCATACGAAAGTTTTAAAGAACGCTTCCAAATCTTTTCACTAACCTTTCATTTCCTTGCACCACACGAAAGAGATTTGCACTGCTCACATGATATTATGTTGCGCACTAAACAAACACATACATACAGTTACTATCGTTTCATCCAAAATCACTTTGACCTCCACACACCCTCTAGACAACCACACCATCGTTTTCAATTCATCAATTCAAAATACACTTCACCGTATTTCCTAAATTTCACATATTGTATTAAAGACACTAACCTCCATGGTATTCTTCGTAATTATGACCCCATAACCCAAATGTACATTTTCTGCCCCATCACCAAGACCTTCAACGCCGAAGAATCCCGACCCTTCCTTATCCCGCACGAGTTCCTACAACCTATAGAAATCCCAATTTTAGAATTCATCCACAACACTAAATTTAACCACAAATTATATAACTTAATCCAAAACACACCTTATGAGTTTGCAGTAGGCACTGAAGAACTAACCACTATTAAGGCACTTCAATTGCTTTGGCCACTGCTTCAAACTAAAAATATCATCCGCATTCTAGCTAAACTACTAACAACTTCAGAACTAATTCACGACATCTTCCCCCACGGTTTTTTCCCCGACGACTAACAGGTAAGTATGAATTAAATGAATATTACTAACTAATTAAAATATTGAAAAACTCACCATTCTTTATTCATGTTTTCTTTAGATTTTTAGCCTTCATCCTAGATCATCTGAAAAATTCACAAAAGAAAAATAGAAAAAATAGCAAACTTCTTCAAAACTGTTTAAGACCCTATTAAACTTTTGCACCAACAATTAAATAAATATAATACCAATGCAGTAAATTAATTTATAAAATTTTCCCCCAAAAAGCAGTAAATCTACATATGATGAAAATTTGTATCTTAAAATTCCCCCATAACTAGCAGTAAATTTCCAAATTCTATGCAGTAAATTAATAAAATGCAATTGCAGTACTAACCTTTTGATATTTTCATTCATTCGCACAGAAATTCTATCCACACTCGCACAGCTCGCCCACGACGAATTGTTTAAAATAATGAATTTCAGTTTCAAGTTTTCACACTCAACAACTCTAACATATGATAACATGTTTCAAACTTTCCTTTAACCCGGTTGGAAAGGAATCATATACTAAACAAAACTAACCAACGCAGCTTACTAAATACCACAAATCATAGAATAACAGCATGACTAAGAAAAGGAAACCAACGGTACCCAAACCGGATTAACCCAGTTTAAAACTGGATAATTTATTCTTTTGAAGACTATTACAAAGTCTTAGAAAGAAATAATAAAACACAAAAAAGTCGAAAGACAAACCCATACCACAAACAATTTGCTTTTTGGAAAAAGTACATAACCAACAAGACACAAGTAAGACCATAACAAACCCAACATAAAACGTTGTCACATAACAGGACCCCTCACAAAAACCGCATGAAATCATACTCCCACACCTGGCCTAACCCACCAGGAAGGACGTCCTGAGCATGCTCTATAGCCGGCCTAACCCACCGCGCTACATCCACGCTTTGTGACCACACCTTTATTTTTAATAAGAGCTACTCAAGGGTGAGTAACTCTTCAAAATAACCGAACTAAAACAAAAAAGCTTTTGTGAAAACAACTAACTAAAATCATTATTAAAAAATATTAAACTAATAAAAGTTTTATAAAATGTAAAATCACATGATGCAATATATAGATCAGAATACAACACCAAGGACGAACATCAAAAGACAAGACGACCCCACTACACTCGAGAGAGAATGACCAACTACAATCGATATGCCGCTCACAATCACAACTCAAAGGATTTAGAGTACGACTTGACCTCGCAGAAAAGGACTTCATTGAACCAGACCAATGACCACCTCGATGACCCAAGTGTACGTACAGATCCGAGTAACCAGGCATCCCCTCCACGCACAATCTCCACGCCATTCCCAAGCTAGATCAGACACAAAAGAAGTTCTCCACGAAGAACAGAAAAACCTGACATAGCCAACCATTCTGAAATCAGAATTGATTTTGTTGCAAAGACTCAGTCGTTGTCACAAGAAGAACACAACGTCTTATGTCTCTAACTCCAGCTTCCTGGAACTTCCTTAACAAAGAAGAAGCGGAAGAAAATTATGATGTTCGCCAAATACCAACGTCCATCATCCATCCTTGAATTACAGAACTGTTCTAAAAAACTCTGTAAAACCCGGATGGGTGGAACCTGATCTAAACTATATTTTATGATTGGATAAATTAAATGTTTTACCAATGTAAAGTATTTAATATTAACCAATCATGATCCATCTAACTAACAACCCACTTATTTGTAAGTGCTGAAGTTACTTGTAATTTCAGCACCAGAGAGATTTGAATTTAACTTAGAAATTAGTTGGACTCTCCCGAGCACTTCAGCAGCCGCAATAAACCAGTATACCCTAGATCTATTGAGCCTAGCAGAGACTAGTTAAACAACCTGAGACTAGATAGTATAAGAGTAAGATTAGGATCGGTATTAGACTAAGAAGTTGCACGAATCTATCCGGCCGAAAATAAGATAGCGTGACGAGCAGACGGTGTACCCTATCCGAAATTACTCTATGAGTTATACACCCCAGTCCTAACTCAAAATGTTTCATTCATATTAACAATGCTCATAAATTTGACCATCGGCGATGTTTATTATTGATTCATGGATTTCTCAAATTCTGATCAAAACTTTCGGTGACAAAAAAATAAATTCATTTTTCAGAAAATTTCTAAGCTAAGCAAAACTACTTTTTAAAACAGTAAATTCCACAATTTATTTAAAATATACTATACGCAAAAGACATATTCAAATTTCTTGATTTTAAGCACCAATAAATAAATCAAAGCATTGTCAAGCAATACGCTGATGAGTACAGTTAAATATAACAGTTCGTTCTCCATTCAAAGATGTGACGACCCCGTAGCTTTCAACGCGCATTTCAAATGGTCAACTATGCAATCCACAGTATCGCGGTTTGCATTGGGACCCATCAGGCCGATTCGCCACACTAGTCCCTTGGAAGGCCCCAAACCTCCAGACACCTCGAGAAGAAAATTGTCCATCAAGTAGTTTGTCACAGTTAGAGGGTTTACATGTGAGGGACATTTCACCGTTGTTACCGTGGGTAGTCTGAATTTGGGATCAGACACTAACAGCTCTAAGCCCATTTCCTTCAGCTTCGCATACAAATATGTGGCCGCATCCTGGTGTCTTCTCTGCGTTTCTATCAATCCTTCTTCGCACACAACTCCAATAGCTTCTCTTAGAGCATAGAAAGAGGAAATAGCTCCCGTGTAGTGATATCCTCTTGGACCGAATCCCTCTATATTCCAGTATTTAGCATTGTTAGCAAGGTCAAACAGATAAGAGGTGACAGGAGTTCTCCGCCGTTCATACTTCTGAACAGCATCTGCTCCAAACGAAACAAGAGCAGTTCCTGGAGGCGCTCCTGAAAGATTTGGTTGAATGAATCCGTTCAAAACATTGCCAACTGCCTAATTTAAAATATATATATATAATCCTGAAGCTCTTTGACTTTCAATAACTATTTATGATTGGCACGTTTCATATGAAAATATCATGTTACGCACCTTCGGTGCTTCATCAGATTAGTAAACATGAAAGCTGCTTATACATTAAAAAAAAGAAAAAAAAAACAACAAATTGAATGTATACGAAAAAGACCAACAATGCTTTTGATTTCATGAACGATGAAAATAATAATGGAGGTTCAAGCCTCCATAACAACTGAGTTCATGTCTTCGTAAACCCCAAAAAATAGGCGACAGGATACAACTGCACTTTTCATACTAATAAATTGAAACAATCAATTGCGAAACTATCAATTCATAAATGGGATTCATAATCCCTCGTAATTAATTTTAAAATATCAGGCTCTGTTTGTTCTTTCATCAATAGTAAATTCAATGAAAAAATTTGAGCAAACATATGAGAATGAGAGGCCTCATATGCATCCATTTGTAGTAACCTAACATCAACCCACCAAAGCGTCGACAATTTCAAAATTTGGAAAACGTTTATTTGAAAACAAACTTTTTTGAAAATTTTCTCAAGAAGATAGAAACGTCATTAATAAGAAAAAAGACGTTGAGAGGTCATAACTAGAGTCCAGACAAACATCCTGAGAACACCTTGAGAGCACCTCGCCATAGTGTTGAGTATTTAAAATTTTTTTGGATCTTAAATTTTTATAAAATTTTTGAAAAAGCATAAAAACAGCATGTCTCAGAAACTAAGATTACTTGTGCAATCAAACTTTGAAGCCAGATCAGCAACCTCTGAGAGTACCCAACGTTTCTTTTTAAAATTTTTTCTAAAAATTTTGAAAAAATAATGAAAAAAGTCATATCTCGAAATCCAAAAACATTTGAGCAGTCACCTTTGGAGGCAAAAATTTCAACCTTTCAAAGTACTTCGAAAGCACCTGACTACAGTGTTGGCAACTTCAATTTCTGTGGAAATTTTTTAATTTATTTTTTCAGAAAATTTCTGAAAGATTCACAAAAATGTCATATCTTGGAACATAAAAAGATTTGAGTAGTCACATTTAGATGCAAGATTTGCAACGACTGAGGATACCCTCACAGCCCCTCACACTATAGAGTTGCGAATTTCAGCAGGTTTTTTATACCTAAGTTACTTGAAACTTTAAAAAAAATCTTAATAACGTCATATCTCGGAAACTAAAAGGATTTGAGCACTCATATTTTGATGCAAGATTAAAACCCAGGCAGCACCCAATTTCATGGTTGCGAATTTCAAATCTTGTCAAGTATTCATAAAATTTCTCTTAAAACTTTTTAAAGAAAAAAGTGATAACTCGGAAACAAAAAGAATTCAAGCAGTCAATTTGTGAGGCAAGATTTGCAGCCCCTTAGAGTACCTTGACAGCACCCAACTACAGGGTTGAAAATTTCAACAACAGGGTTGAAATTCAGAATTTGTGGAACATTTTATATCTAAGTTTCCAGAAAATTTTCGAAAAAGTCGCAAGAATCTTCAAATCTCGTAATCTTCAAATCTCGGACTAATTTGCAACGCCTCGGGTAAGATTGACAGCATCCCAGTTTCGGGTTACTTAATTCAGACCTGACAAAGAACACAGAATTCCTGCTGGAAGATTGAAAAAAAACTAACCACTGCAATATACGATATAGCTTAAACTTGCTAGAACTCTTTCGTTAAACATGCAAAAATAATACGTTGAAAAAGCTTAAGCACGGCGAGATAGTGAAGCTATCATTTAAATACATAACTAGTGTGTAACACACCTCCAGTGCTTCGAATTTATGAGAACTCATTAAAAAACAGCAGACATTGAAATTAAGATCTAGAGCCTTTGAGTGCACTCTGACACTACTCAATAACAGGGTTCGTAATTTCAAATGTTGATAAATTTTTTCTATGAGTTTTTAAATTCAAAATTTGAAAAACCATTAAATTTTGTGAAGTTTTCGAGAAATTATAAATGGAAACTAAAAGCATTTCAGCAGACAAATTTGTACTCTAGATTTTAATCTCCTGAGAGTACTCTCACAGTAACCAACTGCAGGGTTAGGAATTTCGAAATTTGAGAACCATAAAAACGTCACAACTGGAAAACGACCTGACTGCGAAATTCGCAAGTTCTTCGAGTACTCTGGCAGACCCCAAGTAAAGGGTTGGGAATTTCAAAATTTGATACAAAACAAAATAAAATTAAGTTTCCGAATTTTTTTTGAAGAAAATCGCAAAACGTCGTATCTCGAAAACTATAAAGAATTGAGCAGTCATGTTTGGAGACAAGCTCAGCTACCTCTGAAAAAACGCTGACAGTCTCCTCCGCCTAGTAGAAGGAAGAGGTCTTCAAATTTCAATTGAAATTAAAAAAAATTAAACATGTTGAAAATTTTTTGAAAAAAAAATCACAAAAGACGTCATATCTCGAAAACTAAAAAACTGAGTAGTCACACTTGATGGCAAGATTTGCAACTCTTCAGTTCTCTGACAGCTACAAAAGGGTCGGGAATTTCAAATGAAAATTGAACTTAGGTTTTTTGGGATTTTTTTTAAAATCAGAACACACGTCATATATCGAAAACTACAAGGATTTGAGCAGTCACATTTGGAGGCAAGATTCGCAATCCCTGATAGTACTGTAACAGCACCCAGCTACAGGGTTGAAAATTTCAAGTTTGTGTAAAATATTTCAAAAGTTGAGTTTTCTGAAAAACTTGAAAAAATCACTAAAATCGTCTTATCTCGTACACTAAAATGATTTGGGCATTCTCAATTGGATACCATATTCGGATCCCTGGGGAACCTCCGCCAGCATCCCACTTTTGTGTTGCTAACTTTTAACTCGGTGGAACAAACACTAAATTCAAACTGGAAAATCGAAAATTCTTACGCATTGCAATATACGATATAGCTTAACCACGCATAGATACGTTATGCCTTTAACTATTGCAAAAAAACGCTTAAATATGGCAAGATACGTCTCACATGCATTTAAAAATAGTATCGATAGATAGATAGATAAATAGATAGATAATAGATTAACCCAAGGTGAGAAAAATCGATCAAATGGATAAATTTTATATTTCACCGGGAAGTCTGAAAATCAAAATTCACTTTCACAACTCGAAATCGGCCACGTTTTCCGTCACCTTTACGCGTTACAATTTACATATGAACTTTCGAATTTCAAACGAATGACCCGATATAAAGTTTGACCGGATATGCACACCAAAAAACTTTCTCTCAAGCATAATCGATCAATTCTCGATCACTTCTCAACGAAAATTGATCAACTCTATCTAAAGCCCAAAACAGAGATCGATGTAGCTATACAACAACCAAATTGGATAGCTACAACTTCAAACTTGTTAGAATGAACAAATAGATAAGTACGCGATTATGAAACATTTGCCTACTAGCATCCTTTGAGCCTTAACTGCTGTAAGAAAAAACGCATATGACAGACGTCATACCTAATACTTTCTGAGATCCAGTGAACACACATCCCACATTCCATTCATCCATTTTGAAAGGCACTCCACCCAAGCTGGCTACAGTGTCCACAATTACAATGCATTTATGCGTCGAAGAGGCAGATGCGATCATCGCTATGTCTTCTTGGACACCAGTGGAACTTTCGCCTTGTGCAACGTATAATAATCTAGGCGACTCAGCCAGTAACACTTTTTCTAAAGATTCTATGCCGATCCCATTGCCTAACTTCCCACTTTCAACGAAACATGGAATTCCTTGAAGCCGTGTCACCATATCGCCACAACGCTCTCCCCATATTCCAGATTTCACAATACAAACTTTGTCTCCGGGCTCGACTAAATTCGTAAGACAACACTCCATTCCAGCATGGCCAGTTCCCGCAAGAGCGAATGTCATTTTATTCAGAGTTTGGAAAAGATACTTCGTTCCAGCCTGAAGTTCATCCATTATTTCCGCAAATTCCTTGTGCATATGACCCAGAAGAGGTAAACTTAAAGCATCACGCACTCTGGAATGCATGTTTGTTGGTCCAGGTCCACAAAGCAGTTTCTTGGGTACAATCAGGCGTCTCTTCAATGAAAGTGGTGCATCAACACACAACAAATCCTTGGCATCGCCCATCTAAGAAAATAACACTACTAGTAAACATTCTACTTCCATGGTCCCCTTCCCATTGCAGAATAAGAACTATACTACTGTGATTACTGTATTTTAGGGTTGAACTATGGAAGGCTATGATGGGAGAAACCCTTAAAAACCTCATAGTAACTTATGATTACAATTTACTCCGATGTGAGACCAGCAGTCGTAAGCCAAAATACAAAAGGAGCGGGCGTAATGTAATGATACCTATTCTCAAAACCTTAAGGTCTAGACTACGCGCAGATTTAAACTTCTCAAAAGTATGACAAAATCTGGGTAGAATTTAATATTAGAAGTGTTCCATCTCCCCAGATGGCAAGGCCGAACCTTCCGACATCAAGTTGAACCCTCGGATTGAGTGGCGAACTCCGTGCGGATCCGAAACCTCCCGAGCAGAGAAAGAGAGAAGGTAGCGACGTTGTGGTGATAAACTTTTGAAATAGTTTCAGAGTAATGCCGAGCAGGTGGGGCAACCTATCACTGGAAAAGGTGGTTCCCCTTCTACGTCCGTTTTGTCGCTAGAGACCCTGGGGGAGCTGCAGTGATAGATTGAACAAGACGAAAACAAAAGGAACAGATATGAACGAAATTTCCCTAATTCTCTCTCTCTCTTTCGCTCTCTCAGCTACAACAACAACAACAGGAGCGGCAACCGTGGTGGCCCAACTATGCAGCTTCAACCGCGAAGAGCAATGACGACTGCCCCCAATGCGGAAAAACAACCGACAATGGAACCTCGTGTATCGGATCTGATGGATGTCAGATATGGAGTCACGCGAGCTGTGTACAGCTTAGTGACAATGATGTGGAAACAATACCAAAAATTGATGCTTGCAAATAGTTTTGTTCTACCTGTTTGACAAAGTTTGATATTACAAAACTATTATCACAGAAGTACAGATGCTCAAGTCGACTGTAGAAAGACATCAAGAAGACATTCAGACCTTGGCGGAGAACTTTAAGCAGTTCCATTCTGTTTTCAAGTCAAAATAGGCAAACGCGATAGCGGAACCACTTAAAAGACAACCGTTTCAAGGGTATAGCTGAAATAACCGCAACGTAACACCATGAACGCAAAAAACTCATCTAGAAACAATATCATCGCTTTTGTCTGACATGGAGTTCAGAGTGCCTCCAGTGAAAGTTTCACGGATTAGGAAAGACACTGACGGCCATGTGCGTCCGGTTATTGTGGAATTTCAAACACTACTTCAAGCAAAATCAGTTATTTGAAAAAGCTATAAAAACCAAATTGTTCCAATCGAAACAAATATTCCTCAGTAGAGCACTGACTGATGATGAAAAAAACTAGAGAAGTAGGTGTTAAAACGAAGGTATGAGTCGATTCAAAGTGGAGTAAATCAAACAACATTACGATTCAATTATATATATATATATATATATATATTCTACAAAATGCCTCTTTTTGCAGGCTTATGATTAGCAAATTTATGAGTCTTACGCGGTCTCCTTCTTTCTGATCTGGCGAGTTCTCCAGTATTTTCTGTTACAGTCTGGATGAAGATGATATGAAGACGGCAAGATTCCACCAGTCTTCATCAGTGGCTTCGATGTACATTTCGGTGATATCCTCGAAATTCAAATGGTGTTTTTTTCTCTCAAATTTCTGTAATAAGTGCAGTCGAACAGAAAATGCACGGCGTTTTCGCGTGTACCACAAATGCAGAAGGGACTATACGTTTTGGCTATTCTCCAGTAGATGATTTTGACCACAGGTCATAGCTGTGATGTCTCTTATCGAACGTCTATCCATTTTCTCTGGTAGAAGAGCGGTCTGGACTCTCATTGGAGGGTATTCTGGGAATGTGAGGGACAATCGTTTGTTCCATCGGTGAAGTTGGAACTTTTTAATGTGTTGGGGTGTACTCCTGTAAACCAGTGTCCTGGCAGAACTTTGCGTGACGGCGTTTCATGATGCATGAGAGCTGACTACTCGAAATGTTCAGTGTCGTCGTGCACGAATCACCTCTTAAAAAGATTTTATGAGCAAATTTGGCTTGTGATGTCTCTATCTGCAGGTCGATTGGAACAATACTGCAAATAACTTCCAGTTTCTCCTCTGCGTGCGGGTATTGAGATGCCGTCGCTTCAAGCAACACTCGGTACCACAAACTGTCGTTTCTAAACCACGAAGATTCCGACCAAATATGAGCAAGATAAGTCCATACTGGAAGAACCGTAGCTTGCAGCAGTTTCATGACGCATGTCGTGTTCAGACCGAATTTTAGAATTGGTTGTATACAGTACCATGCTTTTGTTGCCTTCCGTGTACTCTCTTCAAATTGGGGTTTGAACGTCAGATTCTGATCTATCGTCACTCCCAATGCTGTTGACTGTGTCGCAAACTTGATGAGCTTCCCTTGTAAAACCACCTGGTCCAGGGGTGTACTCCTGTAAACCAGTGTCCTGGCAGAACTTTGCGTGACGGCGTTTCATGATGCATGAGAGCTGACTACTCGAAATGTTCAGTGTCGTCGTGCACGAATCACCTCTTAAAAAGATTTTATGAGCAAATTTGGCTTGTGATGTCTCTATCTGCAGGTCGATTGGAACAATACTGCAAATAACTTCCAGTTTCTCCTCTGCGTGCGGGTATTGAGATGCCGTCGCTTCAAGCAACACTCGGTACCACAAACTGTCGTTTCTAAACCACGAAGATTCCGACCAAATATGAGCAAGATAAGTCCATACTGGAAGAACCGTAGCTTGCAGCAGTTTCATGACGCATGTCGTGTTCAGACCGAATTTTAGAATTGGTTGTATACAGTACCATGCTTTTGTTGCCTTCCGTGTACTCTCTTCAAATTGGGGTTTGAACGTCAGATTCTGATCTATCGTCACTCCCAATGCTGTTGACTGTGTCGCAAACTTGATGAGCTTCCCTTGTAAAACCACCTGGTCCAGCATATTCGTATCCACTGTTGCGCGTCGACCTGGAGTTAAAATTACTACCTCTGTCTTGGATCCTGAAGCCAATAACCTCCATTTCAGCAACTAAGCTGTAATGTGATCACAGTCCGCTTTCAAAGATTTCAATGCAATATCTACTCACACTCCGACATTCACCAATGTTGAGTCGTCTGCATACTTGAATGCCTTCCCTTTGCACTTTGAAAATACGTCTACTGTGTAGAATATGAAAAGCAAGGGCGAAAAAATACTACCATGTGGAAGTCCCACTGTGGCTTTGAACGCGTCAGAGAAGTTTTTTCCATTTTTCAACCGTACTTGTCTAGTACGGACAAAACTGTCTAGTAAGTCATACATTTTTCCATTGACTCCTGCTTTGACGAGTTTGGACATGAGGCCGTCTATCCATATTGAATCAAATGCTTTCTCTAGGTCTATAAATAGAGCTGCGGCGGCTTTGCCTGTTTGTGTGTGAGTTTGAATATAATCCACTAGCTTGTAAAAGTATCTACCCGTACTACGATGACCTCTAAAACCCTCTTGTTCTTCGCCTATTTGATTGGTTTCTTCCAGGTACTTCCTCAGTTTAGTTTCAAGAACTCTTTCAAATATTTTACCGACATACGAGGTTAAAGTGATGGGTCGAAAACTATTGGCAATGGTATAGTCGGTTTTGTGAGGCTTGTGTAGAAATGTTACCATTCCTGCTTTCTAGACCCATTTTCCTGTATCAAAACTGAGCTCGTAGAGCCTGATTAGTGCAGCTCTGAATAGAAATCCCGATTTCTTCAACATAAGGGGGTAGATGATGTCCGGGTCTGCTGATTTATTTGAGACTTTCATTTTCGATATTGCGTTGTCGATTTCGTTCATACTGATGCTTCGGTTCATCTCGTTTTCTTCCACAATTTCATCCGGAGTTATCTGTTCTCTGTGGATATTCTTGCGAACTAATTTCTCCCAGTTCTCGTCAAACTGATGGTCCGATAGATAGCGACCTGAGAAGAAAATTTGAAACAGGTAATCGAATTTCTCACTTTCGTTATGAAGAATTTTACTGTCCTTCATAAGGCATCCCATTGATAGAACCGTTTCTTTGCCGAATATTTTGTTTTCTGATTGCCAAGATGTTGAACCGGAGGAATTGTTCATAGTTGTGGCGCACTTGAAATAATTTTGTCGTGATGTCGGTAACAGCTACTTGAATTCGTCTCGTAGTTCTTTGTATTGAAACGTGCGAATTGGATCGGATCTGAATTTCATATTTCTCTTTGAGGCGCGCAGTTTTTCTGATAAATCTCGCAGTTCTTTTGTGAAATACGGTTTCATATGAGCCGAGGGTCTTCGATTTGGTACACAAACTATTCTAGAGTCCTGAAGAAGCTGAAGCAGTCTATTCCACAACTCACGTGGCTCATCTGTTGAAACGAGTTCTGGCCACTGAGATGCGATATGCGTGTTTAATGTTTGTCGCCAGATCTCCCAGTTGGCTTTCGACCAGTCTGGTGAAGGGTTACCTTCTTTTGATGGACCAAAATTGAATGAGTTCCACAACGGTACATGTCCCCGATTTGGTGCCCCTGTGTAAAATTCCACCTCTGTGTCTGTCGAATACCCTGTTGATCGGTCATTCATCGACTTTGAACACAAAATGTGGTCGATAACGCTTTGGCCTCCTCCAGTGCAGAAAAATGTTGGCTCCCCTTCATGTAGATTAATAGACAGTGCTTCTGTTGGAAAGCAAGCAGATCCTCGCCGTTTGCATTGCAGATTTTGTCTCCCCAAGCAAAATTGAACCAAATGCTTTCTCTAGGTGCTTTCTTACGCATCAAACAGTTTCTACTGAACCAGAACGGGATTATGGTTCCATTGACCAATTACAACCAACCACCAAAGTTCCTCCTGCTGAATGTACGTTCCTTAAAGAAACCAAAATGTGTTAAGTACTTGGCTACTGATGTAGCCATGTACAAAAGAGATATTTGTTGCACAACCGAAACATGGCTTACAAATGGCTATAATGATATGTACAAACATAATTCAGCGAGACAAACTGGTGGAGGCGTCTGTGTTTACTACAGAAATCATTTTGAGGTTTCAAGAATTACGCCGACTGGAATCATGAGTTACTTCTGTCGCATATTCAATTAAGAAATCAGCTTTTTACTAACGGCGTCATTTATTTTCTACCCAACTCTCCCACTGCTAGTCTGCTTGCAACATTCGCCCGGAAGTACATATAGACGGAAAAAAAACATAGGTTGTAAAACGACTGGCTAGCGTCTAAACACAGCTCTACATGCTTTTAACCGTCTCTACCAAAGCCAGTTCTTTGCGTGGTCCTTTCAGCATCGGGTCGACAAAATTGTAACTGTTTTGGGCTTCGGTCAGAACGCTCAGATTAACTTAGTTTTATGCAAAAATAGTGAGCTCACGACTGGATCTGTATCTCCAGACCACGAGGTCACTCCTAAAAACAGGGCTACTACTTATTTATTTTATTACTATTGTTTTTGTAATATAATAAATAAGCACTCATGCTTGTTGTGATAAATACATTAGCCTAATTGTTGTGATAAACTTATTAAATAGATCATATGCGCGCTGGGCTTTCCTCTTCTGGTTATCTTACCAAATCTCGCCGTCCCAGCCGTAGGCGAGTGAAGTTTCCCTGGCGTAACTAGACGCAAGAAGGAGTGATCTGGTGAATCGACCTCCAAATCGACGTCAGGTTGTACCACTCCTTTCTTTTTTTCTCTCTTTTTTTTCTTTTTTTTTCATCGCCTTTGCCTCAGCAATTGTAAACCCTAATTGAAAGTGGTTACATGTCAGTATTTAGACAACCGCGTATTCAGACTGGTCAGTATTTAGACAAAATACCGTTTCAACCAATCAGAATCGAGACAAAGAAGAAATTATTAAATAATTATTATTTATTTCAGATTATTTATGTCTTTTCTCGATTCTGATTGGTTCATACAGTATTTGTCTAAATACTGACGAGTATGAATACGCGGCTGTCTAAATACTGGCTGCACTCCGTGAAAGTAGTCCAGAACTCATAGAAACCACCAGGAAAATATAAACCGAAGTGGTCCACTGGAAACCGGTCTTTATGATCTTGTCAAAAAATAAAGTTGGTTATAACTTTATTGAAACCCTGAATAGAACTTTGAACAGCCTAATAAAAAACAACGAAAATACCTTCGCAATGCACGCAGCAATGATTTTTCCACACTTATTACTGTGCAAAACAAAGTCCAAAATTGATGGATCTTTATCCAAAACATTAGCAAGGCGACTTAAGCAATGGCAAGACGGAGACCTGGATAGAATAAATAACCTAGGAAAGGCGCTGCAAATGCGCGTGCTAAAAGGAAGAAGAAGGAAAACTGAAACTGTAGCACAACAGTTCAAAAAACTAATGAATACTGGAGAAATATCAAGCGCAATTGCAAAACTAACAGACACATCTAAAGGCGTTCTTTTGCTCGACGAGATTGTCAAAGGTAAGACAGTTGAACAAACTCTCTTAGAGAAACACCCACCATCTGAACCAATTAATGAGAACTATATTGCACCAGTCTCACAGGAAACAATTCCTTTCCATCCATCGATATTTCATCAGGTAAACGGTCAACATATCAAGAAGGCAGCCATGAGAACGCACGGATTGCATGGACCATCTGGCCTCGATGCGAATGAATGGAGACGTATTCTAACTCACTTCGGGCAACAATCAGTTGAAATTTCAAAAACAATTGCTAAAATTGCCAAAAAATTGGCCACAGAAGAACTAAATCCAGAACTAATGGAACCATATAACGCATGCAGATTAATACCCTTAGATAAGAATCCAGGGGTAAGACCCATAGGCATAGGAGAAGTTATGCGTAGGATAATAGGGCGAACAATAACTAAATGCAAAAAAAAACGAACTCATATCGCTCGGTTCAAACTACCAACTCTGCCTAGGACAAAAATGTGGCATTGAATATGCGATCCACATGCTAAGAGATCAATTCAGCAAAACTTCCGCCGATGCTGTTTTACTGATAGATGCCGAAAACGCTTTCAACTCGCGGAACCGAAAGCTGGCATTAAAAAACATCGAAAATACCTGCCCTTCCATTTTAACAGCGATTAAGAACTCCTACTCCAATCCATCTGAACTATTCGTTAACAAAAAGCAATCTACTTCAAGAAGGGACAACCCAGGGGGATCCACTAGCAATGGCCATGTACGGTCTAGCCATAATACCCCTCATAAAACTTTTATCAGTAGACGATGTAACCCAGAAATGGTACGAAGACGACGGAAACGCAGTCGGTAAATTAAGCAATCTACGAACCGTCCTCGATAAAATTGTATCACTGGGTAAATTTTTCGGCTACCACGTGAAAGCATCCAAATGCCAACTCATTGTCAAAGATGAAAATCCTCTCAAATACAGGAATCACTAAAAAGTTAGGAGCCCGAGTGCTTGGTTCAGTTATTGGAACAGAATCTGAATGTAAAAAGTTACTCGAATTTCAACAGAATGAGCAAATCAAGATTTTGAAAAAACTAACGAAAATTGCTAAAACCTCCCCTCAAAACGTTTATGCCTGCTATACTAAAGGAGTTCAAAAAAAGCTTTCATTTCTCGCCAGGACAACGCCTAACACTATAGAAAACTTAGAAATATGTGAAAATATTATCAAAGAACAATTATTACCTAACCTAGTCGGTAAAGACACTTTAAACCCCCAGTTCCGTGAGATATCTTCCTTACCCCTTAAAATGGGCGGACTTAACATCAAGCTGCCATCCGATCATGAAAGCTACCTAGAAGGTCTTAGGAAACATCACTGGTACTGGAATCTCAAGATCCTATTACAACAGTAACACAGCAAGAAAAAATATGTACGAAAATCAAAAAAAAATTGAAAACTGATAGAACAAATCGAAAAAAAAAAACAAACCTCATTAACTCCTTAAATGAAACAGATAAATACGCAATCGACCTGGCCTCTGAAAAGGGAGCCTTTAACTGGCTCAATGCTCTACCACTGAGCAGATACAACTTCAACCTGAATAAATCAGAGTTCAGAGATGGTATTTACTTAAGATACGGATGGGAACCAACCAAAACCCCACTCACATGTGCATGTGGTGCTGATTTTAACTTGACACATGCGCTTCACTGTGCAAAGGGTGGTTACACACACATAAGACAGAATGAAATCAGAGACACTTTCGCCAACCTCATGAACGAGGTTTGCCATGACGTCGCGGTTGAGCGGAAACTTCAGCCGTTGCAAGGCTAAAGCTTTGTCAACAATTCAACTACAAGTGAAGATGAGGCACAACTTGACATTAAGGCAAACGGACTCTGTCGTTCACGATTCAGCCGCGCTTTCTTTGATGTGAAAGTTTTCAACCCCCATGCCAAAACATCGGGAAAACTGCATAAGGATGCATACAAATACCACGAAACGCCGAAGAACTCCAAATATCAGCAAAGAATTTTAAACGTAGAGCAGAGTAGCTTCTGCCCGCTAATTTTTGGATGCACCGGTGGCGCTGCTCCAACAGCCACGCGGACGATGCAGCGATTTGCCGAAAAACTAAGTGAAAAAAGACAAGAAAGCTATCCAGAATCTATAAACTACATAAGAACTAAAATAAGCTTCGCGCTTCTGAGGAGCTCTATACTTTGTATAAGGGGGTGCAGATCGCAGCGCAAATTTCAATTTATCGACAACTCCATAAGCGCCATTGTAGGGATGGACGGTCGTCAAAAGGACGGCTAAGATAAATTAACATTTTGACGAAGCATTTAATGCTGATTTATGACTTCATTGCTGATATATATGCATTTTTATATCGCTGGTATGGCCCTATCCAGCTTGTGCACTTACCGTAACTAAACGGAAGGGCCCCTTTTGTAATTTAGTTTTTTTTTAAATTGTTTTTGTTCAGTTGATAAAAATCATCATTCAAATTGGAGATGAATCAACCCTTTCCCTCAACTCCTAGCTTCTCATTATCTGAAAATTAAATTAGGTGTTATTAAATCAATTCAGGACATTCCAGGAAGCTAAGAGTTTGTTAGAATAAAGTTCAAGTTCTCTTCCCGAGACCCTTCCGGATTCTTAAATCCGGACAAAGAACAGTCTTATCTTCTTTCCGGAAGGCTGGTAACGTCGTCCCAACACCATCCTGGTTCTCGGGAGTTGCTTTATAACGATTGTAGCTGCACAATCGTTACAACTTATGGAGTGGTCTTCCATAATTAAATTCAATTGCTATTTCAATTTTTATCGTAGGCTTGTCGTTCACCAAGTCTATTTAAACGAATCTTGTTTTTGGGTTTTTCTAATTTTCAATTGTCGCGATATTTCTAGGTCGTTTTTATTTTGGAACGAATTTTTAGAAATTATTACTTCACGCCAAGCTGACCATTCCCGATTCGTCAAATTGGCAGAATAATACTACTAATCCGCCAAAACCACCAATCTTTCCAGTTCACGGTCACATTAAAAATTCGAAGTCGGCATGATTTTTGACGGCATTCTGTTCGAATGTCCCAGCTTGTTGATCAAGTTTTGGATACTTCGGAGTTCGAACTCAGAAATGGTTAATCAGCTGTTCTGCTTTTCTGAAATTTTTTTCAGAAGCTTTCGGTCATCACATCAACTGTTCCCAGTGACCAAAAAGCCGTTATTTGCGAGCCCAGTTTAATTGTTGCACAGGTTAAACTTAAAGTTTCGTAAAGTCTTAACGTAAAGAAAACACCGCGCAAGACTTGGGCTTGGCATGGACGCCTTTGTAACATTAGCAAGGAAAGTACATAACGACGGAAACAAAAACTATATCCTATAACTACTGGCTGGCATCAAGATAGAGCTTTAAGTGATTTTAACCGTCTCTACCAAATCCAGTTTATAATGTTCCTCATAACACCGGGTCGACGAGTCATTACGGAATATTGGCTCTAAGCCGAGTCGCGCAAAATAACTTAGTTTCGTTCAAATTAGTGAACTCATGGCTGGTCTCTGGTATCCCCTGACCAAGAGGTCACTCCTGAAAACAAAGTAGATACATTATCATTATTAGATTCCCATATTACCATTAGTTCAGTTCAGTTTAGTTTTCTGATCATTCAGGCGTTTTGTCGCCTCTATCGATCAGCTAATGATGTACTCCTTTTCGACTAATTCGTCTCAAAATTATTAATTCCGCTTTACTTCCAATATTTGCCCAGGTTGTTCTTGAAAGCGTTCAAGGACTTCGAGTCAATTACATCTCCTCGCAACATCTTCCAATCTGTAGCTGATCTAATAGTAAAAATAGTTTCTCCGCAATTTTAAGTTGGCCTTCTTCGTTATCACTTTTTGTCATTTGTCTTTGTGTCACAATTGTTCAATTCAATTATGCCTTTTGTAGCTTTTGTGTCCTAACGATCCGAACCTATTTTGAACATTTCGTTCAGTGTTCCTCGTGGGTATTCAAGTGATCGTATAACTAGTTTCTTAACCTTTCATTGTAGCTTCTTAGTGTCTGCAGCCTTGTACCTTTCGTGTCGCTCGTCGTTGCTGATTCTCGATTAATCTTGTGTTCTTCTTTAATTGCGGGTACCAAGCTTCACTTCAGAACTCCAAATGAGGCCTTACGAGGTCTTTGTAAACATTCAAAAACACAGGTATAGTCATTTTATTGAATGTTTTCTTAAAAACTGCAATGATAGACTTGGCCTTTTTAATTTTGCAAAGATATGAGAGTCAAAGGAGAGTTTACTATCGATGATCACTCCAAGGTCTGTTTCTTCTCCCACTGTTTCAAGCTGTTTATCGTAAAGTTGATGTGATCTTATTTCACGATTTGATCTTCCATTTGAGGTTATCATTTGTACACATTTGTCTTCATTAAAAAGCGAAAGACTTTTTTTGACCATTCTTCCAGTTTTCTAAAATCTTCTTGCAGCAACTCCACGGCTTTGTCGTTGGTAATTTCTCTGTATAGTTTTGCATCGTCTGCTAATAAATACAAGTTTGATTTGAATGTGTTTGGCATTGAATTTATTTTTAATACAAACAAAACTGGTCCCAGTACAGATCCCTGGGGAATCCCACTAAGAACATCTTTCCATTCAGATCTACTGTCGTTTATCACAACTCTTTGTCGTCTTGTTAATAAAAACTCGTTGATACAGCCCATTGTTTTTCCTTTTATTCCATACCAGGATTCTTATCTGTCTTTTGTGCGGAATCGAATCGAACGCTTTCTTGAAATCCAAGTAGACAACATCCGTTTCGCGGCGACTATCTATTATTTTTGTGAAAGCATCGAGCACTCTCAGTAGTTATAATTGTGATCTACCGGGCAGGAAACCAAAAAACCAAACTGTTCATTTACAAAAATTTCATTTTTTTCTAGAAGTTCCATAAGATGGGCTCTGATAACTTTCTCAAATATTTTACAAATTTTTGATGTTAAGCTTACTGGACAATAGTTGTGCAAAGTAATGTGAACAAGCTTGCAGTCTTCGGTTAGCTTCGTTTCGTCCCAAGATTTGTTATTTTTTTGTCAGGAAACCTCTCAATTCAAACAGAAGTTCCGGGTGAGTTTCGTCGGGCCCTGGAGAACTCGATGTATTGATTGAATCTAGCTACTCTTTCACCAAGTGCTCTGTTATTTCTAAGGCCCTTATTGGATGGGTGACATCCAATTCTGTAACCTTCCATTCTCTTGGTGGTTCGTGTGTGCAGACTGATGATAAGAACGTTGACAAAACATCAATTTTTTTGGCCATCTTGGTCGTTAAAGATCCATTATCCTGCACTAAAGCTGGTATTGCATTTTGTAACACGGTTTTCTGTCTCACATAGCTCCAGATTTTTTTTGGCTTGATTTGTACATCATTAGCTAATTCACTTTCCCTGGCCCTTTAATCTTTTCGTGTAGCTGTCTGAACAGCATTTCTTTATTCTTTATAGTTGTCAAAGCTTACTGTTGTTCTATTGCAGCAAATTTTTTCCTGTATTTCTTTTTTTGCTCTGATTGCCTGTCGCGTGAAATTGGCGAATAGTAAGTTATTTCTACACTCTGGATCGAGCGTAGTTATTGGTGTAAACTTTTTTGTTAGTTCAGTCAGGAGATCGCACAAATCCGTCCAAACTTTTTCAGCATTGTCTTCACAGTAAAAAAACGACAAATTTTCTATTTCATCTCTCATTTGGTCGTAGTCTTCTTTAGCGAACTTGTATCTAATCATGGTCTTATTAATTGTGCGGTATGCGGGTAACTATGAGAACGTGGTTGCTCTGTCCCAGAGGTGGTTGGATATTATGTCGCTTAGACCGGGGTCAGTTAAAACTATATCTAGTAGTGATGGTTTATCTCCGGTAGTAATGCGAGTTGGTTCATCTATGTGTTGCGTTTGATATGCATTCCTAACTGCTTCTAGAAAATTAAAATCTTTGCTCTCCTCGTCGTTGATTGTACTGCAATCATATCAGTTATTTGATGGACAGTTTGTGTCGCCCAAGATTACAGTATAATCCTTCACATCTTTTTAGCATAGTTCTTTTATTGATTGGTAAAGGCAATCGTTATTAATTTTCTGTAAATTTGGGATCCGGTAGACAACTGCCGAGCGGATAAGTTTTCGATCAATAGCAATGTCACATATCATCATTTCTTGTAACTCGTTCGGGTTTTGTCTTATGCAGTAGTCTATGTCTTTATTTATAAAAGAAAAGTTCTTGGCCCGCAGTCGTTTGGGTTCATGTTTTTGAGTCAATGTCATGGTTTTCAAATTTGTACCAAGCTGTATTCCACTCGGTTTTGGAATTTTTCAGTTTTGCTTCTACGAAAGCAATTACATCTGGTGGGTTCTTTTTATCTTCAATTAATTTGACCAATTCCTGATGTTTCGTTTTTGTTACAGTATCAAAATTTGTGTACCAGAAGTTTGATTTTTTTATCTTGTTTTTTCTTGTTTTTAGTATCTGCATTCCTCTAACCAGATACACATAGTTTCCTTCTTCCTGATCGTTCAGGTTTTTTGCTTTCGTAACTAGGTTTCACAATTCTTCCCTTTCTTTCAGATTCCGATCCGGGCTATTTCTGAGATTTCTGATTTCTGTAGTGGCTTCTTTCAACTTTGGCAACCTTTGTTTTGTTTCAATAACATCTTGTTCAGTATTGAAGGAAACCAGCAATGGTCGGTTTATATCCTCATCTGTTTTCCGACCGAGTCGGGTCGTTTTCACAATTTGTTTATCTTCCATGTCGATACTTGATAATAATTTTTCAACTATGTTTTCATCTTCTTTTTTTCCTTGATTCACTGTCAGTAGCTGCGCTCTCCTTGGCTTTGTAGTTCACAATGTTCTTTTTTCTTCGGTTTTCTTCAGGTTTTTCTCTCTTTTGTTCTTCTGTTTCTGATGATCTCTTTCAAAGGTTCCACTTTCCGATTTACAACTTCTGTCCAAACTCCTGTCTGTTCATGAATTTTCCGTGAGATGGTCCTGCTAAAAATTTTTAGAGATCATTCATCTTGTTTTTCATGTTATCCATAGTTGTGATCAGCTTTTATTTTTTGTGGTCGAATGATCGGTTCCACTTTCCTGTTTTTCGCTGATAAGTTGCTTCACGGATGGACAACAAGCTGTGCAACACCAGATTACAGTAGTTTGGCACATGTACTGATAGGCTGCGTCAGTCATTTTAAGGTGTTTTGAACAGTAGTGTTCACGGCAACGCTCACACTCCATGACATTATCTAGAATGTTTCCAGATCATTCCTTGCAAATTTTACATTCCCTAGGCTCAACGGGATCACTCACTGATGTTGTGCTAATATGGCAAGTTTCGGGGGGCACTTTTAATGAGCTCACTTTCTACTGGTTTTGCCGCTCCGAAATAACGAAACATCAGTAGCTACAAAGCAAGAAAAAATGAAGTTTCTTAGAAACACGTCCCTCCTACTTCGCCGCCCCGAGATAATTAAACCTCAGAAGCTACAAAAGCAAGAAAAAAACGAGTTATTTTAACCAAGTTATTCAATACAATTCTATCAAATCACTTCGCCGCTCCAAGACAATTAAATCTCAAAAGCTACAGAGCAAGTTTAAAGAAAAGCGATAGATTTTACCTGGGTATACTAATGCTTCTTGTTCTTTGGTTTACCCTTTGGTTTTGATTTTATAGTTTTCGACCTTTTTTTCAAGACTAGTTTACGCAGATTTCGCTTGTTTTGTTACGTAGTTTCGCAGGAGTTGTAGTTCCAGTAGTTCCAGTACAGAGGAGAGATGAAATTTTGTATCTCGTCTAGTACTAAACTTCCTATATTCTTCCTATTTGATATCAAGTGTTTGCGAGAGTTGATTATCATAAGGTTCTCGGTTTTTAACTCTAGTAGTCGGTCATAAGTCCCTGTAAAGCCTCTTCGACGACGGGAGTACAAAATTGCACTGATTCGAGGTTTGGCTCGATGATTTCGAGGAGCTCTTCAGCTGTGCACGGTTTTTCGTAGTTGCTATGATGAGCGTTGATGGTATTACTAATAAAGTCGTTCCAGATGACCAGATTATTTTTATTCCTCAGTCATCCTCGTACAAGCAGCTTTTGCAAAAACTTCTGGGGGTTTCTGTTATTTGGGTGGAATCCTAGACCACCGTCAGTAAAGTATTTTCCTGTGAGTCGTTTTTGAATGGGGTGTTTTGCAACTTTGATTGCTCGATCCAATGATAGTTCTTCACCCGCCCTAAACTAGAGGCGGGAGGACATTGGACAAAATATCTTATTTGAAAGTTTCTTCACAATATTTACAAAACGATCAAAGATCTGATAAAAATGAGAATCATATCTAAGAATGCTCTAAGAAATTTTTACCAATCAAATTTAAATAACTGTAATTACATAAAATATTACGTAACCAATAATAACAAATTCCTGTAAGTTTCTGAGATTTTTTTGTTTTCGTTCTTTCATTGTTCTAAAATTTCAATTTGGGAAAATTTTCCATTTCTGACATGTCAGTTTTTTGAACTTTAGCCATGTTATACATGGAATTTAATTTTAGTGTTAACTCCCGGCTCCTGAAATCATCGCGTGTGTTGGTTATCGGCCTCCCCCTCCAAATATGCAAAGCCTCCAGTGTGAATAGCTTCTGAGAGTTGGCTGTTTGGGCTAGAATCACTGACTTCAGCTCAGCAGTACCGCCTACCTCCTTTTTACATTCTAACATGTGTTGCCCTACTGGGAGTCCCCTTTGCGACGTTCATCGACACTCGTAGCTAAATTTCGGACTGTCTGGCCGACATAGGTGGAGTTACATCCACTACATGTAAGCTTCTACGCCACTTTGGATCTCAGTTGACGAGCAAAGGCAGATTTGAGGGATAGTAAGCATTTTTTCTTTTTTCTTGTTGTAAAAATTATTTGTACCCCGGATATTTGCCGAACCCTTGCAGCTAACAGTTGAGATGTTTTGCCTCGATGATTCCTTGTAAAAAGGGGGATGAGTCTTTCAACCATTTATCATTTCTCGGTTTTGATGCCTTCACATGTAAAATTTTTTTTCCCTCAATGATCTTGTAAGAGTTTCATACACTACCCTGTCCGACCAGTTTTTCGGATATTGATTTTCAATCTATTGTTCCAACGCCCGGTCAAGACTTTCACATGTTGAGGTACTTCTGAAAACCTTATGGACCGTCGCTTCAATGACGTTTCTTTTGTAATGCAAAGGTGGGCAACCTCTAAAATTTAGAATATTGCCGGTATCAATGGGTTTTTGGTACCACCCACATATGACCTTTTTTTTCCTGAGTCTACGTTGACATTTAAATCCAAAAAGGCCAAAATACTGTTAGTATCAAATTCTTCTATGGGGAACTGCAAGTTTGGATGCAATTATTAGCAGCCCCGAGGACTCCCCAGGATCGACCTTGACAGTTCTAACTATGTCGTCCACATGTCTCGGTAAAACTTTTACACCATTCTCAGTCCGATCTGCTTCTTGTTATATTTTGCAAGTCATGCAAAACCATACTGATTCAGCAACGTCTGCGTGTTCAGATTCCGATATGTTACCACACCTCAATTGTACCAATTCAAACAAGCTTCGCATTCTACCACTTTAGTTCGATTTGTCACCTTTTTCTGACATCCATTTTACCAGTGTTTTCGTACACTAAAGAAAATCAACCTATCCAAAGCAGCCTAAGGATCGAACCTTTCCTTAACTCTCAGATTCTCATAGCCTGAAACTGAAACTAGAAGTTATAGTTTAAACTCAGGACATCTCTGGATGCTGAAAGTTATTAAAACCACAGTTCGAGTATGCATCTCCTGAGCCTTCCGATTTTTTCAATATTCCTGAAAAGACGCCTTCTTCACAATCAAGAAGGATTGCTGCCTTCATCTTCAGCCTTCCCGACTCGCTCATTTCTCCCAGTAACGATTTTAGCAGCATAATCTTTAAAACTCGGGAGGTTTCTTCTCGTTTTTTCTACAAGTGTCTCTGCTCACGTTATTCCTGTCTCGCTCGTGGTGGTTCTTGTTTGGTGCAAAAATCACGGTTCTAATCTTTGCTGTTTTCCAGTTTTCACGAAATTTAAAAAAAGTCACGTGTCTTTCTTTCCGAACGAATTTTTTAAAATAAGCATGTCAACTCAAAGTGACCCTTCCCAATTCATTAATTTTGTCAAGTAAGGACGTTAATAATCGAAACCGCTCTTTTGTATAGTAGAACCACTTTAAATGATTTCCGTTTTGAAGAACCATTTTCTGGCGGCATTCTGATCGAGTGACACACAGTACCCGGACAGCCCCGGTCAATGTCCTCATTGAACTGCGAGTAACTCATCAAAATAGTACAGTGCCATCAACAGAATTTACCAAATGCGTCAAAAGATTTTTATCTAAGTTAAACAGATTCACTACGTGCTATAAATTACATCATACTACATCACTTTAGCCTTCTAATATTTTTCAATAACCTTCACAAGAAAATATAAATAGATATAACAGTTCCTTTCTAACTTCCATCGCAAGTTCCTAATTAAAACTTCTTTCCTATTTTCAAAAAGTGTCGGGACGCAGGACAACCATCAAGCTAAAAATATTCTACCAAGTCTAGTCCCTTCCGGAATCATTTTAATTGTCATTGGTCGTGAATATTAAAATAAGGAAATTCTGTGTAAGAAAGAACAATGAAAAAATACAACGAGAGGAAATTACCCAAACCTCTCATTTCAACACAAAGTGCACAATCACCTTACTTGATTAAAAACAATCATGCAGGCTGTTAGAATTTAAATATATGTGACATTCGATCAGAATGGCAGCCAAAGTGCATGGCAAGAACGAAATTTTATTGGTAACATTTAAGAGAGAAACTTGGTAGTTTCGAAGAATTAACGGTGATAACCGTTCAATTAAACAATTTGGAAAGGGTCATTTTGCGTTGACAAGGTAATTTAAAAAAAAAAATTTTTTGAATGGGGTGTTTTGCAACTTTGTTTGCTCGATCCAATGATAAATCTTCACCCGTCCTAAACTAGAGGCGGGAGGACTTTGGACAAAATATCTTATTTGAAAGTTTCTTCACAATATTTATAAAACGATCAAAGGTCTGATAAAAAATGAGAATCATATCTAAGAATGCTCTAAAAATTTTTTGACCAATCAAATTTAAACAACTGTAACTACATAAAAGATTACGTAATCAATAATAACAAATTCCTGTAAACTTCTGAGATTTTTTAGTTTTTTGTTCTTTCATTGTTATAAAATTTCAATTTGGGAATATTTTCCATTTCTGAAACGTCAGTTTTTTGAATTTTAGCCAGGTTATACATGGAATATATTTTTAGTGTTAATTCCCGGCTCCTGAAATCATCGCGTGTGTTGATTGTCGGCCTCCCCCTCCAAATATGCAAAGCCTCCAAAAGTGAGTGTTGCTGTTTGGTCTAGAATCACCCCCTACCTCCTTTTTACATTCTAACACGTGTTGCCCTACTGGGAGTCCCCTTTGCGGCGTTCATCGACACTCGTGGTTAAATGTCGGACTGTCTGACCGACATAGGTGGAGTTACATCCACTACATGTAAGCTTAAACGCCACTTTGGATCTCAGTTCACGAGCAAAGGGAGATTTGAGGGATAGTAAGCAAGTTTTCATTTTTCTTGTTGTAAAAATTATTTGTATCCCGGATATTTGCCGAACCCTTGCAGCTAACAGTTGAGATGTATTGCCTCGATACTTCCTTGTAAAAAGGGGGGTGAGTCTTTCAACCATTCATCTTTTCTCGGTTCTGATGCCGTCACATGTAAATTTTTCTTTCCCTCAATGATCTTGTAAGAATTTCGTACACTACTCTGTCCGACCAGTTTTTCGGATATTGATTTTCAATCTATTTTTCCAATGCCTGGTCAAAATTTTCCCATGTTGAGGTACTTCTGAAAACCTTATGGACCGTCGCTTCAATAACGTTTCTTTTGTATTGCAAAGGTGCGCAACCTCTAAAATTTTTAATAATGCCGGTATCAGTGGGTTTTTGGTACCACTTACATATGACCTTTTTTCCTGAGTCTACCTTGACATTTAAATCCAAAAAGGCCAAACAACTGTTAGGATTAAATTCTTCTATGGTGAACTGCAAGTTTGGATGCAATTAATTGGCAGCCTCGAGGACTACCCCAGGATTGCCCTTGACAGTTCTAACTATGTCGTCCACATATCTTGGGAAAATTTTTACACCATTCTCAGTCCGATCTGCTTCTTGTTATTTTTTGCAAGTCATGCAAAACCATACTGATTCAGCGATGTCTGCGTATTCAGATTCTGAGTGTTGGCTGTTTGGTCTGGAATCACTGACTTCAGCTCAGCAGTACCGCCTACCTCCTTTTTACATTCTAACATATGTTGCCCTACTGGGAGTCCCCTTTGCGGCGTTCATCGACACTCGTGGTTAAATGTCGGACTGTCTGGCCGACATAGGTGGAGTTACATCCACTACATGTAAGCTTATACGCCATTTTGGATTTCAGTTCACGAGCAAAGGCAGATTTGATGGATAGTAAGCATGTTTTCATTTTTCTTGTTGTAAAAATTATTTGTACCCCGGATATTTGCCGAACCCTTGCAGCTAACAGTTGAGATGTATTGCCTCGATACTTTCTTATGAAAAGGGGGATGAGTCTTTCAACCATTTATCATTTCTCTGTTCTGATGCCGTCACATGTAAAATTTTTCTTTCCCTCAATGATCTTGTAAGAGTTTCATACACTACCCTGTCCGCCCAGTTTTTCGGATATTGATTTTCAATCTTTTTTTCCAATGCCTGGTCAAAATGTTCCCATGTTGAGGTACTTCTGAAAACCTTATGGACCGTCGCTTCAATAACGTTTCTTTTGTATTGCAAAGGTGCGCAACCTCTAAAATTTTTAATAATGCCGGTATCAGTGGGTTTTTGGTACCACTTACATATGACCTTTTTTCCTGAGTCTACCTTGACATTTAAATCCAAAAAGGCCAAACGACTGTTAGGATTAAATTCTTCTATGGTGAACTGCAAGTTTGGATGCAATTAATTGGCAGCCTCGAGGACTACCCCAGGATCGCCCTTGACAGTTCTAACTATGTCGTCCACATATCTTGGGAAAATTTTTACACCATTCTCAGTCCGATCTGCTTCTTGTTATTTTTTGAAAGTCATGCAAAACCATACTGATTCAGCGATGTCTGCTTATTCAGATTCTGAGTGTTGGCTGTTTGGTCTGGAATCACTGACTTCAGCTCAGCAGTACCGCCTACCTCCTTTTTACATTCTAACATATGTTGCCCTACTGGGAGTCCCCTTTGCGGCGTTCATCGACACTCGTGGTTAAATGTCGGACTGTCTGGCCGACATAGGTGGAGTTACATCCACTACATGTAAGCTTATACGCCACTTTGGATTTCAGTTCACGAGAAGGCAGATTTGATGGATAGTAAGCATGTTTTCATTTTTCTTGTTGTAAAAATTATTTGTACCCCGGATATTTGCCGAACCCTTGCAGCTAACAGTTGAGATGTATTGCCTCGATACTTTCTTATGAAAAGGGGGATGAGTCTTTCAACCATTTATCATTTCTCTGTTCTGATGCCGTCACATGTAAAATTTTTCTTTCCCTCAATGATCTTGTAAGAGTTTCATACACTACCCTGTCCGACCAGTTTTTCGGATATTGATTTTCAATCTATTTTTCCAATGCCCGGTCAAGATTTTCCCATGTTGAGGTACTTCTGAAAACCTTATGGACCGTCGCTTCAATAACGTTTCTTTTGTATTGCAAAGGTGCACAACCTACAAAATTTAGAATATTGCCGGTATCAGTGGGTTTTTGATACCACCCACATATGTCCTTTTTTTCCTGAGTCTACGTTGACATTTAAATCCAAAAAGGCCAAACAACTCAAGTCAACACAAAATTAATGTACCCCGGATATTTGCCGAACCCTTGCAGCTAACAGTTGAGATGTATTGCCTCGATACTTCCTTGTAAAAAGAGGGATGAGTCTTTCAACCATTTATCATTTCTCTGTTCTGATGCCGTCACATGTAAATTATTCTTTCCCTCAATGATCTTGTAAGAGTTTCATACACTACCCTGTCCGACCAGCTTTTCGGATATTGATTTTCAATCTATTGTTCCAATGCCCGGTCAAGATTTTCCCATGTTGAGGTACTTCTGAAAACCTTATGGACCGTCGCTTCAATAACGTTTCTTTTGTATTGCAAAGGTGCTAAACCTATAAAATTTAGAATATTGCCGGTATCAGTGGGTTTTTGGTACCACCCACATGTGTCCTTTTTTTCCTGAGTCTACGTTGACATTTAAATCCAAAAAGGCCAAACTACTGTTAGTATTAAATTCTTCTATGGTAAACTGCAAGTTTGGATTGGCAGCCTCGAGGAATACCCCAGGATTGCCCTTGACAGTTCTAACAATGTCGTCCACATATCTTGGTAAAACTTTTAAACCATTCTCAGTCCGATTTGCTTCTTGTTATTTTTTGCAAGTCATGCAAAACCATACTGATTCAGCGATGTCTGCATTTTCAGATTCTGAGTGTTGGCTGTTTGATCTAGAATCACTGACTTCAACTCAGCAGTACCGCCTACCTCCTTTTTACTTTCTAACATGTGTTGCCCTACTGGGAGTCCCTTTTGCGGCGTTCATCGACACTCGTGGCTAAATGTCGGACTGTCTGGCCGACATAGGTGGATTTACATCCACTACATGTAAGCTTATACGCCACTTTGGATCTCAGTTCACGAGCAAAGGCAGATTTGAGGGATAGTAAGCATGTTTTAGTTTTTCTTTTTGTAAAAATTATATGTACCCCGGATATTTGCCAAACCCTTGCAGCTAACAGTTGAGATGTATTGCCTCGATACTTTCTTGTGAAAAGGGGGATGAGTCTTTCAACCATTTATCCTTTCTCTGTTCTGATGCCGTCACATGTAAAATTTTTCTTTCCCTCAATGATCTTGTAAGAGTTTCATACACTACCCTGTCCGACCAGTTTTTCGGATATTGATTTTCAATCTATTTTTCCAATGCACGGTCAAATTTTTCCCATGTTGAGGTACTTCTGAAAACCTTATGGACCGTCGCTTCAATAACGTTTCTTTTGTATTGCAAAGGTGCGCAACCTCTAAAATTTTTAATAATGCCGGTATCAGTGGGTTTTTGGTACCACCCACATATGACCTTTTTTTCCTGAGTCTACGTTGACATTTAAATCCAAAAAGGCCAAACTACTGTTAGTATCAAATTCTTCTATGGTGAACTGCAAGTTTGGATGCAATTATTAGCAGCCCCGAGGAGTCCCCAGGATCGCCCTTGACAGTTCTAACTATGTCGTCCACATGTCTCGGTAAAACTTTTACACCATTCTCAGTCCGATCTGCATCTTGTTATTTTTTGCAAGTCATGCAAAACCATACTGATTCAGCGATTTCTGCTTATTCAGATTCTGAGTGTTGGCTGTTTGGTTTAGAATCACTGACTTCAGCTCAGCAGTACCGCCTACCTCCTTTTTACATTCTAACATGTGTTGCCCTACTGGGAGTCCCCTTTGCGGCGTTCATCGACACTCGTGACTAAATGTCGGACTGTCTGGCCGACATAGGTGGAGTTACATCCATTACATGTAAGCTTATACGCCACTTTGGATCTCAGTTCACGAGCAAAGGCAGATTTGAGAGATAGTAAGCATGTTTTCATTTTTCTTATTGTAAAAATTTTTTGTACCCCGGATATTTGCCGAACCCTTGCAGCTAACAGTTGAGATGTTTTGCCTCGATACTTCCTTGTAAAAAGGGCGATGAGTCTTTCAACCATTTATCATTTCTCGGTTCTGATGCCGTCACATGTAAACTTTCTTTCCCTCAATGATCTTGTAAGAGTTTCATACACTACCCTGTCCGACCAGTTTTTCGGATATTGATTTTCAATCTATTGTTCCAATGCCCGGTCAAGGTTTTCCCGTGTTGAGGTACTTCTGAAAACCTTATGGACCGTCGCTTCAATAACGTTTCTTTTGTATTGCAAAGGTGCGCAACCTATAAAATTTAGAATATTGCCGGTATCAGTGGGTTTTTGGTACCACCCACATATGTCCTTTTTTTCCTGAGTCTACGTTGACATTTAAATCCAAAAAGGCCAAACTACTGTTAGTATCAAATTCTTCTATGGTGAACTGCAAGTTTGGATGCAATTATTAGCAGCCCCGAGGAGTCCCCAGGATCGCCCTTGACAGTTCTAACTATGTCGTCCACATGTCTCGGTAAAACTTTTACACCATTCTCAGTCCGATCTGCATCTTGTTATTTTTTGCAAGTCATGCAAAACCATACTGATTCAGCGATTTCTGCTTATTCAGATTCTGAGTGTTGGCTGTTTGGTTTAGAATCACTGACTTCAGCTCAGCAGTACCGCCTACCTCCTTTTTACATTCTAACATGTGTTGCCCTACTGGGAGTCCCCTTTGCGGCGTTCATCGACACTCGTGACTAAATGTCGGACTGTCTGGCCGACATAGGTGGAGTTACATCCATTACATGTAAGCTTATACGCCACTTTGGATCTCAGTTCACGAGCAAAGGCAGATTTGAGAGATAGTAAGCATGTTTTCATTTTTCTTATTGTAAAAATTTTTTGTACCCCGGATATTTGCCGAACCCTTGCAGCTAACAGTTGAGATGTTTTGCCTCGATACTTCCTTGTAAAAAGGGCGATGAGTCTTTCAACCATTTATCATTTCTCGGTTCTGATGCCGTCACATGTAAACTTTCTTTCCCTCAATGATCTTGTAAGAGTTTCATACACTACCCTGTCCGACCAGTTTTTCGGATATTGATTTTCAATCTATTGTTCCAATGCCCGGTCAAGATTTTCCCATGTTGAGGTACTTCTGAAAACCTTATGGACCGTCGCTTCAATAACGTTTATTTTGTATTGCAAAGGTGCGCAACCTATAAAATTTAGAATATTGCCGGTATCAGTGGGTTTTTGGTACCACCCACATATGTCCTTTTTTTCCTGAGTCTACGTTGACATTTAAATCCAAAAAGGCCAAGCTACTGTTAGTATTAAATTCTTCTATGGTGAACTGGAAGTTTGGATGCAATTAATTGGCAGCCTCGAGGACTACCCCAGGATCGCCCTTGACAGTTCTAACTATGTCGTCCACATATCATGGTAAAACTTTTACACCATTCTCAGTCCGATCTGCTTCTTGTTATTTTTTACAATTCATGCAAAATGATACCGATTCAGCAATGTCTGCGTATTCCGATTCCGATATGTTACCACACCTCAAATGGTACCAATTCAAACAAGCTTCGCATTCTACCACTTTAGTTCGATTTGTCACCTTTTTCTGACATCCATTTTACCAGTGTTTTCGTACACTAGAGAAAATCAACCTATCCAAAGCAGATGGATTTGACCCTTTCCTTAACTCTCAGATTCTCATAGCCTGAAACAGAAGTTAGAAGTCATAGTTCAAATTCAGGACATCTCTGGATGCTAAAAGTTATTAAAACCACAGTTCAGGTGTGTATCTCCTGAGCCTTCCAAATTCTTCAATATTCCTGAAAAGACGCCTTCTTCACAATCAGGAAGGATTACTGCCTTGATCTTCAGCCTTCCCGACTCGCTCATTTCTCCCAGTAACGATTGTAGCAGCTTAATCGTTAAAACTCGGAATGTTTCTTCTCGTTATTTATACAAGTGTCTCTGCTTACGTTATTCCTGTCTCGCTCGTGGTGGCTCTTGTTTGTTGCAAAAATCACGGTTCTAACTTTTGCTGTTTTGCAGTTTTCACCAAAAATTTTAAAAAAAGTCACGTGTCTTTCTTTCCGAACGAATTTTTAAAAATAAGCATGTCAATTCAAAGTGACCTTCCCAATTCATCAATTTTGTCAAGTAAGACCGTTAATAATCGAAACCGTTCTTTTGTATAGTAGAAATACTTTAAATGTTATCCGTTTTGAAGAACAATTTTCTGTCAGTATTCTGATTGAGTGACACACACTCCCCGGACAGCCCCGGTCAATGTCCTCATTGAACTGCGAATAACTCATCAAAATAGTACAGTGCCATCAACAGAATTTACCAAATGCGTCAAAAGATTTTTATCCAATTTAGACCGATTCACTACGTGCTATAAAGGACATCATACTACATCGTTATAGCCTTCTAATATTTTTCAATAATCCTCACGTGAGAATATAAATAGATAAAAAAGTTGCTTTCTGACTTCCATCGCAAGTTCCTAATCAAAACTTTTTTTCCTATTTTCAAAAAGTGTCGGGACGCAGGACAACCAACAAGCGTAAAATATCCTTCCAAGTCTAGTCCCTTCCGGAATCATTTTGGTTGTCATTGGTCGTGAATAATAAAGTAAGGAAGTTCTGTGTTAGAAAGAACAATGAAAAATTACAATGAGAGGAAGTTACCCAAACCTCTCATGTCACCACAAAGTGCACAATCATCTTACTTGATTAAAAACAGTCATGCAGGCTGGAATAGTTTAAATATATGTGACATTCGACCAGAATGGCAGCCAAAATGCATGGCAAGAACGAAATTTTATTGGTAATATTTAAGAGAAAAATTTGGTAGTTTCGAAGAATTAACGGTGATAACTGTTCAATTGAACAAATTGGAAAGGGTCAATTTGCGTTTGACAAAGGGATTTTTAGAAATTCGTTTGATTATAAAGACACGTCACGACCTTGAAATTTTGAAGTTACTGTTAAAGAGCAAAAATCAGAACACTAATTTTTGCTAAAAACAACAACAACGATTCTCGACAGTGAACAAAAAAAGTACGAGCTATAGTGAAGCAGAGTCAAATAAATTACGATCAAGACTATACAAATTGTAACCATTGTACAACTAAAATCGTTACGGAGCAGTTCCCGAGAACTCGGGGTGGGGGGTTTTTTGAGGACTTTACTATCCTTCTTAGACCGCAACAAGAGCGCTCTTCAACCGGAATCAAGAATCCGGAAGGTTCTTGGGAAGAGACTGAGAACTCAATTTCAACAACAGTTAGCTTTCCAGTAGCTAACTCATTTTCCAGAACATGAGAAGCTAGAAGTTGAGGAGAACGGCTGATCCATCTCCGATGGATTTGATGATTTTTATCTTTTGAACAAAAACAATTTTAATATAATGATAAGTAGCCCTGTTTTTAGGAGTGACCTCGTGGTCTAGGATACTGAGATCCAGTCATGAGCTCACTAATTTTAGCTCAGTTAACCGAAGCCCAACACAGTTACGATTTTGTCAAACTATATTGAAAGGACCACACAGAGAACTGGCTTTGGTAGAGACGGTTAAAAGCATGTAGAGCTGTGTTTAGACGCTTAGCCAGTTGTTTTACAACCTATTTTTGTTTTCCGTCGGTATGTAACTCTGTAGGGTATTTTATACTGCTTGTATTGATATTTCTATATCGTTTTTCAGTGAAACAGATCGCGAAAGGGCCGGTTTTTAGGGACAAAGTAAGGATGTTTTGATCCCCACACAAATCGCGGTTTTTGAGACATCGATATTTTTTGAAACAAAAAAACGCTAAATTAGTGAGTTACATGGTAAATTCACTAAATATTTAATTAGTGGAACCAATTAAACTTATTTCGGACGTGATTGGACTAATTGAGTGCCGAGATTTGAAATTTCGTGATTTTTTAAAGAACGAAACGCCACAAAATAAGAAAATTTTTCGAAACTTTTGAGTTAGGGTAAAAAAACTGTTGTTCGGGCAACATTCACTAGTGAATTGACAGATTTTAAAACCCTTTCGCCAACAACCTTCCTTCCTGGCCCCAGTGAAATTGAACTTAAACTGATTGAGTTAGTGGATTCGTCAATTAGGAGGGGTCCAAATAGCATTGTTTTGGCAAGTTTTTAAAATGAAACCTTTTAGATCGGATTTTTACATTGAACTAGAAAAATATGGGCCTTCTGAGCTCGGATCATTTATTTCTAGGTCATTAAGAAAAGAATTGCGGATAAAGTTATGTGGAACCTCTAGTTTATGAGTTATCATAAAAGACGTTTCGCTCTACAACTTTGGAACAACTGGATCAATCCAGTACGTCCTGATACCGTTAGAACAAAAATCAAGTAGGGTTAAATAGAAGCTAAAGAATTTTGAAGAAATTAAGCATAGAATGTTTTTTTAGCAAAACTACCGGTTTTTGAAGGTAGACCCTTCACGTTTTGTATAAATTTTTTAGAAAGCCCTTGAACCCGTACCAAAAAGTAGCGATAGTCTGATAAGGTATTTTTAGGTTTTTCTCGACAATAAGAATGGCTTCAGGAACCTAGAAATTGACAGCCGAGTCAGAAATAGGCTCGTTATAAGAATCCTCACAGCCTCACAGATAAGGAAAACTCTTAAATAAGCTCAGCTTCAACTCGACGGTGTCTGGAGCCAGAACAAAAATTACACAAGCTGCAGTAAAGCCGATTCAAATTACGATCAAGACAATACAAATTGTAACCATTGTACAACTAAAATCGTTACGGAGCAGTCATGAGCTCACTAATTTTGCAGGTAGCTAAGTTAACCGAAGCCCAAAACAGTTACTTAAATCGGAACGCGGATGTTTTTCAAAACATAAGGCGATTATTGGTTGATGTAATTTCGTCGAACATGAAATCGAACAGAAAGAAGGTGCCGTGCCCACAGGGAGGTCGCAAGGCGCATGCACCTCACTAATCAGAGGCGTGCCGAGCGGAACTTGAAATGCTGCTCGAATACAAAGGGAAGAAGTTCGAATGAAATGAAAGAATTCAGGAAACCTTCGGCAATATAAAGCGGGAAATTTGCGAAGAGCCAGTGCTAGGCATGTGCACAGAGAAAGGCATGTACGTTCTCGACACTGTTGCTTCCTCGGTAACCAATTCAGGAATACTTCATCAGGAGCAAGTTACGACGATTTTGTCGAAACTATGTTGAAAGGACCATACTGAGAACTGGCTTTGGTAGAGACGGTTAAAAGTATGAAGAGCTGCGTTTAGACGCTAGCCAGTTGTTTTACAACCTATTTTTGTTTTCCGTCGGTATGTAACTCTGTAGGGTATTTTTTACTGCTTGTATTGATATTTCTATATCGTTTTTCAGTCAAACAGATCGCGAAAAGGCCGGTTTTTAGGGACAAAGTAAGGATGTTTTGATCCCCACACAAATCGCGGTTTTTGAGACATCGATTTTTTTTTAAACAAAAAAACGCTAAATTAGTGATTTACATGGTAAATGCACTAAATATTTAGTTAGTGGAACCGATTAAACTTATTTCGGACGTGATTGGACTAATTGAGTGCCGAGATTTGAAATTTCGTGATTTTTTAAAGAACGAAACGCCACAAAATAAGAAAATTTTTCGAAACTTTTGAGTTGGGGTAAAAAAACTGTTGTTCGGGCAACATTCACTAGTGAATTGACAGATTTTAAAACCCTTTCGCCAACAACCTTCCTTCCTGGCCCCAGTGAAATTGAACTTAAACTGTTTGAGTTAGTGGATTCGTCAATTAGGAGGGGTCCAAATAGCAAGTTTTTAAAATGAAACCTTTTAGATCGTATTTTTACATTGAACTAGAAAAATATGGGCCTTCTGAGCTCGGATCATTTATTTCTAGGTCATTAAGAAAAGAATTGCGGATAAAGTTATGTGGAACCTCTAGTTTATGAGTTATCATAAAAGACGTTTCGCTCTACAACTTTGGAACAACAGGACCAATCCAGTTCGTCCTGATACCGTTAGAACAAAAATCAAGTAGGGTTAAATAGAAGCTAAAGAATTTTGAAGAAAGTAAGCATAGAATGTTTTTTTAGCAAAACTACCGGTTTTTGAAGGTAGACCCTTCACGTTTTGTATAAATTTTTTAGAAAGCCCTTGAAGCCGTACCAAAAGGTAGCGATAGTCTGATAAGGTATTTTTAGGTTTTTCTCGACAATAAGAATGGGTTCAGGAACCTAGAAATTGACAGCCGAGTCAGAAATAGGCTCGTTATAAGAATCCTCACAGCCTCACAGATAAAGAAAACTCTTAAATAAGCTCAGCTTCAACTCGAAGGTGTCTGGAGCCAGAACAAAAACTACACAAGCTGCAGTGAAGCCGATTCAAATTACGATCAAGACAATACAAATTGTAACCATTGTACAACTAAAATTGTTACGGAGCAGTTCCCGAGAACTCGGGGTGTGGGTATTTTTGAGGGCTTTACTACGCTTCTTAGACAGCAACAAGAGCGCTCTTCAACCGGAATCAAGAATCCGGAAGGGTCTTGGGAAGAGACTGAGAACTCAATTTCAACAACATTTAGCTTTCCAGTATGCCTTGAACTGAATTTAATTAAAATCTATTTCGATTTCCAGAATATGAGAAGCTAGAAGTTGAGGGAAACGGCTGATCCATCTCCGGTGGATATGATGATTTTTATCTACTGAACAAAAACAACAGTATTATAATGATAAGTAGTCTTGTTTTTAGGAGTGAGCTCGTAGTCTGGGATACTGAGATCCAGTCATGAGCTCACTAACTTTGCAGGTAGCTAAGTTAACCGAAGCCCAAAACAGTTACTTAAATCGGAACGCGGATGTTTTTCAAAACATAAGGCGATTATTGGTTGATGTAATTTCTTCGAACATGAAATCGAACAGAAAGAAGGTGCCGTTCCCCACAGGGAGGTCGCAAGGCGCATGCACCTCACTAATCAGAGGCGTGCCGAGCGGAACTTGAAATGCTGCTCGAATACAAAGGGAAGAAGTTCGAATGAAATGAAAGAATTCAGGAAGCCTTCGACAATATAAAGCGGGAAATTTGCGAAGAGCCAGTGCTAGGCATGTGCACAGAGAAAGGCATGTACGTTCTGGACACTGTTGCTTCCTCGGTAACCAATTCAGGAATACTTCATCAGGAGCAAGTTACGACGATTTTGTCGAAACTATGTTGAAAGGACCATACTGAGAACTGGCTTTGGTAGAGACGGTTAAAAGTTCGAAGAGCTGCGTTTAGACGCTAGCCAGTCGTTTTACAACCTAGCTTTATTTTCCGTCGGTATGTTCTTCCGAGCGAATGTTACATATATGTTTTTTATGGCGCTCCTGGGTATTATTCTTTTAACATCATGATCACAACACCAGTTAACAAAGCACTCCGCAACTAAAATTGTTACGGAGCAGTTCCCGAGAACTCGGGGTGGGGGGATATTTTCGAGGATTTTATTACCCTTATTAGACCGCAACAAGAGCGCTCTTCAACCGGATTCAAGAATCCGGAAGGGTCTTGAGAAGAGACTGAGAACTCAATTTCAACAACTTTTAGCTTTCCGGTAAGCCTTGAACTGAATTTAAATAAAATCTAATTCCTTTTCCAGATTATGAGAAGCTAGAAGTTGAGGGAAACTGTTGATCCATGTCCAATGGATATGATGATTTTTATCTACTGAACAAAAACAATAGTATTATAATGATAAATAGTAGCCCTAATTTTAGGATGACCTCGTGGTCTGGGATCCTGAGATCCAGTCATGAGCTCACCAATTTTGCAGGTAGCTAAGTTAACCGAAGCCCAAAACAGTTACTTAAATCGGAATGCGGATGTTTTTCAAAATATAAGACGATTATTGGTTGATGTAATTTCGTCGAACATGAAATCAAACAGAAAGAAGGTGCCGTTCCCCATAGAGAGGTCGCAAGGCGCATGCACCTCACTAATCAGAGGCGTGCCGAGCCGAAATTGAAATGCTGCTCGAATACTATATGATAGAACCCACAAAGTCACATTGGGCTTGTGAGGTTGCTAAAAAGAAAGGGGGACAGCTAAGAGTCTGTTGCGACTTTCGCTACCTAAACGCGGTGACCATAAAGGACGTCTTACCGATACCACGTATAGAAGAGAGCCTCTCGGAACTCGGTGATGTTAAGATTTTCACTACACTGCACCTGGGTTCTGCCTTCTGGCAGGTTCCTCTGCGAAAAAAGGAAAGAGAAAAACTGGATTTGCATGTGAATTGGGCTTGTACCAATGGAAGAGGATGCCTTTCGGTGTGTGCAATGCCACGGTGACCTTTCAAAGACTGAGGGAAGTACGGGAATCTCGTAACGTGCTGCGTGGATGACGTAGTGATAGCGACGGCCACCTTGGCAGACCACATTGACAGACTCGATGAGCTCTTCGACTGCATGAAGAGAGCTGGTTTGAAATGCAAACCGTCGAAATAGGGACTCAATAAAGTACTCGGAAAGAATGGTAGACAGGCATGGCGTGAGGCCGGATCCCGATGCGGTTGAGGCCGTGTTGACATGGAAGGGCTCCCAGGACATACACGTAGCCTATGAGCTTGCTAAGATTTTCGAATTACTACTGAGAATTCATTAAAGGATACGCAGGCAAAATTTACCCGATGCAGCAACTGATGCGCAACAAAGGGAAGAAGTTCGAATGAAATGAAAGAATTCAGGAAGCCTTCGACAATCTAAAGCGGGAAACTTGCGAAACGCCAGTGCTAGGCATGTGCACAGAGAAAGGCATGTACGTTTTCGACACTGTTGCTTCATTGGTAACCAGTTCAGGAATACTTCATCAGGAGCAAGTTACGACGATTTTGTCGAAACTATGTTGAAAGGACCATACTGAGAACTGGCTTTGGTAGATACGGTTAAAAGTTCGAAGAGCTGCGTTTAGACGCTAGCCAGTCGTTTTACAACCTAGCTTTATTTTCCGTCGGTATGTTCTTCCGAGCGAATGTTACATATATGTTTTATGGCGCTCCTGGGTATTATTCTTTTAACATCATGATCACAACACCAGTTAACAAAGCACTCCGCAACTAAAATTGTTACGGAGCAGTTCCCGAGAACTCGGGGTGGGGGGATATTTTCGAGGATTTTATTACCCTTATTAGACCGCAACAAGAGCGCTCTTCAACCGGATTCAAGAATCCGGAAGGGTCTTGAGAAGAGACTGAGAACTCAATTTCAACAACTTTTAGCTTTCCGGTAAGCCTTGAACTGAATTTAAATAAAATCTAATTCCTTTTCCAGATTATGAGGGAAACTGTTGATCCATGTCCAATGGATATGATGATTTTTATCTACTGAACAAAAACAATAGTATTATAATGATAAATAGTAGCCCTAATTTTAGGATGACCTCGTGGTCTGGGATCCTGAGATCCAGTCATGAGCTCACCAATTTTGCAGGTAGCTAAGTTAACCGAAGCCCAAAACAGTTACTTAAATCGGAATGCGGATGTTTTTCAAAATATAAGACGATTATTGGTTGATGTAATTTCGTCGAACATGAAATCAAACAGAAAGAAGGTGCCGTTCCCCATAGAGAGGTCGCAAGGCGCATGCACCTCACTAATCAGAGGCGTGCCGAGCCGAAATTGAAATGCTGCTCGAATACTATATGATAGAACCCACAAAGTCACATTGGGCTTGTGAGGTTGCTAAAAAGAAAGGGGGACAGCTAAGAGTCTGTTGCGACTTTCGCTACCTAAACGCGGTGACCATAAAGGACGTCTTACCGATACCACGTATAGAAGAGAGCCTCTCGGAACTCGGTGATGTTAAGATTTTCACTACACTGCACCTGGGTTCTGCCTTCTGGCAGGTTCCTCTGCGAAAAAAGGAAAGAGAAAAACTGGATTTGCATGTGAATTGGGCTTGTACCAATGGAAGAGGATGCCTTTCGGTGTGTGCAATGCCACGGTGACCTTTCAAAGACTGAGGGAAGTACGGGAATCTCGTAACGTGCTGCGTGGATGACGTAGTGATAGCGACGGCCACCTTGGCAGACCACATTGACAGACTCGATGAGCTCTTCGACTGCATGAAGAGAGCTGGTTTGAAATGCAAACCGTCGAAATAGGGACTCAATAAAGTACTCGGAAAGAATGGTAGACAGGCATGGCGTGAGGCTGGATCCCGATGCGGTTGAGGCCGTGTTGACATGGAAGGGCTCCCAGGAGATACACGTAGCCTATGAGCTTGCTAAGATTTTCGAATTACTACTGAGAATTCATTAAAGGATACGCAGGCAAAATTTACCCGATGCAGCAACTGATGCGCAACAAAGGGAAGAAGTTCGAATGAAATGAAAGAATTCAGGAAGCCTTCGACAATATAAAGCGGGAAACTTGCGAAACGCCAGTGCTAGGCATGTGCACAGAGAAAGGCATGTACGTTTTCGACACTGTTGCTTCATTGGTAACCAGTTCAGGAATACTTCATCAGGAGCAAGTTACGACGATTTTGTCGAAACTATGTTGAAAGGACCACACAGAGAACTGGCTTTGGTAGAGACGGTTAAAAGTATGAAGAGCTGCGTTTAGACGCTAGCCAGTCGTTTTACAGCCTAGCTTTATTTTCCGTCGGTATGTTCTTCCGAGCGAATAGTACATATATGTTTTTATGGCACTCCTGGGTTTTATTCTTTTAACATCATGATCACAAAACCCGTTAAAAAACACTCCGCGCCGAGCGGATGCTCTAATTAAGGTCCTTAATAGAGGACCGGAAGGATGGTTCTGAATGCGGAAGAATTCCGGATTCCAGGATTTAGTTTTTTAGCCTAGTTAATTCCAAAATTTCACGTATCGTGAAGGGTGGCGAGATCGGCCATTCTGTCGTTCCCTGAGCGGTATGAGACTAAAAACGCTTAAAGATAGGCAAGAAAAGTAGTATAGTACCTAATAAAAAACGATAAACATAAAAGATCAAAATCTAAGAACAAAAAAGAAAAAATCTAAAAACAATAGAAATCATCCCGCCAGACGAGATGTGATCCGACCCTCCCGTTTGTTGTTGTTAGATATATTGTTGTTACAGGCATTAATATCAACCAGGTTTGCTCCTATCAAAATTTTGGCTCTTTTTTGGTGCCTGTACTGTAGGGTTGTTTTAGTGTTTAAGCAAGTTAATGCTAATTTGAGCTCAATCCGCAAGGGTCTCGTGATTAGAGCGGAAGACTGATCCAGCCAGCAGTGCAAGGAGCGGCAGGAAGGGTCTCGAGGACAACAACAATCGACTGTTGGGTATCGTTAACAAGTTTTGTATCCCTTTTGCTACAGAAAGTACGATAGTGACTGCACTGTAGGGGCTCGACAGTGACTGCACTGTAGTGCCCTACACCGAGTTGCAAAGTTCCGAGTTAAGCACCTTAATTCGGATTTTTAACGGAACCTTATACTGCTCGTATTATGATTTTTATATAGTTTTTCAGTGAAACAGATCGCAAAAAGGCCGGTTTTTAGAGAGATCGCGTTTTTTGATTGCGTTTAGAGATATCGCGTTTTTTGAGATATCAACATTTTTTGAACCAAAAAAAAGCTAAATTAGTAAGTTACATGGTAAATGCACTAAATATTTAACTAGTGGAACCGATTAATTTTATTTCGGACGTGAATGGACTAATTGAGTGCCGAGATCCGAAAATTCGTGATTTTCGAAAAAACGATACGCCACAAAAAAAAGAAAATTTTTCGAAACTTTTGAGTACGGGTAATAAAACTGTTGTTCGGGCAATATTAACTAGTGAATTGACAGATTTTAAAACCCGTTCGCCAACAACCTTCCTGGCCCCAGTGAAATTGAAATTAACGTGTCTGATTTAGTGGATTCATCAATCCGGAGGGGTCCAAATAGCATTGTTTTGGCAAGTTTTTTAAATGAAACCTTTTAGATCGGATTTTTACATTGAACTAGAAAAATATGGGCCTTCTGAGCTCGGATCAATAAGTTTTAGGTCACTAAGAAAAGAATTGCGGAAGAAGTTATCTGGAACCTCTAATTCATGAGTCATCATAAAAGACGTTTCGCTCTACAACTTTGAAACAACTGGACCAATCCAGTTCGTTCTGATACCGTTAGAATAAAAATCAAGTAGGGTTAAATAGAAGCTAATGGTTTTTGAAGAAAGTAAGCATAGCATGTTTTTTTTTTAGCAAACTACCGGTTTTTGAAGGTAAGCCCTTTACGTTTTGTATAACTTTTTTAGAAAGCCCGTGAAACCCTACCAAAAGGTAGCAATCGTCTGAAAGGGTATTTTTAGGTTTTTCTCGACAATAAGAATGGGTTCAGGAACCTAGAAAACGACAGCCGAGTCAAAAATAGGCTCGTTATAAGAAACCTGGCAGATAAGGAAAACTCTTAAATAAGCAGCTCAGCTTCAACTCGGAGGGGTCTGGAGCCTGAACAAACCCTTCCTAGTTAGTTGATTTTGCATAATAGGCTCTGAGACCGTGTCCGGAAGGGTCTCGGGTTTCATATTTTACCAATCCTAGGGGTCCCAATTCGGAGGGGTCCCGTTTTTGCCAATCCTGAAGGGTCATATTTTGCCAATCCGGAGGGTACCCAATTCGGAGGGGTCTTGTTTTTGTCAATCCGGAATGGTCATAGTTTGCTAATCCGGAGAAGTCCTATTTCGGAGGAGTCCTGTTTTTGCCCATTCGGAGGGGTTTAATTCGGAGGGGTCCTGTTTTTGCCAATCCGGAAGGGTCATATTTTGCCAATCCGCAGGGGTCCCAATTCGAAGGGGTCCTATTTTTGTCTATTCGGAGGGTCCCTGAACACCAATCCGGAGGAGTCTAAATACTTAGTTCTAAATAAGCACTAAACAGGGAAAGATCTTTCTTTAGAAATCAGTTCGACTATCAAACACCGTCAGACCCAATGCAATACAGATACGTTTTTTGGATATGTTTTTTGTTTTTAGTTTTTAATCCTTAATGATTGTTATCGATTGGGTATTGTTTACACTAACTCTTAAATATTTTGACATCATCAGTCTTTGTATGCTTTTTATCCAACAACCAATCATTTGTTGTGCATAAATTGTATGCAAGCTGTCAGTAGGAGCGTCAGTAAGTGCGAAAAACTGAAGGTCCGTAGAATTGGTCATGACGCCATGATGGAACAAGATGCGATGTAGACACTGGATGCGAAGCAAATGTGACTGCACATATTCTAGACACCGATGGAAAAATATCGGAGTAACAGGACTTCTAGACACAGGAGCGGTGCTCAGAGCAGTGCCGATAAAGACATGGGAAAGAATGGGCTTCACCAGGGAGGACCTGATACCGACGAACTTAAGATTGGCAGCCGCTAACCAAGGAGCAATCAACATGGCTGGGAGAACTCCACTAACAGTCCTCCACATGGGAGGACGGAACCTCTGGATGAGTTCCCTAGTGGTGGAGAACCTGGACGATTCGGATCAGTTAATTTTGGGGCGCGACATTGTCAGGAATTTCGACGTGATGATCGACCTTCTTAGTGGACTGATAAAGATTAAGAAGCCAGACAGGGAGTATGTTAAGCGACCAATAAAAAGAGTAATAACTGATGAGAAAAAGATACATTTTTTTAAGAGAGAAAAATAAAATACAGCCCAGGCAGGCAGTAGTAGCAATTTTCAGGATTAGAAAGTTAAACTCATTGAGTGATAGGTGATAGGGAGCAGGTTTGCTTGGTAGCCAACCCAAACAATCAAACTTAAAAGTTTTTAGGCCTAAGCTTTTCGGTCACTCGAAATGGGCTGTGTGTGAGTGAATTGTTGAATACACTGGACACAACGGTTTCAATCCAGGGTGGAAGGAATATTGGCTACCCTTTACCAATGAGGACGGAATATGAAGAAACGCCAAACCTGAAGAAGCCTTGAGTAAAAGACTGTCCAAATCATGCAAATAAAGATCTGGTTATAAAAAGGACTAATGAATATAAATCCTTAATTAAATTATTTTCAATGAGATCCGGAACGAATTGAGACATGTCGAGCTGCTTGTCATATGAACTTTTTTCCAGAACGCTCCTCGTCATATGGATTAGAGTCTGACAAACCAGTTTCGCCAGAATAGAACCTTTAAAAAGTAAGATAGGTGAGGGAGAGTTTGAGTTGCTAAGGGCCGTCTTAAATCGAAACGTGGATGTTTTTCAAAACATAAGGCGATTATTGGTTGTTGTAAATTCGCCGAACATGAAATCGAACAGAAAGAAGGTGCCGTTCCCCAGAGGCCAATCAGGCAGAAATTATTGAAAAATTCTCGTTTTTGGACAAAGCACTATCTTTGACGAGATGGTTGGACAGGCTGGGACACTCAATTCGGGGACACCCAGAATTACAAGTGGAGAAAGCGACAGAAAATAAGATCTTATCCAAAAAGGACCCGGCGTCCTTGGATCTGTTGCTACGTTCAAATCTGGTCCAACAGGAACTCTCTCATATGAACATAAACAGCCTCTCGTTGCTGCATAAAACGGTGCAGGTCAAACCAGAGGTGATGCGGATGCTGGGTGGATATTTAGAAAGAGAAGAGCCTAGAGATGTTACTGAATAGGCAGCAGCTATGGCATCGCTGACAGTCAGTGAGAAAGTACGGATAAAACCATTCGACGCCAGCACAAAGAAAACGAAAGGGTTTGTAGGATATGAGTTCAGCAACCAGTACACTCGATTCCTCAAAGCGTTTTGCTGAGAAAATCATTTAAGAAAAGAGAACAGGAGATAGAAGAAGACTGTCACCAAAAGGGATCTAAAAGAGGATAGTTACAGAATCTTGAGACATATTATATGCAGAAAGAGGGAAGGTTACATCTGAACAAGGATGGGATTGTTGCTTGCAAATGAAGAGAAGAGGACATAGTCACGTACAAAAATAACGCGATAGTGTTGCCGCAACTATATCAAACCGTATTTTTTTTCTTGTCACATGATCAGATGGGCCACCAAGGAATCGATAAAGTCTAACAGAGAATCTTGAATCGCTTCGAATGGCCTGGAAAAAAAGGCATACGAGAAGTGGGTGACAGTATGTCTGTCATGCCAACAGGTGATTTACAATTTCCGTTGCAGTCGATCGAGTCATCCGAGTTCAATGAGATGGTGCAGATTGATCACCAGAAGATATGTATGACAGACAGTGGCTACGATCGTGTTCTAGTCATGATCGATCACTTCACAAAATATGGGGAGGCAGTACCCAGCATAACTGCCTCATCCGGAGAGAAATGTGATCATCTGATCAATACATGGATAGTAAGAAATAGATGTCCAATGACATTGCAATCGGATAATGGAACAGCTTTTGTAGGAGGATTTACTAAAGAGCTCATGAGATGTTCTCAAGTAGCTCAGGCTCATTCCACGACATATCATCCCCAAACAAACGGCTTAGAGAAAAGACAAAACTGGACTCTGGTGTCGATTTTGAGGGTGTATTGTTCCCGATATATGACTGATTGGTATAGATATCTGCCACAAGTGATGGGAGCTTATAACAGCAAGCAGCACTCCACCACAGGATTTAGTCCGCACATGATGTTGACTGGACATGAAAAGTCTTTGCCTTTGACTTTCTTTCACCCAGAGTATGAATGACAGAAAACATTGCCACAAGTCTATGAAATGGATGTAATCAGACGTCAGCAAGAGCTTAACGATTTATGAAGACGCAATACGCAACAAGCTCAGACGAGCAATCGACAAAAAGCACCGACCAGAGAACAGTCAGAGGATTTTAATTGTCTAAAAGATTTAGATCTTTTTGAGACAATGTGCAAAATTTTGAGTATTCCGATGGAAGTGTAGAAAGTACGGGCCAGAAGACGACTGATGCCATGGTTCAGATGAATCTAGACTTCATAGTTGTACGAGTGTGCCAAAAAGCATATGTCGACGCACAGCAGATTGTACAGTTCGGATCAGATAAATATAGGGTCAGAAGCTTCCAAACGATTGTTTTGTGACGCATCAGAAAGCTGTGACGACCGCAGTGAAGAGGACATCGAAAAAGAATGATTTTGAAAATGGAGAACGAAGGAGTAACAAAAAAGAGGAAATTAAAACTCAGAATTGTTTTGGTGCGAGATAAACTCAAATGAGAAACCAAGCAACTAAGCTTGAAATTGAAACTCAATGAAAGAAAAACTATTAGTTACTTTTGAGTTTAAGATTTGCTGCTTTTATAAATTTGCATTGTGATTTTAGTTAGTGTTTTTAGAGACACTTACTACTTATTTTGAGAGGCTTGTGTGAAAACTATATCAAATTATTTGAGGCTGCATGATTATTTTTAATCAACTAAGATGACTGTTCACTTTGTGGTGACATGAATGACTTGAGTAACCTCTTGAAGAGGAAGATTTTTCGATTGTTTCTTCTAACCACCGAGTTTCTTAGTTTTTTTTTATTCATGACCAATAACAACTCAATTTTCGAAGGGAGGAAGCATAGTAGGTTAATTTGTTGGTTGGCAGGACTGTCTTGCGTCCCAATACCTTTTTAAACCTAGGAGAAGAACTTTTAAAACGAGACAATGGCACTAAAAGTCAGAACAAAAAATGTACCTGAAGTGATATTCTCGACACTGTTGCTTCAGTGGTAGCCGTTTCAGGAATACTGCATCAGGAGCAAGAATGGAATGAGACAACGGTTCTACTTCCCAGTGCATACGGCAGTAAGGTGTTGAGCGACACTGAGATGAAGTACGGTGCGCCAAAAGCAGAAATGTTTGCGGTAGTCACGTTCGTGGAGAAGTATCGCGACTACTTGGGGAGTGCTCCCTTTAAGTTGCGTGTGGATAACCTCAAACTATACTGGTTGAAAACGTACTCAATGGACCGGAGTTATATTGGTCGCTGGATAGCCAGGTTGGATGGCCACCACATGGTAATCAAGCACAAGATGCGTGACAAGCACCAAAGTGCTGACAACCTCAGTAAGAAAACTGATTTTTATGAAAAAGTGTAGCAGATGCAAGCCAATCAGGCAGAAATCATTGAAAAATTCTCGTTTTTGGACGAAGCACTATCTTTGACGAGATGGTTGGACAGGCCGGGACACCCAATTCAGGGACACCCAGAATTACAATTGGAGAAAGCGACAGAAAATAAGATCTTATCCAAAAAGGACCCGGCGTCCTTGGATCTGTTGCTACGCTCAAACCTGGTCCAACAGGAACTCTCTCGTATGAACATAAACAGCCTCTCGTTGCTGCATAAAACGGTGCAGGTCAAACCAGAGGTGATGCGGATGCTGGGTGGATTGTTAGAAAGAGAAGAGCCTAGAGATGACACTGAATAGGCAGCAGCTATGGCATCGCTGACAGTCAGTGAGAAAGTACGGATAAAACCATTCGACGCCAGCACAAAAAAAAACTAAAGGGTTTGTAGGATATGAGTTCAGCAACTAGTACACTCGATTCCTCAAAGCGTTTTGCTGAGAACATCATTTAAGAAAAGAGAACAGGAGATACAAGAAGACTGTCACCTTTGTGGAGCCCGATCAAGAACTGATAGAAGTCGAATTGAAAAACCCGGTTTGAGAAGAGTTTGTCCGGGGAGTCGGAGAAGAGTTTGTCCAGGGAGCCGGATGTTGAAGAAATTGGATACGTAGACGGACAAGACCAAGCGCACAAAGTTTTTTTCCGGGGAGTTAAGATGGATGAGTAGATCGTGTACATCAGAATCTGCCGTGGAAACATGATCCACGAAATACTCATCTGTCGACAACAACTCAAGGAAATCGGAGATTGACACATATTTGGAAGGGAACTCGAGCATGGGATCAGAATTGTCAGAGTTGGCAATTCACAGATTGCTGGTGGAGACTCGAGCAATTGACTTGGACAGGGAAGTGTATCAAGATCCTGGTAGTGATCGCCACATGTTCCTGAGTGAGAAATCTTCGATAACGCGGGAGATGACCGGGAGATGATAACGGTATCAAAACTTTGATGAGCCATTTTCCACAGAAGGAGGCAGTCAGTCTGATCTTCAACCGTTTAAACAAGAGACACAGCCGTTGGAAAGGATTTGGTGTCTTAAGATGGAAGATGACGCGCATCGGCCTGATGAGCTAAACAGTCACTTGAGGGTCATGAAGACAGACTTGAAGGCGAGATACAGACTCTCGGTCTTACTAAGAGCGCAGAGAAATGACCGCATGACAAGTATCTTGAAAAGATGGATCGAAAATGGGGCACCAGACAAAAGGGATCTAAAAGAGGATAGTTGTCTGAAAAGGGATCTAAAAGAGGACAGAACCTTGCGAAATATTATATGCAGGAAGAGGGAAGGTTACATCTGAACAAGGATGGGATCGTTGCTTGCAAAAGAAGAGAGGAGGACATAGTCACGTACAAATATAACGCGATAGTGTTGCCGCAACTATATCAAACCGTATTTTTTTCTGGTCACATGATCAGATGTGCCACCAAGGAATCGATAAAGTCTAACACAGAATCTTGATTCGCTTCGAATGGCCTGGAATAAAAAAAGGCATACAAGAAGTGGGTGACAGCATAAGTGTCATTCCAACAGGTGAATTACAATTTCCGTTGCAGTCGATCGAGTATCCGAGTTCAATGTTATGGTGCAGATTGATCACCAGAAAATATATATGACAGACAGTGGCTACGATCGTGTTCTAGTCATGATCGATCACTTCACAAAATATGGGGAGGCAGTACCCAGCATAATTGCCTCATCCGGAGAGAAATGCGGTCATCTGATCAATACATGGATAGTAAGACATAGATGTCCAATGACATTGCAATTGGATAATGGAACAGCTTTTGTAGGAGGATTTACTAAAGAGCTCATGAGATGTTCTCAAGTAGCTCAGGCTCATTCCACGACATATCATCCCCAAACGGACGGCTTAGTGAAAAGACAAAACTGGACTCTGTTGTCGATTTTGATGGTATATTGTTCCCGATATATGAGTGATTGGTATAGATATCTGCCACAAGTGATGGGAGCTTATAACAGCAAGCAGCACTCCACCACAGGATTTAGTCCGCACATGATGTTGACTGGACGTGAAAAGTCTTAGCTTTTGACTTTCTTTCACCCAGAGTATGAATGACAGAAAACATCGCCACAAGTCTATGTAATGGATGTAATCAGACGTCAACAAGAGCTTAACGATTTATGAAGACGCAATACGCAACAAGCTCAGACGAGCAATCGACAAGAAACACCGACCAGAGAACAGTCAGAGGATTTTGATTGTCTAAAAGATTTAGAACTTTTTGAGACAACGTGCAAAATTTTGAATAATCCGATGGAAGTGTAGAAAGTGGGGGCCGGAAGACGACTAATGCCATGGTTCAGATGCATCTAGACTTCATGGTTGTACGAGTGTGCCAAAAAGCATATGTCGACGCACAGCAGATTGTACAGTTCGGATCAGATAAAAATAGGGTCAGAAGCTTCCAAACGATTGTTTTGTGACGCATCAGAAAGCTGTGACCACCGCACTGAAGAGGACATCGAAAAAGAATGATTTTGAAAAAAGAGAACGAAGGAGTAACAAAGAAGAGGAAATTAAAACTCAGAATTGTTTTGGTGCGAGATAAACTCAAATGAGAAACCAAGCAACAAAGCTTGAAATTGAAACTGAATGAAAGAAAAACTATTAGTTACTTTTAAGTTTAAGATTTGCTGCTTTTACAAATATGCATTGTGATTTTAATTAGTGTTTTTAGAGACACTTACTACTTATTTTGAGAGGCTTGTGTGAAAACTATATCAAATTATTCCAGCCTGCATGATTATTTTTAATCAAATAAGATGACTGTTCACTTTGTGGTCACATGAATGACTTGAGTAACCTCTTGAAGAGGAAGTTTTTGCGATTGTTCCTTCTAACCACCGAGTTTCTTAATTTTTTTATTCATGACCAATAACAACTCAATTTTCGAAGGGAGGAAGCATAGTAGGATAATTTTTTGGTTGGCAGGACTGTCTTGCGTCCCAATACCTTTTTAAACCTAGGAGAAGAACTTTTAAAACGAGACAATGGCACTAAAAGTCAGAACGAAAAATGTACCTTAAGTGATATTCTCAAGGTGCAAATTATTGAAAATTTTTAGAAGGCTCTATCGATGTAGTATGATGCCATTTGTAGCTTGCAGTGAGTCGGTATGACGAAGATAAAAGTTCTTTCTAGGCAAAATGTAAATTTTGTTTGATGACACTGTACCATTTCAATGAATGTCACGAGGTTTAATGAGGACCTTGACTGGGCTGTCGGGAGTGTATGTGACATTCGACCAGATGGCGCCCAAAATGCATGGCAACAACGAATTTTGATTTGCATCAGCTGAGTGGATGAAAAATTTGGTAGTTTCGAAGAATTAACGGAGTTGAGCGTTCATTTAAACTAATTGAAATTAAAGACATTTCACGACCTTGAAGTTCCGCAGTTAATGAAATAGCGCAAAAATCATTGTTAAAAGCAACAAAACAATTCTCTACTATAAGGATTAAAGGTACAGGCTATTGTGAAGAAGATTGATTGAAATTACGATCGAGACTATCCGGATTGTAACGATTGTAACGCTACAATTGTTACGAAGCAGTTCCCGAGAATTCGGAAGGCTAATGAGAGGAATTTACTCCCCTTCCTAGACCGCAACAAGACCGCTCTTCGACCGGATTTAAGAATCCGGAAGGTTCTTGGGAAGAGAATGATGACTCATTTTTACAACGTTTAGCTTCCCGATATGCCGTGAAGTGGTTTTAATTGACATCGAATTCATTTTCCTGATTATGAGACGCTAGGAGTTGAGGGAAAGGTTTGAATTATCTCCGATTAATGTGACAATTTTAACTACTGAACAAAAACATAAGTAATATGATAACAATTAGCAGCCCTATTTTTAGGAGCGACCTTGTGGTGCGGCGATACTGAGACGCCATCATGAGCTCACTATTTTTGCAGTAACTAAGTTCATTTCCGCAGTTTGGCCATTAGTCTTAAGGGTAACGACTTTGTCGACCCGATGCTAAAGGACCACACATTGAACTGGCTTTGGTAGGTACGGTAACAGCATGTGAAGCTGTGTTTAGACGCTAGTAACGCTACAATTATTTTCCGTCGATGTGTAACCCAGCATTATTTTCCGTCGGTATGTACTTCCGGGCAAATTTTACAGAAACAATTCATCTCCAATGTATTTAGTATATAATTGTCACTAGACTAATTTGCGGTTTTCTAGCCGTGTTTTTAAAAGTAATCACCTAGACTGGGGAGCCGAGCCCCAGCTATGTGGTTATTTTTGCATGTAAACGAAATCTGATCAAACGTCGTTTGGCTGATGGCCCAGAATGTTAACTTTTTACTTACAACAGACAACAAAATTAACTGGCTAAGTCAAGACGGTTGAAAACGAGTAGAATTAAGGTAATTGACGTCAGCCAGTCGATCATAGGTACTTTTTTACGCTCTGTCACTGTGTAATGTCTGGTCGAATGTTACAGATTTTGACTGGCTAACTAGATGGTTGGACTCCTAACTGTAACCTCGGTTTTGATGCTTTCGATCTTCTGAATATTAAGAAGAGAGAAAAAAGTTTTGACCCGAGAGGAAAAGTTCTCCGTCTAGTATATTGTTAATTAGCCAATTTTGAGATTTCTGAAATTTCAGATAATTTTAGCCAAATTGTTGTGATAAATGCGGCTCTTGCAAAAGGGTGGTGAAAGAAGGTGATGCAGGCGCAATTGGATGTGACAAGTGTGATGGATGGTTTCATGGGCAATGTGTTGGGATCACTGCGGATGGGCCGCGTTCGTGGATGCTTTTGGTTATGTGGTGGCTGCTTGAGGGTAATCTCTTCAAATCCGAAGCTAAGTTTGAACTTGTGATAAAGAAACATGAAGTTTTATTTGATGCTATGAACGATATTAAACCTTATTTAAGGCCACAGGCTCGACTACGTCAAACAACATTCCAAACAATAATACCCATTCTATTTCATTTAATAACGAAATTATAATTGATGGTTTTTCTGAAGACAAAGGTGACTTCACGTCTAATGTTGAAGCCGAAGAGGCCAAGGTTTCGGAAATTCTGGAGTATATTGGCGAGTCAAGCTTTAATATAAACCAAATGTATAGACTTGGTAAAAGTAAATCCTCAGAACGAAGTCACGTCCCATACTTTTACGCCTATCATCAGATTGGGATGTTCAAAAATATCTAACTAAAGCGTATAAATTCAAAAATTTTTAGATAAAGTTTTCATTTACAAGTCGCTCAACAGAGATGAACAAGCTTTGAAACGCAATATTCTCAAGAAACGATATGAAATGATAAATCACGACCAAATACCTCGCAATGAGTTAACAATTCCCAGCCTTACTCTTGAATGAAATGGACAAAAGGTCGAGTTAGACTGACTACAGCTGAAATTATGTCTGCTTAACGTACAAAGCCTGATAATTGTCAGCCAGTATTTTAAAATCCTCAACTATCTTAGTTTACATTCTCCCGGTATCGTCTTTCTCACAGAGACCTGGCTCAAACCTGAAATTACAAATCCCGAAATCTTTTCATTCAACTGTCCCTATTCTGTTATTGCTCGGGTTGATTGTGCTTGTGGAGGCCACGGAAGGGTTCTCATCGTCCTTAAAAAGAGCTTTGTAACAAACTACTCTATTCTTTCTTACAATGAAGACTATTGTATTGGTTTGTCAATTCATTCCGGATATTTTTAATCGTCCCACACTGTTCATCTTCTTAACAAAAATAGAACAGCTTCAAGACTTAATAAGAAGAATCTACGTCACTCCTCATTGCAATACGATTTTGATCAATCAATTGAACTCGATAAAACATGCTTGTTTGAATCGTTATCTCTGAAGGCGACTCGTGACTGTTTTAAATATCTGCACTCATTTACTAGAAAACTACTACCAAATCAAATGCAGTGGAAAGACAAAAAAGCTACCAATTCTTTGGAAATAGCCAATTTTATGATTGATTACTTCTATTCTGTGTTCCTATCAAGATGGAAATCTGCTCTATGTACACATGACAATTCTGTTAAACGTATTTCAAATAAGTGTTACTCAAGTTTAAACGTCTCTTAAAGAGTAATAACTGATGAGAAAAAGATACAATTTTTTAAGAGAGAAAAATAAAATACAGCCCAGGCAGGCAGTAGTAGCAATTTTCAGGATTAGAAAGTTAAACTCATTGAGTGATAGGTGATAGGGAGCAGGTTTGCTTGGTAGCCAACCCAAACAATCAAACTTAAAAGTTTTTAGGCCTAAGCTTTTCGGTCACTCGAAATGGGCTGTGTGTGAGTGAATTGTTGAATACACTGGACACAACGGTTTCAATCCAGGGTGGAAGGAATATTGGCTACCCTTTACCAATGAGGACGGAATATGAAGAAACGCCAAACCTGAAGAAGCCTTGAGTAAAAGACTGTCCAAATCATGCAAATAAAGATCTGGTTATAAAAAGGACTAATGAATATAAATCCTTAATTAAATTATTTTCAATGAGATCCGGAACGAATTGCGACATGTCGAGCTGCTTGTCATATGAACTTTTTTCCAGAACGCTCCTCGTCATATGGATTAGAGTCTGACAAACCAGTTTCGCCAGAATAGAACCTTTAAAAAGTAAGATAGGTGAGGGAGAGTTTGAGTTGCTAAGGGCCGTCTTAAATCGAAACGTGGATGTTTTTCAAAACATAAGGCGATTATTGGTTGTTGTAAATTCGCCGAACATGAAATCGAACAGAAAGAAGGTGCCGTTCCCCAGAGGCCAATCAGGCAGAAATTATTGAAAAATTCTCGTTTTTGGACAAAGCACTATCTTTGACGAGATGGTTGGACAGGCTGGGACACTCAATTCGGGGACACCCAGAATTACAAGTGGAGAAAGCGACAGAAAATAAGATCTTATCAAAAAAGGACCCGGCGTCCTTGGATCTGTTGCTACGTTCAAATCTGGTCCAACAGGAACTCTCTCATATGAACATAAACAGCCTCTCGTTGCTGCATAAAACGGTGCAGGTCAAACCAGAGGTGATGCGGATGCTGGGTGGATATTTAGAAAGAGAAGAGCCTAGAGATGTTACTGAATAGGCAGCAGCTATGGCATCGCTGACAGTCAGTGAGAAAGTACGGATAAAACCATTCGACGCCAGCACAAAGAAAACGAAAGGGTTTGTAGGATATGAGTTCAGCAACCAGTACACTCGATTCCTCAAAGCGTTTTGCTGAGAAAATCATTTAAGAAAAGAGAACAGGAGATAGAAGAAGACTGTCACCAAAAGGGATCTAAAAGAGGATAGTTACAGAATCTTGAGACATATTATATGCAGAAAGAGGGAAGGTTACATCTGAACAAGGATGGGATTGTTGCTTGCAAATGAAGAGAAGAGGACATAGTCACGTACAAAAATAACGCGATAGTGTTGCCGCAACTATATCAAACCGTATTTTTTTTTCTTGTCACATGATCAGATGGGCCACCAAGGAATCGATAAAGTCTAACAGAGAATCTTGAATCGCTTCGAATGGCCTGGAAAAAAAGGCATACGAGAAGTGGGTGACAGTATGTCTGTCATGCCAACAGGTGATTTACAATTTCCGTTGCAGTCGATCGAGTATCCGAGTTCAATGTTATGGTGCAGATTGATCACCAGAAAATATATATGACAGACAGTGGCTACGATCGTGTTCTAGTCATGATCGATCACTTCACAAAATATGGGGAGGCAGTACCCAGCATAACTGCCTCATCCGGAGAGAAATGTGATCATCTGATCAATACATGGATAGTAAGAAATAGATGTCCAATGACATTGCAATCGGATAATGGAACAGCTTTTGTAGGAGGATTTACTAAAGAGCTCATGAGATGTTCTCAAGTAGCTCAGGCTCATTCCACGACATATCATCCCCAAACAAACGGCTTAGAGAAAAGACAAAACTGGACTCTGGTGTCGATTTTGAGGGTGTATTGTTCCCGATATATGACTGATTGGTATAGATATCTGCCACAAGTGATGGGAGCTTATAACAGCAAGCAGCACTCCACCACAGGATTTAGTCCGCACATGATGTTGACTGGACATGAAAAGTCTTTGCCTTTGACTTTCTTTCACCCAGAGTATGAATGACAGAAAACATTGCCACAAGTCTATGAAATGGATGTAATCAGACGTCAGCAAGAGCTTAACGATTTATGAAGACGCAATACGCAACAAGCTCAGACGAGCAATCGACAAAAAGCACCGACCAGAGAACAGTCAGAGGATTTTAATTGTCTAAAAGATTTAGATCTTTTTGAGACAATGTGCAAAATTTTGAGTATTCCGATGGAAGTGTAGAAAGTACGGGCCAGAAGACGACTGATGCCATGGTTCAGATGAATCTAGACTTCATAGTTGTACGAGTGTGCCAAAAAGCATATGTCGACGCACAGCAGATTGTACAGTTCGGATCAGATAAATATAGGGTCAGAAGCTTCCAAACGATTGTTTTGTGACGCATCAGAAAGCTGTGACGACCGCAGTGAAGAGGACATCGAAAAAGAATGATTTTGAAAATGGAGAACGAAGGAGTAACAAAAAAGAGGAAATTAAAACTCAGAATTGTTTTGGTGCGAGATAAACTCAAATGAGAAACCAAGCAACTAAGCTTGAAATTGAAACTCAATGAAAGAAAAACTATTAGTTACTTTTGAGTTTAAGATTTGCTGCTTTTATAAATTTGCATTGTGATTTTAGTTAGTGTTTTTAGAGACACTTACTACTTATTTTGAGAGGCTTGTGTGAAAACTATATCAAATTATTTGAGGCTGCATGATTATTTTTAATCAACTAAGATGACTGTTCACTTTGTGGTGACATGAATGACTTGAGTAACCTCTTGAAGAGGAAGATTTTTCGATTGTTTCTTCTAACCACCGAGTTTCTTAGTTTTTTTTTATTCATGACCAATAACAACTCAATTTTCGAAGGGAGGAAGCATAGTAGGTTAATTTGTTGGTTGGCAGGACTGTCTTGCGTCCCAATACCTTTTTAAACCTAGGAGAAGAACTTTTAAAACGAGACAATGGCACTAAAAGTCAGAACAAAAAATGTACCTGAAGTGATATTCTCGACACTGTTGCTTCAGTGGTAGCCGTTTCAGGAATACTGCATCAGGAGCAAGAATGGAATGAGACAACGGTTCTACTTCCCAGTGCATACGGCAGTAAGGTGTTGAGCGACACTGAGATGAAGTACGGTGCGCCAAAAGCAGAAATGTTTGCGGTAGTCACGTTCGTGGAGAAGTATCGCGACTACTTGGGGAGTGCTCCCTTTAAGTTGCGTGTGGATAACCTCAAACTATACTGGTTGAAAACGTACCCAATGGACCGGAGTTATATTGGTCGCTGGATAGCCAGGTTGGATGGCCACCACATGGTAATCAAGCACAAGATGCGTGACAAGCACCAAAGTGCTGACAACCTCAGTAAGAAAACTGATTTTTATGAAAAAGTGTAGCAGATGCAAGCCAATCAGGCAGAAATCATTGAAAAATTCTCGTTTTTGGACGAAGCACTATCTTTGACGAGATGGTTGGACAGGCCGGGACACCCAATTCAGGGACACCCAGAATTACAATTGGAGAAAGCGACAGAAAATAAGATCTTATCCAAAAAGGACCCGGCGTCCTTGGATCTGTTGCTACGCTCAAACCTGGTCCAACAGGAACTCTCTCGTATGAACATAAACAGCCTCTCGTTGCTGCATAAAACGGTGCAGGTCAAACCAGAGGTGATGCGGATGCTGGGTGGATTGTTAGAAAGAGAAGAGCCTAGAGATGACACTGAATAGGCAGCAGCTATGGCATCGCTGACAGTCAGTGAGAAAGTACGGATAAAACCATTCGACGCCAGCACAAAAAAAACGAAAGGGTTTGTAGGATATGAGTTCAGCAACTAGTACACTCGATTCCTCAAAGCGTTTTGCTGAGAACATCATTTAAGAAAAGAGAACAGGAGATACAAGAAGACTGTCACCTTTGTGGAGCCCGATCAAGAACTGATAGAAGTCGAATTGAAAAACCCGGTTTGAGAAGAGTTTGTCCGGGGAGTCGGAGAAGAGTTTGTCCAGGGAGCCGGATGTTGAAGAAATTGGATACGTAGACGGACAAGGCCAAGCGCACAAAGTTTTTTTCCGGGGAGTTAAGATGGATGAGTAGATCGTGTACATCAGAATCTGCCGTGGAAACATGATCCACGAAATACTCATCTGTCGACAACAACTCAAGGAAATCGGAGATTGACACATATTTGGAAGGGAACTCGAGCATGGGATCAGAATTGTCAGAGTTGGCAATTCACAGATTGCTGGTGGAGACTCGAGCAATTGACTTGGACAGGGAAGTGTATCAAGATCCTGGTAGTGATCGCCACATGTTCCTGAGTGAGAAATCTTCGATAACGCGGGAGATGACCGGGAGATGATAACGGTATCAAAACTTTGACGAGCCATTTTCCACAGAAGGAGGCAGTCAGTCTGATCTTCAACCGTTTAAACAAGAGACACAGCCGTTGGAAAGGATTTGGTGTCTTAAGATGGAAGATGACGCGCATCGGCCTGATGAGCTAAACAGTCACTTGAGGGTCATGAAGACAGACTTGAAGGCGAGATACAGACTCTCGATCTTACTAAGAGCGCAGAGAAATGACCGCATGACAAGTATCTTGAAAAGATGGATCGAAAATGGGGCACCAGACAAAAGGGATCTAAAAGAGGATAGTTGTCTGAAAAGGGATCTAAAAGAGGACAGAACCTTGCGAAATATTATATGCAGGAAGAGGGAAGGTTACATCTGAACAAGGATGGGATCGTTGCTTGCAAAAGAAGAGAGGAGGACATAGTCACGTACAAATATAACGCGATAGTGTTGCCGCAACTATATCAAACCGTATTTTTTTCTGGTCACATGATCAGATGTGCCACCAAGGAATCGATAAAGTCTAACACAGAATCTTGATTCGCTTCGAATGGCCTGGAATAAAAAAAGGCATACAAGAAGTGGGTGACAGCATAAGTGTCATGCCAACAGGTGAATTACAATTTCCGTTGCAGTCGATCGAGTATCCGAGTTCAATGTTATGGTGCAGATTGATCACCAGAAAATATATATGACAGACAGTGGCTACGATCGTGTTCTAGTCATGATCGATCACTTCACAAAATATGGGGAGGCAGTACCCAGCATAATTGTCTCATCCGGAGAGAAATGCGGTCATCTGATCAATACATGGATAGTAAGACATAGATGTCCAATGACATTGCAATTGGATAATGGAACAGCTTTTGTAGGAGGATTTACTAAAGAGCTCATGAGATGTTCTCAAGTAGCTCAGGCTCATTCCACGACATATCATCCCCAAACGGACGGCTTAGTGAAAAGACAAAACTGGACTCTGTTGTCGATTTTGATGGTATATTGTTCCCGATATATGAGTGATTGGTATAGATATCTGCCACAAGTGATGGGAGCCTATAACAGCAAGCAGCACTCCACCACAGGATTTAGTCCGCACATGATGTTGACTGGACGTGAAAAGTCTTAGCTTTTGACTTTCTTTCACCCACAGTATGAATGACAGAAAACATCGCCACAAGTCTATGTAATGGATGTAATCAGACGTCAACAAGAGCTTAACGATTTATGAAGACGCAATACGCAACAAGCTCAGACGAGCAATCGACAAGAAACACCGACCAGAGAACAGTCAGAGGATTTTGATTGTCTAAAAGATTTAGAACTTTTTGAGACAACGTGCAAAATTTTGAATAATCCGATGGAAGTGTAGAAAGTGGGGGGCGGAAGACGACTAATGCCATGGTTCAGATGCATCTAGACTTCATGGTTGTACGAGTGTGCCAAAAAGCATATGTCGACGCACAGCAGATTGTACAGTTCGGATCAGATAAAAATAGGGTCAGAAGCTTCCAAACGATTGTTTTGTGACGCATCAGAAAGCTGTGACCACCGCACTGAAGAGGACATCGAAAAAGAATGATTTTGAAAAAAGAGAACGAAGGAGTAACAAAGAAGAGGAAATTAAAACTCAGAATTGTTTTGGTGCGAGATAAACTCAAATGAGAAACCAAGCAACAAAGCTTGAAATTGAAACTGAATGAAAGAAAAACTATTAGTTACTTTTAAGTTTAAGATTTGCTGCTTTTACAAATATGCATTGTGATTTTAATTAGTGTTTTTAGAGACACTTACTACTTATTTTGAGAGGCTTGTGTGAAAACTATATCAAATTATTCCAGCCTGCATGATTATTTTTAATCAAATAAGATGACTGTTCACTTTGTGGTCACATGAATGACTTGAGTAACCTCTTGAAGAGGAAGTTTTTGCGATTGTTCCTTCTAACCACCGAGTTTCTTAATTTTTTTATTCATGACCAATAACAACTCAATTTTCGAAGGGAGGAAGCATAGTAGGATAATTTTTTGGTTGGCAGGACTGTCTTGCGTCCCAATACCTTTTTAAACCTAGGAGAAGAACTTTTAAAACGAGACAATGGCACTAAAAGTCAGAACGAAAAATGTACCTTAAGTGATATTCTCAAGGTGCAAATTATTGAAAATTTTTAGAAGGCTCTATCGATGTAGTATGATGCCATTTGTAGCTTGCAGTGAGTCGGTATGACGAAGATAAAAGTTCTTTCTAGGCAAAATGTAAATTTTGTTTGATGACACTGTACCATTTCAATGAATGTCACGAGGTTTAATGAGGACCTTGACTGGGCTGTCGGGAGTGTATGTGACATTCGACCAGATGGCGCCCAAAATGCATGGCAACAACGAATTTTGATTTGCATCAGCTGAGTGGATGAAAAATTTGGTAGTTTCGAAGAATTAACGGAGTTGAGCGTTCATTTAAACTAATTGAAATTAAAGACATTTCACGACCTTGAAGTTCCGCAGTTAATGAAATAGCGCAAAAATCATTGTTAAAAGCAACAAAACAATTCTCTACTATAAGGATTAAAGGTACAGGCTATTGTGAAGAAGATTGATTGAAATTACGATCGAGACTATCCGGATTGTAACGATTGTAACGCTACAATTGTTACGAAGCAGTTCCCGAGAATTCGGAAGGCTAATGAGAGGAATTTACTCCCCTTCCTAGACCGCAACAAGACCGCTCTTCGACCGGATTTAAGAATCCGGAAGGTTCTTGGGAAGAGAATGATGACTCATTTTTACAACGTTTAGCTTCCCGATATGCCGTGAAGTGGTTTTAATTGACATCGAATTCATTTTCCTGATTATGAGACGCTAGGAGTTGAGGGAAAGGTTTGAATTATCTCCGATTAATGTGACAATTTTAACTACTGAACAAAAACATAAGTAATATGATAACAATTAGCAGCCCTATTTTTAGGAGCGACCTTGTGGTGCGGCGATACTGAGACGCCATCATGAGCTCACTATTTTTGCAGTAACTAAGTTCATTTCCGCAGTTTGGCCATTAGTCTTAAGGGTAACGACTTTGTCGACCCGATGCTAAAGGACCACACATTGAACTGGCTTTGGTAGGTACGGTAACAGCATGTGAAGCTGTGTTTAGACGCTAGTAACGCTACAATTATTTTCCGTCGATGTGTAACCCAGCATTATTTTCCGTCGGTATGTACTTCCGGGCAAATTTTACAGAAACAATTCATCTCCAATGTATTTAGTATATAATTGTCACTAGACTAATTTGCGGTTTTCTAGCCGTGTTTTTAAAAGTAATCACCTAGACTGGGGAGCCGAGCCCCAGCTATGTGGTTATTTTTGCATGTAAACGAAATCTGATCAAACGTCGTTTGGCTGATGGCCCAGAATGTTAACTTTTTACTTACAACAGACAACAAAATTAACTGGCTAAGTCAAGACGGTTGAAAACGAGTAGAATTAAGGTAATTGACGTCAGCCAGTCGATCATAGGTACTTTTTTACGCTCTGTCACTGTGTAATGTCTGGTCGAATGTTACAGATTTTGACTGGCTAACTAGATGGTTGGACTCCTAACTGTAACCTCGGTTTTGATGCTTTCGATCTTCTGAATATTAAGAAGAGAGAAAAAAGTTTTGACCCGAGAGGAAAAGTTCTCCGTCTAGTATATTGTTAATTAGCCAATTTTGAGATTTCTGAAATTTCAGATAATTTTAGCCAAATTGTTGTGATAAATGCGGCTCTTGCAAAAGGGTGGTGAAAGAAGGTGATGCAGGCGCAATTGGATGTGACAAGTGTGATGGATGGTTTCATGGGCAATGTGTTGGGATCACTGCGGATGGGCCGCGTTCGTGGATGCTTTTGGTTATGTGGTGGCTGCTTGAGGGTAATCTCTTCAAATCCGAAGCTAAGTTTGAACTTGTGATAAAGAAACATGAAGTTTTATTTGATGCTATGAACGATATTAAACCTTATTTAAGGCCACAGGCTCGACTACGTCAAACAACATTCCAAACAATAATACCCATTCTATTTCATCTAATAACGAAATTATAATTGATGGTTTTTCTGAAGACAAAGGTGACTTCACGTCTAATGTTGAAGCCGAAGAGGCCAAGGTTTCGGAAATTCTGGAGTATATTGGCGAGTCAAGCTTTAATATAAACCAAATGTATAGACTTGGTAAAAGTAAATCCTCAGAACGAAGTCACGTCCCATACTTTTACGCCTATCATCAGATTGGGATGTTCAAAAATATCTAACTAAAGCGTATAAATTCAAAAATTTTTAGATAAAGTTTTCATTTACAAGTCGCTCAACAGAGATGAACAAGCTTTGAAACGCAATATTCTCAAGAAACGATATGAAATGATAAATCACGACCAAATACCTCGCAATGAGTTAACAATTCCCAGCCTTACTCTTGAATGAAATGGACAAAAGGTCGAGTTAGACTGACTACAGCTGAAATTATGTCTGCTTAACGTACAAAGCCTGATAATTGTCAGCCAGTATTTTAAAATCCTCAACTATCTTAGTTTACATTCTCCCGGTATCGTCTTTCTCACAGAGACCTGGCTCAAACCTGAAATTACAAATCCCGAAATCTTTTCATTCAACTGTCCCTATTCTGTTATTGCTCGGGTTGATTGTGCTTGTGGAGGCCACGGAAGGGTTCTCATCGTCCTTAAAAAGAGCTTTGTAACAAACTACTCTATTCTTTCTTACAATGAAGACTATTGTATTGGTTTGTCAATTCATTCCGGATATTTTTAATCGTCCCACACTGTTCATCTTCTTAACAAAAATAGAACAGCTTCAAGACTTAATAAGAAGAATCTACGTCACTCCTCATTGCAATACGATTTTGATCAATCAATTGAACTCGATAAAACATGCTTGTTTGAATCGTTATCTCTGAAGGCGACTCGTGACTGTTTTAAATATCTGCACTCATTTACTAGAAAACTACTACCAAATCAAATGCAGTGGAAAGACAAAAAAGCTACCAATTCTTTGGAAATAGCCAATTTTATGATTGATTACTTCTATTCTGTGTTCCTATCAAGATGGAAATCTGCTCTATGTACACATGACAATTCTGTTAAACGTATTTCAAATAAGTGTTACTCAAGTTTAAACGTCTCTCGCTTCAGCTTCAACTACAAGTTTTAGCAATAACAACCTTCCAATTTTTGTTCTTAGCGATTGCAGCGATATTATCGCGCCATTTATCGTTCAGCTTTTTGTTAAAGTCTTCAATACCCAAAAATGGCCTACACTTTGGAAATGTGCTTGCATAACATCCATCTTCAAAACTAACAATCCAGAAAAAGTTGAAATTTACTGCACTATCAGCATCTTACCTCAATTATTGCTTATTCTGTAGAGAACGATTTTTAATTTTATGAAATGAGACCTAACATTACTTCCGGTCAGCATGGTTTTATGACAAAACGATCAATCATTACCCAACTTCTTTAAGATCTTGACAAAATTAATTCAAATAATGAGAAGAATCTTGAAAGTATTTCAGTATACTTCGATTTTTTGCAAGGCTTTTGATCAAGTACCTCATCACATTCTACTAAGCAAACTGGCTAAGTTTGGATTTGATTACGCGTTTTTCGAGCTTTTCTCTTCGTATCTGAGTGTAATGATTGAAAACACATCTTCTTCTATAGGTTATGTTACTTGTGGAGTGCCAAAAGGCAGCGTCTTAGCGCCACTGTTGTTTGTTCTCTTCATTAATGACATGCCAAATGCTCTTTTAACTTCTGACTGTTATTTGTTCGCTGATGACAGTAAACTGTAATCCAGCGCAACGCATTTTGACATTCAAAGAGGTATAGATCTTTTTAACAAATGGACTATCGAAAATGAAATGACGTTTAATTACCATAAAGGCAAAGTTATTTGTTTTAATTCTAATGAGTCGGAAACATCGCTCGGTCCTAATGATATCTATATTCCTTCGTATCATCTGTAAAAGATCTCGGGGTCACAATTTCTCAATACTTAAAATGGGACAACCATCTTAAACTCATGCTTTTTTAAACTCTTAAAATCAAACGTTCTATTCCATACAGCGTCTCATTGTGGACCAAGTTTAAATTTTATCAACTTTGCAAAAGAAGTCTCTTTCTCAGTCTCTATCTGGTTTGCTTCCTTTCTTTAACAGGCGTAAACTTGAACTGTTTAATAAAAGATGTCAAAATTGGAGGACGGGTCTCAGTGACTACACTGAGCAATTAAAGGTGACCATTTCCCTACCAATATATTTCTCCATTGCCATATACGACTTGGTTTTCCTCAAAAGAATGCTCAATGGGAAATTCGATTTCGACTGTTACAAGTTCATTAATTTTACCTTCTCCGCCAAAGATCTTCGTAACACTGCCTACCCTAGATTAACAGCAACCAAGAAATGTCATCTCTTCTTCGCCGAACAGTTCTTCTTCTATAGCGTGTGCCGATATGTAAACATGCTTTATTCCAATGATATTGCAGATACTTTTGCATCTCCTGAAGCGTTTAAGAAGTCACTCAAAAACTATCTGCAAGCGAAGGTTAACTCATTTGATTCAAACAACACATGTACTATGTTTTTGGCCTGTCATTGCATCAATTGCCGTTCTTAGTGTTCCTTGATTTTATACTTAATAATTGATTACGTGCTGAATAATTTGTTGCTCGCCGTGTTTATTATATTATTGTAACACACCAAGTAAATAGCCTTTCAACAATCTGTATGATGCCTTCTATATCTTAAAGGTAATTAATTCGATCAGTAGTAGTAGTAGTAGTAGTAGTAGTAGTAATATTAAATTTTTAAATGCGGGCTTCACTATCTCGCCATGTTTAAGTTTTTTCAACATATTATTTTTGCATGTTTAATGAAAGAATTTTTGCGCGCTTAAGCTATATCGTGTTTTGCAATTGTTTTTTTTTCGATTTTCCAGTTTGAATTCAGTGGTTATTTCACCGAGTTTAAATTAGGCATCCCACTAGGGGGACGCTGTCAGGATTCCCCAAAAAGTTGCGACTTTGGCCTCCAACTAAGAATGCTCAAATGCTTTTTTTTTAAAAAAAAAAGGTCAATTAAAATGGACCCTTCCGTCATGCGACAGTAAGTGCAGAGGTTGGACAGGGCCGTGCCAAGGCTATATAAAAACATCGGCAGAACTTTACGAATAAATCAAGTCGATTTAAAAAAAAATTCAGAAAACCCAATTTTTAATTATATTGGAATTATCTAACAAAAAATATTTTTTACATAACAAAATTTGAATTGAGGAACAATACCTTAGGTCAGTAATGGTAGAATTCACTTGTTGTGCAATTAATATTAATTTTCTGTGTATATCACTTCCACTTCTCGCATTCAACTTATCAATAACAAATCACTGCAATGCGTAATTTTTTTCTCTATACAAGTAAATTCTGGAGCTTGGCGTTTACCCGCGGGCTTATAAAATGCCATAAATACAAAAAAAAACAGAAACAATTTTACAATGACGCCAGATACACAGAAAAACGTTACCAGATTTGCATAGAACAGAAAAAACACTCATGAGCAGTTCCGAGACAGGAGGAGAGGGGAGTTCCCTTTTTGCGGGACAACTGACAGCTGTTGCCGAGATAGTAAGCCGCTGGCCCGGGGTCGGCACAAACAGTGCGCGCTGCTGCCATCGAAGCAATGCGACGAATGGTTTAAGCGGCAATGGGCGACCACGAGCCAAGGGCCTCGACATAGAGGGGCTCAAACGAGATGCCAGCTTCTTCGCACGCGGAAAGGTGCTTTGTGAATTTTCGCTCGTCGGATACTTCGAAGGCGTGACCGGCACTAGCTCCAGCACTTTGCAAAGTAGATGACTGCAGGGAACTATTGACGGTCATGTCCAGAGCGGCTGGACGACCTCGGGACCAACAGAAAAGGTACATGTCTCCCGGGCGAGAGCGAGAAGAAGTGAAATTGGCTTTTTCTAAAAAGGGGGAGAGAGCTGCCTAAGCGGCGCTGTTGAAAACGACATCGCGCAGTCTGTCATGGCGCAATAAACGGTCTCCGTTGGCTGCGCAAGCGAGGGCGTGATCGCCAAACGTATCTAGAGTCCTGGAACGTTTCGGGCACGTAGACTCGCTGTTGAGTAGGGGAACTCCGAGACGATAGCAAACTGCAAACCGAAACTCGACTGCCGGAGGGGTTAACCCTAGCGCCTTCAGAGGGTTTGCCGAAAGCCAACCACCACTGTTGGGGAGCGAACAGGAGAGCAGTCTGGCCCTGTCTCGGGGTGTAGAGGCGGATGACGTGAGCTCGGATAGAGACTTGGAATCAAGTAGGCTTGAAAGTTTCAGTTGTGCTTTGGGGGCCATTAAAAGAATGTCAGCGTTGTCACTGAGAAAGTCGAGGGAGGACAAACAATTCAACACGGTGGAGGGCACCATGGTGTTGAGAAAGATCCGGTCAGAGAGATATTTGGTGTCAATGTAGCACACGAGGAAGGCCACTGGGGCAATCGAAGAAGAAATTGGAAGCCCGAGGTCACCTTTAGCCACAGGCAGTGAACACTGCAGGCGTTGAGACGGCGACAGGGCTGAACCAGTAATGGACTCGAGACATAAGTGAACGGCATTGTCAAACTGATCTAGACAGGTGCTATGGAGAAGGGAAGGCAAGTCCGCATGCTGAATGTGATTTTGGGAAGAGCTGCGCAGCTTCTCAAAAGATGTAATTCCAACTGAGGATCTTCCAAGAGATGGATGGATTCCATAAGGTTTTCGCACTTTTCTACTGTTTTCAGGAACAGGGCTTGGATAAAGTCGTCGTTAGTCGAAATGGCAGCGCCCAGGTTCTTCAAACCACAGCTCCGAACAGTAATGGCATTAGGAAGAGCACTAAAATCCAGGTTGGGGTTGGGCGACCAAGCTTCACCTTTCTCAACGCTGACCTCCAAGCCGACTTTAGCCATAGACAAAACCAAATACGGAAAAACCTGAGCAAGAACATTAATATCGCAGATAAGGGAACCATCGTCAAGGTACCAGACGTTACAGGCGACATCAGGAAACTGGTTCTCAAGAGCTACAATGATAGGATGAATAGTAATGGCAAACAAGAGAGGAGCCAGTGGGTCACCTTACTGGACGCCACACGCGGATCGCACAAGGGAATTACCAAATTTCAGCCAGGATGGTTGCCTGTAGCAGATCTCGACCCACCGGAGAAGCTCTGGAGACTGGTCGGCAACCTGCGGAAGAATGTTAAAGGATTAGTATATGTCGGGGCAGTTCAGCCGGGAGGGGGGGGGGGGGGGGGGGGGGCTATTAACATAGGCTATAGAGCATCCGATCTTCATCCTATGTATTAACATAGGCTATAGATTTCCCAATGTATTAAGATAGGGAAGAGGTTTCCCAATGTATTAAGATACGAGGTTTCAGATGGTAAGTTTTTTTCGGCGCCCGAATTTCCCATGTTTACATTTCCCTATGTATAAAAAATTCATTGTAGGTAATTAGGAACTCATTAGGGAATAGGATTCCTAATGTATTACGAAAGTAGGTTTCAGATGTAAGACGGTAAAGTTTCAGATGGTAAGATGGTAAGTTTCAAAAAATTTTTGGTAACCCCAGATTTTTGGAGATCTATTTTGCCAATTTTCCAGATTGTAAATGTTTTCTTAATCAAGAAACAACATACAATTAACCCAAACGTAGCATTTAAAAAGAGTTTTTTCAAAAAAAAATTAATTACAGAGAAAATGTAATAATTCACAGCCTCGTATACAATTTTACTACATAATCTATCACAAATTCACAGGTTTAGTATGTATTCCATCACATTCAACTTCCCGTTTAGGTTAAAAATAGCTCAGTCCTTTTTTAGTTTATTCATAAGTTGCGACTGCATGGTTAATCGTTTTAAATCCTCTATTCGTTGACTTCAAATTCACTACCTCATCCAGTACTTGTCGATACTTTGCCATCGGTCCATCTCCAGAGTCTTCTAATGCACGTTTATTCAGACCTTGACTGCTAAACTTATAGTTTTGACTTTTACTATCGTAACAGCAATAGGTTTTACTACACAGGCATAACCTTTCGGTGCCTCTGAACTCCTCCTTGAACAATCCTGGTTCTCTCTTGTCATGTTTTTTATGTTTAGAACAGCAAGTACGTGGAAACAAGTTGTTTTTTGCATCTGCTCTGAAGTCGTCTCGACAGTCCTTGCTTCGCCTTTCAGTTTATTCTGCTCGCTTGCTGGGAAGGATACAATCATCTAAATCTTCTTCTGCCAAAGCCAAATATTGGGAATCTTTATCCATTTCGAGTTCTTCGAATTTGTTGACATCGCAAAATTTATCGAAAAAGTTATAATACAGCTCCAACATTCTCAACTTGGCATACTGTAGTATAAAGAATCCTACTATAATTGGTTCACAATGCTCTATAGTAGATTTAACAATTTCCACTTCATACAAATCTTTAGCTATGATATTTAGTCTTTTGAAGAATTGGTTATTGATAGCTTTGTGGGTTTTTTCGTCTCCAGATATTTTGTCATTGTATGTTTTGATCTGTCCATTATTTGATTGCCGTAGGAACTGTTTCCTAGAAGTTTCATCGTTTCGGCTACTACGCCAGATAATGGATTTTCATCGCCGGCTCGCCTAGCATCAACAACAGACTGAACAAAACTGTTGAATTTTTTACGCGGTGTGTCTTGTACAAATCGATTGAATTTTTGTACACTGTAATCCAAGATCCAAGTAAAAGTTGAAAAGTGGTGTGATAAGTGTTCCGTTGGTTAACTTGAAGCTCGATATCAACATTCTTTGCGGTTGTTTTAACAAATCGTTTTTTTCCGCATATGTCTTCATATATTCATCAATATCGTTTCTGGAAACATCAATATTTTTGAAAATAGGTGGGAAATTGGAAAATTTTGCTTTAAGCTCATCTGGAACACTCAGATCGCATTGCACATAGCCGAACATTGTTTCCTTTCTAATGTTTTGCACTAGTGAATTGGTAGAAAGAAGTCTTTTGGAGGGAAAGTGAGTTGTAACGTGATTTTTCTTGTCTACATAGTTTTTAAATTGATCCCACCAGCTTTACTCCCACATTTCTTCTATAGAGTATCCTTTTTCTCGAATGTAATCTTTTCGAAGCTCATCCATTTCTCTTTTCTTGGTTCCTTGTTTGATATCATCATCAGTTAGACTCGGTCTAGCTTCTTGACAAGGACAAAAATGGAAATAACATCCCATTGCTTCATAGACAGTCTTACAATGGTTGCAATAACCATCAACACTATAGCAATCAATTTTTTTCTGTTTACCTGTAGTGTAGTAACTCTCAATTTTACATTCATGTCTGCTTGCTTGAAAGTAAAATATGACCATATTTTCAAATGATCGAACTCGATTTTGCCTTGCCTTGAATTTTTGAGTTTCTTCATAGTAGTCCCATCTCGTATACAAGCCTGTGGGCATATCCTGACACATAGAATAAGGATAGAGTTGACTAGCATCAATACCAACGATTGATCTACACAAATTGTTTGATTTTCGAATAAAGGTTTCATTTGCTACTGCTTTCCTTGTGAAAACAATTGAGGGACCACCGGTCATATCTTCCCGTATTTTTTCAAGCCAGTCACTATCACTCGAAAAGAATGGGTAAAACTTAAAGTCGGTTAATTTCGTAGACAAATATTGGCTAGATTCGGTAGTGTGCAGCCGAGCGTTAAGATATCTATCCCTTTGTCATGATAAAATGCAATCGTTTTGTGCATAGCATCAAGGGTAGAACCGCCGTAGAAAATCGCGAAATGTTGTCATCTTTTCCTGTTCCCAGATAGATTTAAGGTAGTTGTAGTTATCCAATCCCGTAGGTGGTTTGGTTTTGAGATCGAGTTTTTTCAAGGCTTGCTCTTCAGTTATCCCACAGTTATCTTCTGTTAGAAAGTTTTTGATAATCATCAAACTCTTTATCGAGAGGGTTACTATTCTTCAGTTTGCTGTAGAAGTCATCATACGAGGGTAGTTGTTGTTCATTACGCTTGTTGGGAGTGTCAAACCACTCGTATGGAAAGTATCCTTTCATCTCACTGGCTTTGTAAGCTTTTAGAAGAGAGTCCAAAGTAGTAGCCCCACCCAAAAACTTAATAATGTCCAGTAGCTGAACATCTCCAAATTTGAAGGAAACAAAGTCGTTTGCTTTCTTGATAACTGAAGGTTCAATTTCTTTTTCGTTGATAAGATAAGGAAGGAGGTATGATTTAATGAGGTTTATATCATACCGACCACTGTTGAATCCAAATACTGGCAGAGTATTGGTGTATCTCTCTAGATGTTGCATCAAATCAATCAATTGATTTTTTTTGAATCCTAGGAAAGTGAGTGGATGCGTCTGTTTCTTCCTCATTCTCGATACATTCGTCTTCGTACTCTCTTGCTTCACTCTTATTGAAACTAGCTCGCTCATTAAGTATGCTGGAAATTGTGTCTAGTCGCTTTTTGATGTTATTTTCAATTTCCAGAAATTTTGATCGCATTTCGGTTTTTTTTTCCGCTAACAACTCCAAGTTTGCCACAAAGTCAATAATGAGTGATTGTGGATCTTTGTCACACAAAAATATGGGTTTGTCAAGCAAATTGGATGAAATTGACACTGATATGGGTTCATGCTTCCCGATCCAAGTTATTGCTTCGGTTGGTTTTAGTTCTTCGGGTGGCACGCAAATTGAAACAAAGTCAAAAATGGCAACATTTTTGAATAAGGTTTGTTCTATTGTGTACTCAATATTGAACCCATCCAGTTTTCAAACAACGTCTCTCGTAGAGTATAAACATTTTTTTGGGTAAATGTTTTTGATTCGGTCCTTGCAACAGAGTAGATGGTGGTTGAAGTGGTCTGCTTTGTGGAAAAATGTATCGCATGTTGGGCATCGGAAGCATTTGAAGAAGTTGTCGATGTTATTGACGTAAATAATGTGGTTGTTGTATCGTAGAAGTTTCACTGTGTTCTCGTAATTACCGATAATTCTCCGAGCTAATTCTCCCACGAAGTCTCCATCTTCAATGTCGATATCGTAGATAAAGATGTTTTTCTCTACTACATCTTCAACTACTGGTAGATTATACATCGAAACTCCGCGAAACTGTTTCGGATCACAACCGTTTTTCCCGAAAATTGTTAAAGATCTTGGAAGTGGATGTTTCAAGATTAGTTGTTCCATGTAAATGAACTGCAAGCGCTCGAAACAAACACAAATTGTCGTTGTTTGGTTGTTTTGTGTTTTGATCCAAAACCAAACAATTAACATGGTTATTACTCAGAAGTGGTTCGGGAATCACTGAATCTGGACATCCCATGGGTACGTTTTTCAGTAAGGCTGCAAAAATGGTTACATTAGTGTCAGCTTGAATCGCCATTTCGTATTTTGTCTCTCTTGTGTACAAATTTCAATGATATCTTGCTTATTGACCTTGTTCTGCATAGTTGTCAAGTCTGATTTATTACAAAGTAGTATAGATTTATAGATTTATCAAAGAGTGTGTTTTTTCATGAGCGTAGAAATAACGATATTCGCTTGTTTCCATATTACGTAACACAAATCCCAAGGCAATGTTGATTTTTGCTGCACAATCAAGCTTTTCAAAGGCTTGATCCAGTTTTTCATTAACTAGATTAGGATCTAGTTTTGAAAGTTGAAAATTGAATACTTCGTGGCGTCCATTTTCCATCTCAGTATCTGTCAAGAAGTGTTGACAGGTATTCAACTCTTCTCGTAGCTGATCACTATCCTCCTCGTTTTCCGAGATTTTATTCAAATCAGCAACAGAATCACTCGTTTTTCTCGCTTTCATTCCGTGATCCTTCTTGCGATGCTGTTGAAGTGAATAATAGCTTAGAAATTTTTTCTCACACGATACAAACTTTGTTGTTTTTGGGTTTGACTTTACGTGCTTCTTGCTCGTATGGAAAGTCATTTCTCGCTGATTGTATGTACAATAACTACATTCCGGACAAAAAATAACTCCTCGCACACAATTCTTGCGATGTCGCGCAGCATTTATACGAACATACATCTTACTACAGTCCTCGCATTTCACTTTCTCATTCCTGTTGAGTGCTGGCATCTGAAAAAAAGTGGGAGATTTAGCTTGTAGTAAAATTAAATGCAAGTAAATGGTACATACAAAATTGGGAGATTTAAAAAGTCCCAAAAAAAAAAATTGATTTTTTATACTTACTATGATTAGTTCAAATTTATTGAAAATATTTTCAAGTAATTACACAAAGTATAGAGCGATTGCTTTTAAGGTAAAGAAAATCAGAATTAAATGAGTTTCATTTACTTTTACTTAGAGAAAATCAATCAATCGGAATTGAGTTTTCTTTTATTTATCACTGTTTGTTGGACGTCAACCAATCAGAATCCAGCATTTTCTAACTATTTATTAGTGAACTATTTCTTACTTTTTTGAAACATTTCGTAAAAACATTTGAGCTTCCTCGAGTTACTTTACAAGAAAAAGGAAAAAAATATTATTTGATTTTCTTATTGATGAAATAGATGTTGACTCTTACTTTTTTCATAATTTTTTGGACGTTTTTTTTGTACAAAATAGATTAATCCAACTAAGTACATGTCTCTTCAGAGAAACTTACACAATCAAAGAATTTTATTTTGATCCACATATTGCGTATCAAAGTTTCGGCTGAATTAAACCTCACAAGGAAAAAAATTTTGTTTATTCTCGAAAATTTGAATTTAATCAAAAAATCGTACGATAATTTATCAAAGACTTTTTTTATTCCCTATCCAATACCCAAATTTGTAAAAAAAACTCCCCGGCAAAGTTCTTTATCTCCTCATTTCTTTAAAGATTTTCAAAGTTCAAAATCTTGCTTGATTCGGTTTGGAATTAGATTTGCAGAGATTTGCTTTGAAAAATTCATCAACTTTGAGTTATTCTCTCAAATTTACATAAAAATTAAAGAACTTGGTTATCTACTCAAAAATCAGCTATTTTCCATTGATTACATACAAAAAATTCAACTAATTTGCTGAAAAAAATTGCAGAGATGTTGCTTTTATTAATTTTTTTTCTTTTTGTTACTTATATTTCTTAGTTTTACATCAAACAACTTTTGTTCCTTTAATTTTGCCATTGCGTTTGTGTATATTCTTACTTTTTTGGAAGGTATAAGTTCTTAAAAGCGTCTTCTGATTGGATAAGACAACTAGAACAAAAATGAACATTTTTGTGATTGGAAACGACAATACCCAAAATGGAGCTTTGTTTCCGATTGGACACGACTTTTATCAAAGAACACCATAAAAAGAAGCTGAAATCTGATTGGACACGACTACAACCCAAATAACGAAAATCAATTCTGATTGGTCAAACCCACACATTCGAGTTGAAGGTACCCCTAACTCTTAACCAAAAATCATTTTATTTTCAACTTAACTACCGTCAACTACCTCCTCTCTCAGCTCTAAATGCCTTAATTTCAACTTACTTCCGTCAGCTATCCCTCTCTCAGCTTTTTCTTGTTTTTACTCTTTTACTAATTTATTGCTCAAAATAATCTTCTCAGTGCATAACAGCAATTTAATGTACTCTGTAGATTTTTCGCCTGATCTAGTACAAATTCAAGTGCGAGAAACAGTCTCTGGAGTTTTTCTGGCACGAAAGGATATCCCAATCCAAGTTTGGCACATGGTGGAAGTGATGCGAAGGTATTTCAACGAACAGCATATGATGCAAGTTCCCATCACAGAGAACCAACTTGGAACAATGCAAATGATGGAGGAAGTTTCTGATCATGTGGGAATGAACTACCCCGAGATTCCTGACTCAAGATTTGTAGCTCAACCAGTCGAGGTTTTCCTCTTTCCGTGGGAGGCAGCAGGATCAGCCGAAAACCCCATCACTATAGATGAAGATGAGGGTTTCTCAGAAACAATGACGCCTCAAAACACTCCTCCACAACAACCACCAGCAATGGAACCTCGTCTAGCTCTGCGTTCTATAGAAAACCTCCAGAACTCTTCTGCTGGTCGACAGCTCTTTGATTAAATGTTTTTGTAAATAAATGTTGTTTGGTATTTTTTTTATTTTCTTGTAATTAATTAATTTCTTCAATTTCGTTTTAATCATGAGAATAGATGAGAGGTTCAGGGTAAACCATTGAAAAACAAGTAAAACCTAATTTAGTGCTCCGAACTCGCACATATGTTAAAAAACTCGAATAATTTTAGCACAAAAACTCGGAAAAACACTAGAAAAATTGAAAAATTGTACACAAGTTAAAAATTACCTACTGGTTTTTGCATCTTGTCAAAAAAACTCAACTACTTTTCGCACTTTGTAGAAAAAATTGAAACACTTTTCGCATTTTGTCGAAAAAATGAAACACTTTTCGCATTTGTAGGAAAAAAGTGAAACAGTTCTCGCATCATGTTAAAAAAAGTTGAAACATTTTTCTCATTTTATCGAAAAAAGTAAAACAGTTTTCGCATTTTGTCGAAAAAAGAGAAACGATTTTCGCATCTTGTCAAAACAAAATGAAACTCTTTTCACATTTCATCGAAAAAAGTAAAACATTTTTTGCTTTTTATCGAAAAAAGTAAAACACTTTTTGCATTTTGTCGAAAAAAGTGAAACACTTTTCACATTTGTAGGAAAAAAATAAAACACTTCTCGCATCTTGTTAAAAAAAGTGAAACACTTTTTGCGCCTTGTCAAACAAATTGAAACACTTTTCGCATTTTGTCAAAAAAAATTGATACACTTTTCGCATTTTGTCAAAAAAATTGAAACATTTCTTACAATTTTCTTAAAAAATTGAAACGTTTTTAGCAACTTCATGAAAATCAAAAGAAATATTACATCTTTCTTGCATGTTTGAAAAAATTTTTGCAGAATTTTTGACAACGGTGAGTTTTTTTGTCAGTTTTTTGGCATTTTCGTAAACATATGAGAGAAAATAGATGGATTATCAAAAGATTTTTATTGAAAAATTCACATGATCACTATTTACAAATCGATAACCATCAATAAAACAGTCAACTATTTTTAACAAATCATGTTCATATTTTGAGTTTGGTACTTTACGAACTCTTTCTAGAAAAGCTGAACCAATAGTTTGTGTGGAAGCTAGTTTCTGGTTAGAACATAAATAGTGACGTTTGAATTTTTTGCGTAATCGTCTTTTCTTTGGAACACTTGGCATTTTTTCTGCTCCTTTCCATTTCAAGTTGTGATGAACAGCGGGGTCAAGTTGATTGAAAACTTCGCCAGTTGATGAAATAACATTCAAATAAAATCTGTATTTGTACAGAGTGTAAAGGCAATCGATAATTTGGTATGTGAAATGAAAATTACCCAATCGTTGTAAAGTTTTATCGAAAGATGAACCAGTCAGAAGTATGTGGAACTTACAATTTTCCAAAGAACAGTAAGATTTGTGGGTAGAGACACAAAAATAATTGGTTACTATATATTTTTCGTACAAATCACTGGAAACGGAAATAAATAGCGATTTTTGACAATAATCTGAATAAAAGCTGGGAAAAGCTTGACACATAGCTGCAGCCATCTGGAACAATGATTTTTGCTGAGAATTGTGGATTTATATAGGAGCACTAACACCTACACAATTTCATATTTGGAAGTTTCACTCAAAAATCCAATTATAGTTCTTTTTTCTTTTATGGTTAAGTGAATGACTCATATTGTTTACTTCCAATTTCATTTAATCTCAAAATCATTTCTCCCACTTCTCTTCATCTGATCAGTTTATTCTTCAAAAATATACTCAAGAAAAGTCACTAGTCCCAACTATATTGAATTCTCAAAAAATCAAACAAAAATTGGGAGATTTGCTTGGTCTCAAAAATCTTACAAAGGGAAAATTTATTTCGAACCCTGCTTTCAACTATTCAAGAAAAATGAGTTGGGACAACTCGAAAAAAGACAGCAAGTCTATCTTGGTGAAAAAGAAGGAGAAGCAATCTCGGCAATTAGAATTACAGTTATTCTCGATGCTGAAAACCTTGGACTCGTTCCTATATTGGAACTCACTTCTGAAAAGAATTCAACTATGGATCACGAGCTTGCCAACTGCAACAAAGTGTGTGACATAGCAACCTACAATAGAAGACAAGTTTGTGTCACGATCAAGAAGTGCAATATTAACAAACCTACCTACATTCAGATTCGACTGTTCACCGCAAAAGAGATTGAAGCAATGAAACAATTTGCCTATGTCAACTATACTTTGAACGACTTCAAAAAAACTGTCCTAAATTTTGGGAGGCTTTATGTTTGTTGAGAACTGTAATGTATAATAAATTGTGTTTTTTATGTTTTTGTCTTGTAATTTAATTATTTATCCTCAAAATCATTTTTCATTTAGTATTGGTGTTAACAGTATGAGTTGGAATAATAGTTTTTCAAGAAATTTAATCTTAAAACTTCACAATAAATTGGGACTTTTTCATTTGTTCTAGAAGAAAAGTCCCAAAAAATTTCACTAACAATTATAGAATCCCAAAATTTACCAAACTTGCAGAATTTGGACGTAGACTCACAAATATCTCATTTTGAGTGAACTCTGCATAATGGTAGAAGGAAATTTCACAGAGAATAAAGATCTGATACCAAAAAAATAGATCTTGTAGAATATCGTAGAAATGGAAATCAATGGAAAAATAATTAACTACAAAGAGAAGAATACGATAAATTACCCGATATGCTTCTTTCATTACTAGGTTATGTAGAAACCTTCAAAAATTCTTGCATCATTATTGATGAATGCACTGTAGAAAATGAACGTACAGAAATTGAATGAAATTCTAAGAAATTTTGAGATTTTTAAGCAAGATTTCTCATCAAATACATAAAGAAAAAATTTATTTCTTTGTAACTGTATTGTTTTGGACCCGGACATAAATTTAAAAGAAATGGACCAAAAATTTCCTTTTGGAGGACTAATTGGATACGGAAAGTCCTGTATGGATTATATTTTTTTGCAAAGTCCAAAATTTTTAGACTACATGCAATTCTACATGACTCTGCTGGATCTGTGAAATCTACTTCGACAAAAGGACCTGGGTATTATTATCTCGCATCTAGTCTCCCCAGTTCATGTTTTCTTGGTCACGTGACTGGAATATTTTACTGTTTATATGTTAAAATATTTGCAATATAGTGAAAACAATTTAGTGAAAGAGTTAGGAGTTTATAAGGATGGACAAACTGTAGGATATTCCTTTCTTCCTCCCAAAAAATTCGAACCAACATCCCAAATTTTTTGGTGTACACAGCATCTTCATGGAATCAACTGGAGCTGTGGTTACGAAAAATATACTGAGCTTGAAAAAACATTCAACAATCTAGAAGCCACAGAAACGGAATTTTTTGCAAAAGGTTATGAAAAATGTAAAATTCTGTCAGAATTTTCGCAAACAAAGATTATTAATTTGGATGACTACGCTTGCCCTAAAGTTCAGTTTTTGATAAGATGAAGAATATGATTGAAGGTGTAGCAACTACCCATTTCGTCAAGCAAAAACTCTTCACTGAGCAGAAAGAAAAGCATTTGCATACGGAACATGGACTCGATGTTTTTTTAACTAATTGTAAATTATATTAATCTTAATCTATTACCAATTTCAATATTTAATTAAATTTCATTGTCAACTTTTTCTTTTTTGAGTTGAGATGGTCGATCAATGTGACAAGCCTGTAAATTTAGGAAAAATTTTGTTTTTGATGAAGAAAATCATGAACAAAAATCATGGAAATTGTTTGGACGTACATGTAATAGGTCTCTTTTAGTTTTTTTGTGCCAATTTTTTGTTATAGTTTTGATGCTAGTATGTGCAATCGTTCGAATTATGTTATCCACAACACGTGAAAATACACTAATTTGGGTAGCTATCTTATCAAGTACAGTCGTTTATATTCTAGCCTCTCCAAAGCTATGGATAAAATAATATCTACCAAAGAATGAGTTTTTATTTCCCTAGTTGGACCAAGTGGATCTGGAAAAACTCATCCTAATTTTGATTCATCAAAAATGGGTACTTTTCAACCAGCATTCGACAAACTTTTTTGTTTTTATCAACATTATCAACCTCTTTATAGTCAAATGCAAAGAAAAAACCTTAAATTTATCCAAGGAGTAAAGTTAGTAAAGTTTGACTTGATTGAAAATCTCCCCAATAATAGAATTAAGTATTTGCTTATATTTGATGATTCTTGTGAAGAAATTTCAAACTCCAAACAATTTGTAAAAATTGATACTGCTGGGAGACACAGGGGGCTGAATACAATATACATCAAACACAATTTATTTCATCAAAGCAAGATAGGAAGAGATTTAGAGTTACAAAACACACACATAGTCTTGTTCAAGTCGCCGAGGGATGTTTTACAAATCAATACATTAAGTCAACAACTAGGTCTAGGATCTCAATTGAAAGAGTGGTATCAAGATGCATTATCCGTTCCTTATGGCCATTTACTTATTGATTTAACCCCAAAAACAGTTGATTCACTTAGGTATTGCCCTAATAGTGGCTCAGTTCCAACAAAATTTTTCTTACCAGCTGGAATAGAGACAAAGTTTTTGGACAATGAGTACACAATACGTCTCTATTCTCCCAATATTTCAAAAACTTTCCCTAAGTCTTCGAAAACAAGTCATTTTTAATCGCCCAGTAGATTTCATTCAGTTTCTGAGCGAGTGTTTAGTAAACCTATTAGAAGAAGAGCTTCGAGATCTTCGGAAAGAAATTTCAGAATTAACACAAAAAAGAACTCCTCTACACAAAAGAAGAATTATTTTAAGTTCAACTAAAGGGTTACAATTGATATCTATCATCAGCCTTTTGTCATTAAACGATTGAGATAGTGTGAAACAGTTTGTTTCAATTCCGTACTCAGTTTATCAATCACAAAGTATTTTTCCAAGAAAACAAAAATTGGAACAAAAAGAAGAAAAAGAGGAGATTGTACCAAAAATTTTTGATTCTGTTTACAGTGCTGTAAATGCGAGGTTGAAAACGAGCAACAATAAGCATATTATTGATTTAATTTTGAATTCTCCTAGAATTAAACTCAGCCAGTCAGACAATATTTTATTAGATAATCGAGATACAAAAGAATCTATTGTAGACTTTGTGTGTGCTCTAAAGCAAAAAAATAGCAAATTTCCAGATATTTACTTTACTACTTTGGAAGCAACTCAACTTCCTTCTTAAATTGCAAAGAAAAAACCTTAAATTTATCCAAGGCGTAGATTTATCCAAGGAATACGAGACTACATATTCCATTGAGATAGTGATCGAGAAGTTGTCTTTTTGTTTTTACATCTGGAAATTCTTTTGTGCATGGACTTTTTCCTTTTTAAAATAAGTTTGCAATTGAATTTTTACAAAAATTTTTTTGTCCGCGAGGTTCAGATAGTGGTGATATTGAAAATGGAAGTGCAGAGTTTTCTGAGTTATCTTCATTTTGGATCAATTTCAACAAGAATACCAAAGCAAAAGATACAGGAACTTGGATCCCTTTCAAAATCTGAAAAATTAAGACTAAACAGATTGTATTCTAGGGGCAGAGCTGCGTACGGTTCTATTCAAAACTTGAGTAAAGCGAGTGGTTTATCAAAAAAGAAAGTAGAGCGTTTTCACAAACCAAGACATCGTATACAAAATTTGGTTCACCAATCAGGTCTTTCCGAAGAATTCAAGCGTTTTCTAAATATATCAATGAAATCTGGTGTATGGACTTGGCTTTTGTAGACAAGTTAGCTAGTCAAAACAATGAAGTCAAGTATTTATTAGGTGCTGAAGAAATTTTTTTGAGATTTGTCAGAGTTGAAACAAAGAAAACAAAGACACTTTACAAGCTTTGAGAAAACTGATTTCTCGAAAAAACACTCCTGAAAAATTTTAGGAACAGAATATGGGGGAACTTTTAAAAAAATTTGCAAGGAGAGAGAGATTGAAGTTTACTCAACAATGAGTGAAACAAAAGCTGCATTTGCAGAGAGAGCAATTCAGTCTTTAAAACATATAATATATCGTTACATTGAAGATCATAGTAAAAAGTTTGTTCACAAATTGCAGCAATTTGTTTCTACATTGAACTGCCGCAAGAATCTATCAATTGGAAAATCTCCCAGAGATGTGAAAAACAGTGATTTTCTATCAATGTTGTATAACAAATCATTCAAGAAATATACTAAACCAAAATTCAAAATTGGTGATAGAGTTAGAATTTCGAAAAAGGATATTTCGTTCCGAAAAGGATACCAGCCACAGTTTACAGATGAAATTTTTGAAATTTCGGCAATATCTACAAAACACCTCCTACATACATCATCAAAGATCTCAAAAAAGAAAAAAATATTTTGGAAAATTTTATGAAAAAGAGCTGAGAAAATGTTAAGATTAGTGGTAAGTCATTTTTTAAATTGAGTTTCTATCGATCAGTTGTCATGGATTCTTTTACTATTAATCTAGTTTCTAATGCTTCTTTTAATTGTTATCCGAATAAATACCGGAACAAATACATCTAAAAGGAGAATGGGAGGTTGCTATTTCAGAAATATTGTACCCTTTTTTGTACCAAAAGTTACAGAGGGGAAGTTTACTTTCATAGATGGACGAGAAAGTCCTGAGGAAAAAAGAAAGATTCAACCGATGCATATTGAACCTGGATGGTATCCAAGTATTGTTGATAAAGTTGTAGCCTTGAATGACAAAGTTCGAAAACGTATAGGTGCACAAAAAAATGAATATAACGGAATTTATGTATCAGTAGATAAGATTACACAAAAAATTGCCATTCATTTACCTGAGGATCAACCAGTGTTTATAATTCAAATTGCTGATATGAGTCACATTTTGGTTGTGATTTAGAACAAAATCAGATGTTATAATGAAAAGAAAAGAGCCACATTATCCTCAGTATTTTTACGACATTATGAGAATACATTCCCTAATGATTTATAGTGATTTCATAGAATATAATAAAGTAAGCGATACAAAAACTACTTTACTGCGTTGTATTCCTTTCATTTACAAACAAAAAAAAATGGAGACATAATATCTACAGGACAGTACACAAATTTTTAATCCTTCACAAATCTACAATTTAAAAAATTATTGAAAAAACTCTTTCCACAGCTTAAAATACTACGGGATACTACGGTTGAAAAAATTCCTTTTGTGTTCGTAGGAATTACACGAGTTGTTCTCTTGTTTCGCAAGATTTCGGATAATCATTTTTGATTTATACTTCACACGAAATGGTTGCTCAAAGTTCAGCTAATTTTCTTATTTTTCGCTGAGATGCAAGACAGCGTGGAAGAGGTTTCGGTGCTCTTGCACAAACTCTTGGGAGAACTGCAATTCCCTTTATTAAAAATTATATAGTCCCAGCTGCAAAAAGAATCGGAGCAGATTTATTTGAAATTGCTGCTCCAGAGATTGGAGAAGTTGTCAGTGGACGAAAAAACTCAAAACATTTGCAAAAGATGTTGGAACGAAAACAGTTCAAGAACAGTTGAGAGGTGGAAAAAAGAAATCCAAGCGTAGAACATGAAGAGCCATTTCTCGAAAAGTAGTTCAAAAATCATTCGCTCTTGCAAAGACATTTTTGACAAGATAAAATGAGTGTGAATCAAAGTAGTCATTTTTGGTACGGAGCTTTTACAAATGCTTCTTTGGAGATTTTTGATAAAGTCACAGTTTTAGAAACAATAATTTCATCATACATACAAGAAGTATTTCCCAGTACTTCTCTAAATGAAAGCAGTATTGAGTTTGAATTTGAGACGGACCGTAATCTTTATTTGGATATGCGTGATACCCACCTCAGTTTAAAGCTTCAATTATTCAAAGGAAAATTGCTTGAAGCTTTTAAAAAAGAAAAAGCAGAACATAAAGCAAAATCGGAGGAAGATTCAGATGAGGAACCACAAACCTACTTAACTTATGTAAGCAATCTACTACATTCTCTATTCTCCAATTGTGAAGTTTATTTTAATAATAAAATGCTTTACAACGCCAATGGATTATATCCTCATAAAGCACAAATATCGAACAAATTCAACTCGTCAGCAGTGAGTAAAAAAGGAATACTTGCTTGTCACGGGTATAGTTTTGAAGAATATCCGGAAGCATTTGATATGTATCCTTTCATTGATAGAGCAAATGCTTTAAGATCAGGGATAACTTTTTCACTTTATAGCAGGCTAGCCATTGAATTGTTTACTTGTGAAAAATTATTACTACCAAAAACCAAAGTTCGAATTAAACTAATTCGAGCTGGACCCAATTTTTACATGCTGTCTGATAATCTAAGTGTTAGTCTGAAAATTGTTGATTGTTCACAGTTTACAAGAAGAATTTTAGTGGCTGAACCTAATCATCAATATTTGCAATGGAATCTGGAAAGGGAACCTGCTCATTACAATTAAATGGAAACTATAGCAAGAACCTTTATCATTCCATCTCGTCAAAACCAGTTTATACAGGAAAATGTTTTCAATAATGCCCCAATCAGAAGGATAGCTGTTGCAATGTTTAAAAATTCGGCTGTTGCGGGATCTTTTCATGAAAACCCTTTCAATTATCATTAACTTCATTTGAGAGATCTTAGAATTATTCGGGGCGGCAGAGCAACTATTTCATTAGATACAACTTCTCCTTGTCGAACTTGTGTTACAACAATGAAAGCAATGCAGTTTAACGAAGATTTTCCAGCACTTCCTATGGAAGATTTTCAAAATCACTATATTCTAGTTTTCGACTTGACTTCACTACAGGATGCCACTGAACACTTGCATTATCCAGAACTTAGTGTAGAAAGCTTGAGATTAGAAATGTTTTTCCAATTTCCCTTGGAGCAAGTAACGGAAGTGATAGTCTTGGGAGAAAGTCTATCAAACATTCATATTGACAAACTCGGAACAGTCGCTAAAAATATGTAATTTTTTTGAGTTTTCAGGTTCCTATAAAAATAGGGTAACTTTTTGGGACTTTTTTTTGTTATTATCTCTGTATTAACTATATTGTTTTTCTGCAGAGCTAAAGCTCCAGAAAAAATAGAGAAGGAATGTTGTTTAGTTGAAAACTCGAGACACTTCTTTAACCTAGACTGAAAAACAGTGTTCAATAAACTTTGCCCAATAGATAAAGCTTGTGTATGGGACTTTGTTGATTCAATTCCTAAATGGGTTTAAGACACTATTCTTTTTTCTTTTTTATCCTAAAGTACACTATCAAACTATCAATTTCTTTTTTAGCTTTAAATCAGCCTACAATTGCAAAGATGGATAATTTTTCTCTTTTGCAAATTATTGAAAGAATTCCAGAGCTCAGGTTCAAGTACATGGGATCATACCCTTCTGACACAGTACCTCAACTAACAAAATACTCTTTTGCAATTATTAACTCAGCCCCAAGCAATGATAGAGGAGAACACTGGATTATGATTGCTCGACTGGATAAAAGCTACTACTGTGCAGATTCTTTGGGAAGAAAGAGATCAACTTACCCTTTCTTATCAAAAAAATTCCGACGAATGGCTCCTCGAAAGCTACAAAAGATTGATAATTTGTTTGGATTTTACGCAAATTATTCAGCATTTCTTCTTTTTAAATTCTTCCAGAAGAATTTGAATAGTGTTCATGATGTGCATGTTTTGAATTTTATCAGTAACTTTATGTAAAAGTAAATTTTTTATTTGTAAGTGTAAAATTTTGTATGTGTTTGAATGTAGTGAATGTTTGATTTTTTATGTAATTTAACTTTTTAAATTCCTTAATTTTTTTTAGGAAAAGCATTTTCGCAACTAACCTTTTGATGAAATACGGAGAATGATGATGGAATATGAATGTTGTAGTCCCCCAAATGAAGGAATTAACAATAGAGTAGATAAATTTACGAAAATTGTAACCAACTTCTAGTAAATTGAATAATTTTCTTAAAAGTTTACTTTGAGAAAGATGGAAAAATTATTATACAAAAACATCAGACCCCCCAAAAAATGATATACTATGTTTTTCTCAATGTAAAATTTTACCGTGGCAGAGCAATTGATAAATTGGGATGATAATTTTTTGGAAAATTTGGAAATTCCAAAGAATTTTTTAAGGATTAAAGACAAAGTGATGAAAGAGAACTGAAATGAATCGTAGCAAGAAATATGACAGAATAAGTAAACCAGTTGAGGTAAAAAAAAAGTGAGATAATTATGTGAAAAAAGATAAAATAACTCACAAAATCTATAAGTGTAAGATTAATAATTGTGAAAAAGATTAAGTGGGATATAAAATAATCAACCGTGAGGAGCTCTCAAGATTCTCCTGATATCGCGTGGAGCGAAATAACTAACCTGTCAAAGATAGTCCTCTCTTGACAATTTTCCCCAGATAACCTGAGGGAAAATAAATATCATGAAATAAGAATTTGAAAGATGCTTTCGAGAAAAAAAATTTTCTGTGATATTTTAGCTTATGATCCCATACTCCAAATCGAAACTTAATTTTGTCGAAACTTACCATCTGAAACTTACCATTCAAAAAAAAGTGTTTTTTCAAGATAAAAATGTATTTGCAAAGAAAACTTAAAAAAATTTTAAAAAATTTTCTGAAACTTACCCTCTGAAACTTACCATACCGAATTACTGTAACACAAGACAGCCCTTACATATCACAAACCGTAGAAGTTGACTAAGAAACGCAAGTATTGGCAAAATCGAGCTCAAAAAATCTCGGGTACCAAAATTTTTTGGAAAGTTACCATCTTATCATCTGAAACTTTACCGTCTTACCATCTGAAACCTACCATCGTAATACAATAGGAATCCCTTCCCTAATGAGTTCCTAATTACCTACAGTGAATTTCTTATACATAGGGAAATCTATACATGGGAAATTCGGGCGCCGAAAAAATTTTACCATCTGAAACTTACCTTCTGAAACCTCGTATCTTAATACATTGGGAAACCTATTCCCTATCTTAATACATTGGGAAATCTATAGCCTATGTTAATACATAGGGTTAAGACCGGATACTCTATATCCTATGTTAATACATGGGCGTTTAACATCGACTTCCCCGAATGGGAGGGACTTAATGACGAGAGGCTTGACGGAAGAAGTGGCTTCAAACCATAACTGGGTAGCGTCTGCGTTAAGCCACCTGTTCAAAATGGACTGAACATTGTTTTTTTTCGTATCGCAGATGCTTAGACCCGCCGCGGGGAGGAGAACGCAAAACACACTGCTGAGGATAAACATCTCGATCCAGTTGTCGGTAACCGAAGGATTGTTCTTCAATTTTGCGTAAGTCGAAGAGACTACTCTGGCCCACAGGTTGCGACACCTGACAGGAACGTGCTTTCTAGTTGGGATCGAAAACTTCTCTATGTCTGTGACCGGAGCCATCGCACTTCAATTCCTGATGCTTGTGGGACTTGACCAACCCCGAAGCACAAACTCCTACCTGCAACAGACAGACGGGGCACCCCATGCGGGGTTCAATAGCAGAATGAGAAGCCCAGTTTAAATCAAAAGAAGGAGAAGCACTGTTAAAATCAACATTAGAAACATCATTAGAAACAACATTAGAAAGATTAGCATTGACAGAATTGGAGTTTGAAGGCAAACTGTAGCTTGGCGCTGAGTCTAAATTGAGAGCGTCTATGTGCGGGATGGCTGCTTGAACGTCTATCGTGAGGTCCCCCATGCCTTAAGTAAAGCTGCTATGAGACTGAACTGGAGCTCGCTCCACCAGCAAATCCGTTGGTAGCTGATTGTTCCGCCATAACACGCGCTTATCGTCTTGCACGCGAACGTGTCGAAGGGAAGACCATTATTGGTTGCAAAGCTTCCACTCGACCAGGATCTGCGGGTCGTTTGTGTCCAGTACCCGGGTCGCTGTTAATCCCGTAAACCAGGTGGAATTTTGCTCCACGGGTTGTTTGTGCCAGACATCTAGAGACACCAAAACTGACTCAAAATACCGTGGACTTGGATGGGAGTGTCGACCAATGTTTATCACAATGTTTGGAGAGTGGAAACTTAACCAATCAGTAAATTTGTCAATTAGTTTTCACCAACCATGCCTCGCGGGCTCATCACTGAATTTATTTAATAAGTTTATCACTAAAATTAGGCTAAACGAAAATTAAAAAACATATTTTAAAAACTTGTTATTCGCAACCCTGTAATTGGGAGCTCTCAGAGTACTCTCAAGCATTAAGAATCTTGTCTCCAAATGTGACGGCTCAAATCTTTGTAGTTTTCGAGATATGACGTTTTTTGTAATTTTTCAGAAAACTTGGACGAAATCTTTTATTGAAAAACAACGTTGATCAATGTTGAATTAGGATTACTTTCGAGCTATCGCTCATCATCAGCATCTTCAAACAAAAAAAATATTGAGCTTGAAAAAAGTAACAAATTCAGTCAAATTAAGAGAAGAAAAAAAAACAAAAAAAAAACACAAAAATCTATTCTGAGGCGGAAAGTATCCACACATACAGAACCAGTTACATCATAGCTTGACGGTGAGGTGGAGCCTGCGATACTCTTCCTTGGTATTCAGAGAAGATTTGAGTTTTTCAATATAGAGAGCTTCCAGGGTCTCCAGCTTTATGATGATGATGCTTTATCCTGATGATGCACAAAATGTGCGAAAACGTTGAATTAAGATTTTAAATTTCTTGTATCTCCAGCTTTACCTTGTCACTACTTCGGTCAAGGATGGACGCTTCGTAAGCCTGCATCCCGCAACAATCCTGAAAATGTCTGGCAACTGGAGCGGAAGACATCAAATGCTCAGAAAGTTGTGTTTTGAAGTGTCCAGCCGTCTGGCCGACATAGCGGGCTTGACAACCCGAACACTCAACTTGACAAACAACACGACTCTTCTCAAAGTTTCAAATTCTCAACCTTGTAGGTGGGTGAGGGCTATCAGAGTACTCACAGGGGTTGCCAACCTTGCCTCCAATTATGACTGCTCAAATCCTTGTAGTTTCCGAGATATGACGTTTTTGGTGTTTTTTTTTCAAATAAACTTGAAGTAAATTTTTTTCAAAATTTCAATAAACCTGAATTATTATTTTTCTTCAAAAATTGATTTTCTCTACCCTGTAGTTGGGTGCAGTCAGGGTAATCTGAGGGATTGCGAATATTCTTGCCTCCAAATATGACTACTCGAATATTTGCAGTTTTCGATTTAGGATGTTTTTGGGATTTGACAGAAAATTGGAGTTAGAAAAAAGTTTATAAAATTTGAAATTACCACAACCCTGTAATTGGGTGCCGTCAGAGCGCACTAAAAACCTGCAGATCTGCTTCCAATGTATGTGGTTTTTTTCATGAAATGTCAAAAATTCGAAGCACCGGAGGTTCGTTGCACGCTAGTACATACTAAGTCGTAAGCGTTGGTTAACAGAAAATTTGAAAAAATTTGACGCCTTTCTCCTTTATATAAACTACCGATATTTTAGAATAGTGATGATACATTTTGCAACTGTAGTCAGTCGTCCAATTCGACTGTTTTATTCCAGAAGTTATGTCTATTCCTCCTATGAACCCAGACGACAAAGGCACTTGGCAACAAAACTACGCAAGATCTCACCAACTGCTATGGGTCTTATGCCACCATCTTTTTTCTTCGGCGCAAGAAGACTGGCTCCGCATAAGTAGGGAGCAATGGAGGTAGGAGTCTCACCACGAGCAAGAAGATTGACAACGTCGAGAACGGCAGAGATGGCCTGATCGCCGTAAGCGGATCAAGGGCAAAGAAAAGCATTAGACAAGTGTGTGGCATAAAATTTGGAGATACCTGCTGCAGAGTCTTTTGGAAAACTCTTAACACAATTGATCAGTGTTTCTCGGGAAATGCTGTACGGGATAGGATCTAGAGGAGACTCGGGAGACAGCACGGCAGTGACTGCAAGAGGATGTTTTTCTTGCAGGACCGATAAAGCCGCGTCATCAAAGCACAAACTCTTGAAAAATGTCTGTCAAAAAACTTTTGAGCTTCCTCGAGTTACTTTACAAGAAAAAGGAAAAAAATTCCATTTGATTTTCTTATTGATGAAATAGATGTTGACTCTTACTTTTTTCATAATTTTTTGGACGTTTTTTTGTACAAAATAGATTAATCCAACTAAGTACAGGTCTCTTCAGAGAAACTTACACAATCAAAGAGTTTACTTTTGATCCACATATTGCGTATCAAAGTTTCGGCTGAATTAAACCTCACAAGGAAAAAAATTTTCTCGAAATCTTGAATTTAATCACAAAATCGTACGATAATATATCAAAGACTTTTTTTATTCCCTATCCAATACCCAAATTTGTAAAAAACTTCCCAGCAAAGTTCTTTATCTCTTCATTTCTTTAAAGATTTTCAAAGTTCAAAATCTTGCTTGATTCGGTTTGGAATAAGATTTGCAGAGATTTGCTTTGAAAAATTCATCAACTTTGAGTTATTCTCCCAAATTTACATAAAAATTAAAGAACTTGATTATCTACTCAAAAATCAGCTATTTTCCATTGATTACATACAAAAAATTCAACTAATTTGATGAAAAAAATTGCAGAGATGTTGCTTTTATTAATTTTCTTTCTTTTTGTTACTTATATTTCTTAGTTTTACATCAAACAACTTTTGTTCCTTTAATTTTGCCATTGCGTTTGTGTATATTCTTACTTTTTTGGAAGGTATAAGTTCTTAAAAGCGTCTTCTGATTGGATAAGACAACTAGAACAAAAATGAACATTTTTGTGATTGGAAACGACAATACCCAAAATGGAACTTTGTTTCCGATTGGACACGACTTTTATCAAAGAACGCCATAAAAAGAAGCTGAAATCTGATTGGACACGACTACAACCCAAATAACGAAAATCAATTCTGATTGGTCAAACCCACACATTCGAGTTGAAGGTACCCCTAACTCTTAACCAAAAATCATTTTATTTTCAACTTAACTACCGTCAACTACCTCCTCTCTCAGCTCTAAATACCTTAATTTCAACTTACTTCCGTCAGCTATCCCTCTCTCAGCTTTTTCTTGTTTTTACTATTTTTTACTAATTTATTGCTCAAAATAATCTTCTCAGTGCATAACAGCAATTTAATGTACTCTGTAGATTTTTCGCCTGATCTAGTACAAATTCAAGTGCGAGAAACAGTCTCTGGAGTTTTTCTGGCACGAAAGGATATCCCAATCCAAGTTTGGCACATGGTGGAAGTGATGCGAAGGTATTTCAACGAACAGCATATGATGCAAGTTCCCATCACAGAGAACCAACTTGGAACAATGCAAATGATGGAGGAAGTTTCTGATCATGTGGGAATGAACTACCCCGAGATTCCTGACTCAAGATTTGTAGCTCAACCAGTCGAGGTTTTCCTCTTTCCGTGGGAGGCAGCAGGATCAGCCGAAAACCCCATCACTATAGATGAAGATGAGGGTTTCTCAGAAACAATGACGCCTCAAAACACTCCTCCACAACAACCACCAGCAATGGAACCTCGTCTAGCTCTGCGTTCTATAGAAAACCTTGAGAACTCTTCTGCTGGTCGACAGCTCTTTGATTAAATGTTTTTGTAAATAAATGTTGTTTGGTATTTTTTTTATTTTCTTGTAATTAATTAATTTCTTCAATTTCGTTTTAATCATGAGAATAGATGAGAGGTTCAGGGTAAACCATTGAAAAACAAGTAAAACCTAATTTAGTGCTCCGAACTCGCACATATGTTAAAAAACTCGAATAATTTTAGCACAAAAACTCGGAAAAACACTAGAAAAATTGAAAAATTGTACACAAGTTAAAAATTACCTACTGGTTTTTGCATCTTGTCAAAAAAACTCAACTACTTTTCGCACTTTGTAGAAAAAATTGAAACACTTTTCGCATTTTGTCGAAAAAATGAAACACTTTTCGCATTTGTAGGAAAAAAGTGAAACAGTTCTCGCATCATGTTAAAAAAAGTTGAAACATTTTTCGCATTTTGTCGAAAAAAGAGAAACGATTTTCGCATCTTGTCAAAACAAAATGAAACTCTTTTCACATTTCATCGAAAAAAGTAAAACATTTTTTGCTTTTTATCGAAAAAAGTAAAACACTTTTTGCATTTTGTCGAAAAAAGTGAAACACTTTTCATATTTGTAGGAAAAAAATAAAACACTTCTCGCATCTTGTTAAAAAAAGTGAAACACTTTTTGCGCCTTGTCAAACAAATTGAAACACTTTTCGCATTTTGTCAAAAAAAATTGATACACTTTTCGCATTTTGTCAAAAAAATTGAAACATTTCTTACAATTTTCTTAAAAAATTGAAACGTTTTTAGCAACTTCATGAAAATCAAAAGAAATATTACATCTTTCTTGCATGTTTGAAAAAATTTTTGCAGAATTTTTGACAACGGTGAGTTTTTTTGTCAGTTTTTTGGCATTTTCGTAAACATATGAGAGAAAATAGATGGATTATCAAAAGATTTTTATTGAAAAATTCACATGATCACTATTTACAAATCGATAACCATCAATAAAACAGTCAACTATTTTTAACAAATCATGTTCATATTTTGAGTTTGGTACTTTACGAACTCTTTCTAGAAAAGCTGAACCAATAGTTTGTGTGGAAGCTAGTTTCTGGTTAGAACATAAATAGTGACGTTTGAATTTTTTGCGTAATCGTCTTTTCTTTGGAACACTTGGCATTTTTTCTGCTCCTTTCCATTTCAAGTTGTGATGAACAGCGGGGTCAAGTTGATTGAAAACTTCGCCAGTTGATGAAATAACATTCAAATAAAATCTGTATTTGTACAGAGTGTAAAGGCAATCGATAATTTGGTATGTGAAATGAAAATTACCCAATCGTTGTAAAGTTTTATCGAAAGATGAACCAGTCAGAAGTATGTGGAACTTACAATTTTCCAAAGAACAGTAAGATTTGTGGGTAGAGACACAAAAATAATTGGTTACTATATATTTTTCGTACAAATCACTGGAAACGGAAATAAATAGCGATTTTTGACAATAATCTGAATAAAAGCTGGGAAAAGCTTGACACATAGCTGCAGCCATCTGGAACAATGATTTTTGCTGAGAATTGTGGATTTATATAGGAGCACTAACACCTACACAATTCCATATTTGGAAGTTTCACTCAAAAATCCAATTATAGTTCTTTTTTCTTTTATGGTTAAGTGAATGACTCATATTGTTTACTTCCAATTTCATTTAATCTCAAAATCATTTCTCCCACTTCTCTTCATCTGATCAGTTTATTCTTCAAAAATATACTCAAGAAAAGTCACTAGTCCCAACTCTATTGAATTCTCAAAAAATCAAACAAAAATTGGGAGATTTGCTTGGTCTCAAAAATCTTACAAAGGGAAAATTTATTTCGAACCCTGCTTTCAACTATTCAAGAAAAATGAGTTGGGACAACTCGAAAAAAGACAGCAAGTCTATCTTGGTGAAAAAGAAGGAGAAGCAATCTCGGCAATTAGAATTACAGTTATTCTCGATGCTGAAAACCTTGGACTCGTTCCTATATTGGAACTCACTTCTGAAAAGAATTCAACTATGGATCAGGAGCTTGCCAACTGCAACAAAGTGTATGACATAGCAACCTACAATAGAAGACAAGTTTGTGTCACGATCAAGAAGTGCAATATTAACAAACCTACCTACATTCAGATTCGACTGTTCACCGCAAAAGAGATTGAAGCAATGAAACAATTTGCCTATGCCAACTATACTTTGAACGACTTCAAAAAACTGTCCCAAATTTTGGGAGGCTTTATGTTTGTTGAGAACTGTAATGTACAATAAATTGTGTTTTTTATGTTTTTGTCTTGTAATTTAATTATTTATCCTCAAAATCATTTTTCATTTAGTATTGGTGTTAACAGTATGAGTTGGAATAATAGTTTTTCAATAAATTTAATCTTAAAACTTCACAATAAATTGGGACTTTTTCATTTGTTCTAGAAGAAAAGTCCCAAAAAATTTCACTAACAATTATAGAATCCCAAAATTTACCAAACTTGCAGAATTTGGACGTAGACTCACAAATATCTCATTTTGAGTGAACTCTGCATAATGGTAGAAGGAAATTTCACATAGGATAAAGATCTGATACCAAAAAAATAGATCTTGTAGAATATCGTAGAAATGGAAATCAATGGAAAAATAATTAACTACAAAGAGAAGAATACGATAAATTACCCGATATGCTTCTTTCATTACTAGGTTATGTAGAAACCTTCAAAAATTCTTGCATCATTATTGATGAATGCACTGTAGAAAATGAACGTACAGAAATTGAATGAAATTCTAAGAAATTTTGAGATTTTTAAGCAAGATTTCTCATCAAATACATAAAGAAAAAATTTATTTCTTTGTAACTGTATTGTTTTGGACCAGGACATAAATTTAAAAGAAATGGACCAAAAATTTCCTTTTGGAGGACTAATTGGATACGGAAAGTCCTGTATGGATTATATTTTTTTGCAAAGTCCAAAATTTTTAGACTACATGCAATTCTACATGACTCTGCTGGATCTGTGAAATCTACTTCGACAAAAGGACCTGGGTATTTTTATCTCGCATCTAGTCTCCCCAGTTCATGTTTTCTTGGTCACGTGACTGGAATATTTTTCTGTTTATATGTTAAAATATTTGCAATATAGTGAAAACAATTTAGTGAAAGAGTTAGGAGTTTATAAGGATGGACAAACTGTAGGATATTCCTTTCTTCCTCCCAAAAAATTCGAACCAACATCCCAAATTTTTTGGTGTACACAGCATCTTCATGGAATCAACTGGAGCTGTGGTTACGAAAAATATACTGAGCTTGAAAAAACATTCAACGATCTAGAAGCCACAGAAACGGAATTTTTTGCAAAAGGTTATGAAAAATGTAAAATTCTGTCAGAATTTTCGCAAACAAAGATTATTAATTTGGATGACTACGCTTGCCCTAAAGTTCAGTTTTTGATATTCAAAGATGAAGAATATGATTGAAGGTGTAGCAACTACCCATTTCGTCAAGCAAAAACTCTTCACTGAGCAGAAAGAAAAGCATTTGCATACGGAACATGGACTCGATGTTTTTTTAACTAATTGTAAATTATATTAATCTTAATCTATTACCAATTTCAATATTTAATTAAATTTCATTGTCAACTTTTTCTTTTTTGAGTTGAGATGGTCGATCAATGTGACAAGCCTGTAAATTTAGGAAAAATTTTGTTTTTGATGAAGAAAATCATGAACAAAAATCATGGAAATTGTTTGGACGTACATGTAATAGGTCTCTTTTAGTTTTTTTGTGCCAATTTTTTGTTATAGTTTTGATGCTAGTATGTGCAATCGTTCGAATTATGTTATCCACAACACGTGAAAAAACACTAATTTGGGTAGCTATCTTATCAAGTACAGTCGTTTATATTCTAGCCTCTCCAAAGCTATGGATAAAATAATATCTACCAAAGAATGAGTTTTTATTTCCCTAGTTGGACCCAGTGGATCTGGAAAAACTCATCCTAATTTTGATTCATCAAAAATGGGTACTTTTCAACCAGCATTCGACAAACTTTTTTGTTTTTATCAACATTATCAACCTCTTTATAGTCAAATGCAAAGAAAAAACCTTAAATTTATCCAAGGAGTAGAGTTTGACTTGATTGAAAATCTCCCCAATAATAGAATTAAGTATTTGCTTATATTTGATGATTCTTGTGAAGAAATTTCAAACTCCAAACAATTTGTAAAAATTGATACTGCTGGGAGACACAGGGGGCTGAATACAATATACATCAAACACAATTTATTTCATCAAAGCAAGATAGGAAGAGATTTAGAGTTACAAAACACACACATAGTCTTGTTCAAGTCGCCGAGGGATGTTTTACAAATCAATACATTAAGTCAACAACTAGGTCTAGGATCTCAATTGAAAGAGTGGTATCAAGATGCATTATCCGTTCCTTATGGCCATTTACTTATTGATTTAACCCCAAAAACAGTTGATTCACTTAGGTATTGCCCTAATAGTGGCTCAGTTCCAACAAAATTTTTCTTACCAGCTGGAATAGAGACAAAGTTTTTGGACAATGAGTACACAATACGTCTCTATTCTCCCAATATTTCAAAAACTTTCCCTAAGTCTTCGAAAACAAGTCATTTTCAATCGCCCAGTAGATTTCATTCAGTTTCTGAGCGAGTGTTTAGTAAACCTATTAGAAGAAGAGCTTCGAGATCTTCGGAAAGAAATTTCAAAACTAACACAAAAAAGAACTCCTCTACACAAAAGAAGAATTATTTTAAGTTCAACTAAAGGGTTACAAATGATATCTATCATCAGCCTTTTGTCATTAAACGATTGAGATAGTGTGAAACAGTTTGTTTCAATTCTGTACTCAGTTTATCAATCACAAAGTATTTTTCCAAGAAAACAAAAATTGGAACAAAAAGAAGAAAAAGAGGAGATTGTACCAAAAATTTTTGATTCTGTTTACAGTGCTGTAAATGCGAGGTTGAAAACGAGCAACAATAAGCATATTATTGATTTAATTTTGAATTCTCCTAGAATTAAACTCAGCCAGTCAGACAAAATTATATTAGATAATCGAGATACAAAAGAATCTATTGTAGACTTTGTGTGTGCTCTAAAGCAAAAAAATAGCAAATTTCCAGATATTTACTTTACTACTTTGGAAGCAACTCAACTTCCTTCTTAAATTGCAAAGAAAAAACCTTAAATTTATCCAAGGCGTAGATTTATCCAAGGAATACGAGACTACATATTCCATTGAGATAGTGATCGAGAAGTTGTCTTTTTGTTTTTACATCTGGAAATTCTTTTGTGCATGGACTTTTTCCTTTTTAAAATAAGTTTGCAATTGAATTTTTACAAAAAATTTTTTGTCCGCGAGGTTCAGATAGTGGTGATATTGAAAATGGAAGTGCAGAGTTTTCTGAGTTATCTTCATTTTGGATCAATTTCAACAAGAATACCAAAGCAAAAGATACAGGAACTTGGATCCCTTTCAAAATCTGAAAAAGTAAGACTAAACAGATTGTATTCTAGGGGCAGAGCTGCGTACGGTTCTATTCAAAACTTGAGTAAAGCGAGTGGTTTATCAAAAAAGAAAGTAGAGCGTTTTCACAAACCAAGACATCGTATACAAAATTTGGTTCACCAATCAGGTCTTTCCGAAGAATTCAAGCGTTTTCTAAATATATCAATGAAATCTGGTGTATGGACTTGGCTTTTGTAGACAAGTTAGCTAGTCAAAACAATGAAGTCAAGTATTTATTAGGTGCTGTAGAAATTTTTTTGAGATTTGTCAGAGTTGAAACAAAGAAAACAAAGACACTTTACAAGCTTTGAGAAAACTGATTTCTCGAAAAAACACTCCTGAAAAATTTTAGGAACAGAATATGGGGGAACTTTTAAAAAAATTTGCAAGGAGAGAGAGATTGAAGTTTACTCAACAATGAGTGAAACAAAAGCTGCATTTGCAGAGAGAGCAATTCAGTCTTTAAAACATATAATATATCGTTACATTGAAGATCATAGTAAAAAGTTTGTTCACAAATTGCAGCAATTTGTTTCTACATTGAACTGCCCAGAGATGTGAAAAACAGTGATTTTCTATCAATGTTGTATAACAAATCATTCAAGAAATATACTAAACCAAAATTCAAAATTGGTGATAGAGTTAGAATTTCGAAAAAGGATATTTCGTTCCGAAAAGGATACAAGCCACAGTTTACAGATGAAATTTTTGAAATTTCGGCAATATCTACAAAACACCTCCTACATACATCATCAAAGATCTCAAAAAAGAAAAAAATATTTTGGAAAATTTTATGAAAAAGAGCTGAGAAAATGTTAAGATTAGTGGTAAGTCATTTTTTAAATTGAGTTTCTATCGATCAGTTGTCATGGATTCTTTTACTATTAATCTAGTTTCTAATGCTTCTTTTAATTGTTATCCGAATAAATACCGGAACAAATACATCTAAAAGGAGAATGGGAGGTTGCTATTTCAGAAATATTGTACCCTTTTTTGTACCAAAAGTTACAGAGGGGAAGTTTACTTTCATAGATGGACGAGAAAGTCCTGAGGAAAAAAGAAAGATTCAACCGATGCATATTGAACCTGGATGGTATCCAAGTATTGTTGATAAAGTTGTAGCCTTGAATGACAAAGTTCGAAAATGTATAGGTGCACAAAAAAATGAATATAACGGAATTTATGTATCAGTAGATAAGATTACACAAAAAATTGCCATTCATTTACCTGAGGATCAACCAGTGTTTATAATTCAAATTGCTGATATGAGTCACATTTTGGTTGTGATTTAGAACAAAATCAGATGTTATAATGAAAAGAAAAGAGCCACATTATCCTCAGTATTTTTACGACATTATGAGAATACATTCCCTAATGATTTATAGTGATTTCATAGAATATAATAAAGTAAGCGATACAAAAACTACTTTACTGCGTTGTATTCCTTTCATTTACAAACAAAAAAAAATGGAGACATAATATCTACAGGACAGTACACAAATTTTTAATCCTTCACAAATCTACAATTTAAAAAATTATTGAAAAAACTCTTTCCACAGCTTAAAATACTACGGGATACTACGGTTGAAAAAATTCCTTTTGTGTTCGTAGGAATTACACGAGTTGTTCTCTTGTTTCGCAAGATTTCGGATAATCATTTTTGATTTATACTTCACACGAAATGGTTGCTCAAAGTTCAGCTAATTTTCTTATTTTTCGCTGACATGCAAGACAGCGTGGAAGAGGTTTCGGTGCTCTTGCACAAACTCTTGGGAGAACTGCAATTCCCTTTATTAAAAATTATATAGTCCCAGCTGCAAAAAGAATCGGAGCAGATTTATTTGAAATTGCTGCTCCAGAGATTGGAGAAGTTGTCAGTGGACGAAAAAACTCAAAACATTTGCAAAAGATGTTGGAACGAAAACAGTTCAAGAACAGTTGAGAGGTGGAAAAAAGAAATCCAAGCGTAGAACATGAAGAGCCATTTCTCGAAAAGTAGTTCAAAAATCATTCGCTCTTGCAAAGACATTTTTGACAAGATAAAATGAGTGTGAATCAAAGTAGTCATTTTTGGTACGGAGCTTTTACAAATGCTTCTTTGGAGATTTTTGATAAAGTCACAGTTTTAGAAACAATAATTTCATCATACATACAAGAAGTATTTCCCAGTACTTCTCTAAATGAAAGCAGTATTGAGTTTGAATTTGAGACGGACCGTAATCTTTATTTGGATATGCGTGATACCCACCTCAGTTTAAAGCTTCAATTATTCAAAGGAAAATTGCTTGAAGCTTTTAAAAAAGAAAAAGCAGAACATAAAGCAAAATCGGAGGAAGATTCAGATGAGGAACCACAAACCTACTTAACTTATGTAAGCAATCTACTACATTCTCTATTCTCCAATTGTGAAGTTTATTTTAATAATAAAATGCTTTACAACGCCAATGGATTATATCCTCATAAAGCACAAATATCGAACAAATTCAACTCGTCAGCAGTGAGTAAAAAAGGAATACTTGCTTGTCACGGGTATAGTTTTGAAGAATATCCGGAAGCATTTGATATGTATCCTTTCATTGATAGAGCAAATGCTTTAAGATCAGGGATAACTTTTTCACTTTATAGCAGGCTAGCCATTGAATTGTTTACTTGTGAAAAATTATTACTACCAAAAACCGAAGTTCGAATTAAACTAATTCGAGCTGGACCCAATTTTTACATGCTGTCTGATAATCTAAGTGTTAGTCTGAAAATTGTTGATTGTTCACTGTTTACAAGAAGAATTTTAGTAGCTGAACCTAATCATCAATATTTGCAATGGAATCTGGAAAGGGAACCTGCTCATTACAATTAAATGGAAACTATAGCAAGAACCTTTATCATTCCATCTCGTCAAAACCAGTTTATACAGGAAAATGTTTTCAATAATGCCCCAATCAGAAGGATAGCTGTTGCAATGTATACAAATTCGGCTGTTGCGGGATCTTTTCATGAAAACCCTTTCAATTATCATTAACTTCATTTGAGAGATCTTAGAATTATTCGGGGCGGCAGAGCAACTATTTCATTAGATACAACTTGTCCTTGTCGAACTTGTGTTACAACAATGAAAGCAATGCAGTTTAACGAAGATTTTCCAGCACTTCCTATGGAAGATTTTCAAAATCACTATATTCTAGTTTTCGACTTGACTTCACTACAGGATGCCACTGAACACTTGCATTATCCAGAACTTAGTGTAGAAAGCTTGAGATTAGAAATGTTTTTCCAATTTCCCTTGGAGCAAGTAACGGAAGTGATAGTCTTGGGAGAAAGTCTATCAAACATTCATATTGACAAACTCGGAACAGTCGCTAAAAATATGTAATTTTTTTGAGTTTTCAGGTTCCTATAAAAATAGGGTAACTTTTTGGGACTTTTTTTTGTTATTATCTCTGTATTAACTATATTGTTTTTCTGCAGAGCTAAAGCTCCAGAAAAAATAGAGAAGGAATGTTGTTTAGTTGAAAACTCGAGACACTTCTTTAACCTAGACTGAAAAACAGTGTTCAATAAACTTTGCCCAATAGATAAAGCTTGTGTATGGGACTTTGTTGATTCAATTCCTAAATGGGTTTAAGTCATTATTCTTTTTTCTTTTTTATCCTAAAGTACACTATCAAACTATCAATTTCTTTTTTAGCTTTAAATCAGCCTACAATTGCAAAGATGGATAATTTTTCTCTTTTGCAAATTATTGAAAGAATTCCAGAGCTCAGGTTCAAGTACATGGGATCATACCCTTCTGACACAGTACCTCAACTAACAAAATACTCTTTTGCAATTATTAACTCAGCCCCAAGCAATGATAGAGGAGAACACTGGATTATGATTGCTCGACTGGATAAAAGCTACTACTGTGCAGATTCTTTGGGAAGAAAGAGATCAACTTACCCTTTCTTATCAAAAAAATTCCGACGAATGGCTCCTCGAAAGCTACAAAAGATTGATAATTTGTTTGGGTTTTACGCAAATTATTAAGCATTTCTTCTTTTTAAATTCTTCCAGAAGAATTTGAACAGTGTTCATGATGTGCATGTTTTGAATTTTATCAGTAACTTTATGTAAAAGTAAATTTTTTATTTGTAAGTGTAAAATTTTGTATGTGTTTGAATGTAGTGAATGTTTGATTTTTTATGTAATTTAACTTTTTAAATTCCTTAATTTTTTTTAGGAAAAGCATTTTAGCAACTAACCTTTTGATGAAATACGGAGAATGATGATGTAATATGAATGTTGTAGTCCCCCAAATGAAGGAATTAACAATAGAGTAGATAAATTTACGAAAATTGTAACCAACTTCTAGTAAATTGAATAATTTTCTTAAAAGTTTACTTTGAGAAAGATGGAAAAATTATTATACAAAAACATCAGACCCCCCAAAAAATGAGATACTATGTTTTTCTCAATGTAAACTTTTACCGTGGCAGAGCAATTGATAAATTGGGATGATAATTTTTTGGAAAATTTGGAAATTCCAAAGAATTTTTTAAGGATTAAAGACAAAGTGATGAAAGAGAACTGAAATGAATCGTAGCAAGAAATATGACAGAATAAGTAAACCAGTTGAGGTAAAAAAAAGTGAGATAATTATGTGAAAAAAGATAAAATAACTCACAAAATCAATAAGTGTAAGATTAATAATTGTGAAAAAGATTAAGTGGGATATAAAATAATCAACCGTGAGGAGCTCTCAAGATTCCCCTGATATCGCGTGGAGCGAAATAACTAACCTGTCAAAGATAGTCCTCTCTTGACAATTTTCCCCAGATAACCTGAGGGAAAATAAATATCATGAAATAAGAATTTGAAAGATGCTTTCGAGAAAAAAAATTTTCTGTGATATTTTAGCTTATGATCCCATACTCCAAATCGAAACTTAATTTTGTCGAAACTTACCATCTGAAACTTACCATTCAAAAAAAAGTGTTTTTTCAAGATAAAAATGTATTTGCAAAGAAAACTTAAAAAAATTTTAAAAAATTTTCTGAAACTTACCCTCTGAAACTTACCATACCGAATTACTGTAACACAAGACAGCCCTTACATATCACAACACGTAGAAGTTGACTAAGAAACGCAAGTATTGGCAAAATCGAGCTCAAAAAATCTCGGGTACCAAAATTTTTTGGAAAGTTACCATCTTATCATCTGAAACTTTACCGTCTTACCATCTGAAACCTACCATCGTAATACAATAGGAATCCCTTCCCAAATGAGTTCCTAATTACCTACAGTGAATTTCTTATACATAGGGAAATCTATACATGGGAAATTCGGGCGCCGAAAAAATTTTACCATCTGAAACTTACCTTCTGAAACCTCGTATCTTAATACATTGGGAAACCTATTCCCTATCTTAATACATTGGGAAATCTATAGCCTATGTTAATACATAGGGTTAAGACCGGATACTCTATATCCTATGTTAATACATGGGCGTTTAACATCGACTTCCCCGAATGGGAGGGACTTAATGACGAGAGGCTTGACGGAAGAAGTGGCTTCAAACCATAACTGGGTAGCGTCTGCGTTAAGCCACCTGTTCAAATTGGACTGAACATTGTTTTTTTTTCGTATCGCAGATGCTTAGACCCGCCGCGGGGAGGAGAACGCAAAACACACTGCTGAGGATAAACATCTCGATCCAGTTGTCGGTAACCGAAGGATTGTTCTTCAATTTTGCGTCAGTCGAAGAGACTACTCTGGCCCACAGGTTGCGACACCTGACAGGAACGTGCTTTCTAGTTGGGATCGAAAACTTCTCTATGTCTGTGACCGGAGCCATCGCACTTCGATTCCTGATGCTTGTGGGACTTGACCAACCCCGAAGCACAAACTCCTACCTGCAACAGACAGACGGGGCACCCCATGCGGGGTTCAATAGCAGAATGAGAAGCCCAGTTTAAATCAAAAGAAGGAGAAGCACTGTTAAAATCAACATTAGAAACATCATTAGAAACAACATTAGAAAGATTAGCATTGACAGAATTGGAGTTTGAAGGCAAACTGTAGCTTGGCGCTGAGTCTAAATTGAGAGCGTCTATGTTCTGGGTGAGTCTAGTGTGCGGGATGGCTGCTTGAACGTCTATCGTGAGGTCCCCCATGCCTTAAGTAAAGCTGCTATGAGACTGAACTGGAGCTCGCTCCACCAGCAAATCCGTTGGTAGCTGATTGTTCCGCCATAACACGCGCTTATCGTCTTGCACGCGAATGTGGCGAAGGGAAGACCATTATTGGTTGCAAAGCTTCCACTCGACCAGGATCTGCGGGTCGTTTGTGTCCAGTACCCGGGTCGCTGTTAATCCCGTAAACCAGGTGGAATTTTGCTCCACGGGTTGTTTGTGCCAGACATCTAGAGACACCAAAACTGACTCAAAATACCGTGGACTTGGATGGGAGTGTCGACCAATGTTTATCACAATGTTTGGAGAGTGGAAACTTAACCAATCAGTAAATTTGTCAATTAGTTTTCACCAACCATGCCTCGCGGGCTCATCACTGAATTTATTTAATAAGTTTATCACTAAAATTAGGCTAAACGCAAATTAAAAAACATGTTTTAAAAACTTGTTATTCGCAACCCTGTAATTGGGAGCTCTCAGAGTACTCTCAAGCATTAAGAATCTTGTCTCCAAATGTGACGGCTCAAATCTTTGTAGTTTTCGAGATATGACGTTTTTTGTAATTTTTCAGAAAACTTGGACGAAATCTTTTATTGAAAAACAACGTTGATCAATGTTGAATTAGGATTACTTTCGAGCTATCGCTCATCATCAGCATCTTCAAACAAAAAAAATATTGAGCTTGAAAAAAGTAACAAATTCAGTCAAATTAAGAGAAGAAAAAAAAACAAAAAAAAACACAAAAATCTATTCTGAGGCGGAAAGTATCCACACATACAGAACCAGTTACATCATAGCTTGACGGTGAGGTGGAGCCTGCGATACTCTTCCTTGGTATTCAGAGAAGATTTGAGTTTTTCAATATAGAGAGCTTCCAGGGTCTCCAGCTTTATGATGATGATGCTTTATCCTGATGATGCACAAAATGTGCGAAAACGTTGAATTAAGATTTTAAATTTCTTATATCTCCAGCTTTACCTTGTCACTACTTCGGTCAAGGATGGACGCTTCGTAAGCCTGCATCCCGCAACAATCCTGAAAATGTCTGGCAACTGGAGCGGAAGACATCAAATGCTCAGAAAGTTGTGTTTTGAAGTGTCCAGCCGTCTGGCCGACATAGCGGGCTTGACAACCCGAACACTCAACTTGACAAACAACACGACTCTTCTCAAAGTTTCAAATTCTCAACCATGTAGGTGGGTGAGGGCTATCAGAGTACTCACAGGGGTTGCCAACCTTGCCTCCAATTATGACTGCTCAAATCCTTGTAGTTTCCGAGATATGACGTTTTTGGTGTTTTTTTTTTCAAATAAACTTGAAGTAAATTTTTTTCAAAATTTCAATAAACCTGAATTATTATTTTTCTTCAAAAATTGATTTTCTCTACCCTGTAGTTGGGTGCAGTCAGGGTAATCTGAGGGATTGCGAATATTCTTGCCTCCAAATATGAGTACTCGAATATTTGCAGTTTTCGATTTAGGATGTTTTTGGGATTTGACAGAAAATTGGAGTTAGAAAAAAGTTTATAAAATTTGAAATTACCACAACCCTGTAATTGGGTGCCGTCAGAGCGCACTAAAAACCTGCAGATCTGCTTCCAATGTATGTGGTTTTTTTCATGAAATGTCAAAAATTCGAAGCACCGGAGGTTCGTTGCACGCTAGTACATACTAAGTCGTAAGCGTTGGTTAACAGAAAATTTGAAAAAATTTGACGCCTTTCTCCTTTATATAAACTACCGATATTTTAGAATAGTGATGATACTTTTTGCAACTGTAGTCAGTCGTCCAATTCGACTGTTTTATTCCAGAAGTTATGTCTATTCCTCCTATGAACCCAGACGACAAAGGCACTTGGCAACAAAACTACGCAAGATCTCACCAACTGCTATGGGTCTTATGCCACCATCTTTTTTCTTCGGCGCAAGAAGACTGGCTCCGCATAAGTAGGGAGCAATGGAGGTAGGAGTCTCACCACGAGCAAGAAGATTGACAACGTCGAGAACGGCAGAGATGGCCTGATCGCCGTAAGCGGATCAAGGGCAAAGAAAAGCATTAGACAAGTGTGTGGCATAAAATTTGGAGATACCTGCTGCAGAGTCTTTTGGAAAACTCTTAACACAATTGATCAGTGTTTCTCGGGAAATGCTGTACGGGATAAGATCTAGAGGAGACTCGGGAGACAGCACGGCAGTGACTGCAAGAGGATGTTTTTCTTGCAGGACCGATAAAGCCGCGTCATCAAAGCACAAACTCTTGAAAATGTCTGTCAAAAAACTTTTGAGCTTCCTCGAGTTACTTTACAAGAAAAAGGAAAAAAATTCCATTTGATTTTCTTATTGATGAAATAGATGTTGACTCTTACTTTTTTCATAATTTTTTGGACGTTTTTTTTTGTACAAAATAGATTAATCCAACTAAGTACAGGTCTCTTCAGAGAAACTTACACAATCAAAGAGTTTACTTTTGATCCACATATTGCGCATCAAAGTTTCGGCTGAATTAAACCTCACAAGGAAAAAAATTTTGTTTATTCTCGAAATCTTGAATTTAATCAAAAAATCGTACGATAATATATCAAAGACTTTTTTTATTCCCTTTCCAATACCCAAATTTGTAAAAAACTCCCCAGCAAAGTTCTTTATCTCTTCATTTCTTTAAAGATTTTCAAAGTTCAAAATCTTGCTTGATTCGGTTTGGAATTAGATTTGCAGAGATTTGCTTTGAAAAATTCATCAACTTTGAGTTATTCTCCCAAATTTACATAAAAATTAAAGAACTTGATTATCTACTCATAAATCAGCTATTTTCCATTGATTACATACAAAAAATTCAACTAATTTGATGAAAAAAATTGCAGAGATGTTGCTTTTATTAATTTTCTTTCTTTTTGTTACTTATATTTCTTAGTTTTACATCAAACAACTTTTGTTCCTTTAATTTTGCCATTGCGTTTGTGTATATTCTTACTTTTTTGGAAGGTATAAGTTCTTAAAAGCGTCTTCTGATTGGATAACTAGAACAAAAAAGAACATTTTTGTGATTGGAAACGACAATACCCAAAATGGAGCTTTGTTTCCGATTGGACACGACTTTTATCAAAGAACGCCATAAAAAGAAGCTGAAATCTGATTGGACACGACTACAACCCAAATAACGAAAATCAATTCTGATTGGTCAAACCCACACATTCGAGTTGAAGGTATCCCTAACTCTTAACCAAAAATCATTTTATTTTCAACTTAACTACCGTCAACTACGTCCTCTCTCAGCTCTAAATACCTTAATTTCAACTTACTTCCGTCAGCTATCCCTCTCTCAGCTTTTTCTTGTTTTTACTCTTTTACTAATTTATTGCTCAAAATAATCTTCTCAGTGCATAACAGCAATCTAATGTACTCTGTAGGTTTTTCGCCTGATCTAGTACAAATTCAAGTGCGAGAAACAGTCTCTGGAGTTTTTCTGGCACGAAAGGATATCCCAATCCAATTAACCAACTTCTAGTAAATTGAATAATTTTCTTAAAAGTTTACTTTGAGAAAGATGGAAAAATTATTATACAAAAACATCAGACCCCCAAAAAAATGAGATACTATGTTTTTCTCAATGTAAACTTTTACCGTGGCAGAGCAATTGATAAATTGGGATGATAATTTTTTGGAAAATTTGGAAATTCCAAAGAATTTTTTAAGGATTAAAGACAAAGTGATGAAAGAGAACTGAATTGAATCGTAGCAAGAAATATGACAGAATAAGTAAACCAGTTGAGGTAAAAAAAAAGTGAGATAATTATGTGAAAAAAGATAAAATAACTCACAAAATCAATAAGTGTAAGATTAATAATTGTGAAAAAGATTAAGTGGGATATAAAATAATCAACCGTGAGGAGCTCTCAAGATTCCCCTGATATTGCGTGGAGCGAAATAACTAACCTGTCAAAGATAGTCCTCTCTTGACAATTTTCCCCAGATAACCTGAGGGAAAATAAATATCATGAAATAAGAATTTGAAAGATGCTTTCGAGAAAAAAAATTTTCTGTGATATTTTAGCTTATGATCCCATACTCCAAATCGAAACTTAATTTTGTCGAAACTTACCATCTGAAACTTACCATTCAAAAAAAAGTGTTTTTTCAAGATAAAAATGTATTTGCAAAGAAAACTTAAAAAAATTTTAAAAAATTTTCTGAAAGTTACCCTCTGAAACTTACCATACCGAATTACTGTAACACAAGACAGCCCTTACATATCACAAACCGTAGAAGTTGACTAAGAAACGCAAGTATTGGCAAAATCGAGCTCAAAAAATCTCGGGTACCAAAATTTTTTGGAAAGTTACCATCTTATCATCTGAAACTTTACCGTCTTACCATCTGAAACCTACCATCGTAATACAATAGGAATCCCTTCCCTAATGAGTTCCTAATTACCTACAGTGAATTTCTTATACATAGGGAAATCTATACATGGGAAATTCGGGCGCCGAAAAAATTTTACCATCTGAAATTTACCATCTGAAACCTCGTATCTTAATACATTGGGAAACCTATTCCCTATCTTAATACATTGGGAAATCTATAGCCTATGTTAATACATAGGGTTAAGACCGGATACTCTATATCCTATGTTAATACATGGGAGTTTAACATCGACTTCCCCGAATGGGAGGGACTTAATGACGAGATGCTTGACGGAAGAAGTGGCTTCAAACCATAACTGGGTAGCGTCTGCGTTAAGCCACCTGTTCAAAATGGACTGAACATTGTTTTTTTTTTCGTATCGCAGATGCTTAGACCCGCCGCGGGGAGGAGAACGCAAAACACACTGCTGAGGATAAACATCTCGATCCAGTTGTCGGTAACCGAAGGATTGTTCTTCAATTTTGCGTAAGTCGAAGAGACTACTCTGGCCCACAGGTTGCGACACCTGACAGGAACGTGCTTTCTAGTTGGGATCGAAAACTTCTCTATGTCTGTGACCGGAGCCATCGCACTTCGATTCCTGATCCTTGTGGGACTTGACCAACCCCGAAGCACAAACTCCTACCTGCAACAGACAGACGGGGCACCCCATGCGGGGTTCAATAGCAGAATGAGAAGCCCAGTTTAAATCAAAAGAAGGAGAAGCACTGTTAAAATCAACATTAGAAACATCATTAGAAACAACATTAGAAAGATTAGCATTGACAGAATTGGAGTTTGAAGGCAAACTGTAGCTTGGCGCTGAGTCTAAATTGAGAGCGTCTATGTTCTGGGTGAGTCTAGTGTGCGGGATGGCTGCTTGAACGTCTATCGTGAGGTCCCCCATGCCTTAAGTAAAGCTGCTATGAGACTGAACTGGAGCTCGCTCCACCAGCAAATCCGTTGGTAGCTGATTGTTCCGCCATAACACGCGCTTATCGTCTTGCACGCGAACGTGGCGAAGGGAAGACCATTATTGGTTGCAAAGCTTCCACTCGACCATGAAAAATTGGACGAAATCTTTTATTGAAAAACAACGTTGATCAATATTGAATTAGGATTAGTTTCGAGCTATCGCTCATAATCAGCATCTTCAAACCCAAAAATTTTGAGCTTGAAAAAAGCACCAAATCCAGTCAAAAGAAGAAACGAAAAAACAAACATAACAAACACAAAAAAATCTATTCTGAGGCGGAAAGTATCCACACATACAGAACAAGTTACATCATAGCTTGACGGTGAGGTGGAGCCTGCGATACTCTTCCTTGGTATTCAGAGAAGATTTGAGTTTTTCAATTTGGAGAGCTTCCAGGATCTCCAGCTTTATGATGATGATGCTTTATCCTGATGATGCACTTTTTTCATAATTTTTTGGACGTTTTTTTTTGTACAAAATAGATTAATCCAACTAAGTAAAGGTCTCTTCAGAGAAACTTACACAATCAAAGAGTTTACTTTTGATCCACATATTGCGTATCAAAGTTTCGGCTGAATTAAACCGCACAAGGAAAAAATTTTTGTTTATTCTCGAAAATTTGAATCAAAAAGTCGTACGATAATATATCAAAGACTTTTTTTATTCCCTATCCAATACCCAAATTTGTAAAAACTCCCCAGCAAAGTTCTTTATTTCTTCATTTCTTTAAAGATTTTCAAAGTTCATAATCTTGCTTGATTCGGTTTGGAATTAGATTTGCAGAGATTTGCTTTGAAAAATTCATCAACTTTGAGTTATTCTCCCAAATTTACATAAAAATTAAAGAACTTGATTATCTACTCAAAAATCAGCTATTTTCCATTGATAACATACAAAAAATTCAACTAATTTGATGAAAAAAATTGCAGAGATGTTGCTTTTATTAATTTTCTTTCTTTTTGTTACTTATATCAGCAATATTTCTTAGTTTTACATCAAACAACTTTTGTTCCTTTAATTTTGCCATTGCGTTTGTGTATATTCTTACTTTTTTGGAAGGTATAAGTTCTTAAAAGCGTCTTCTGATTGGATAAGACAACTAGAACAAAAATGAACATTTTTGTGATTGGAAACGACAATACCCAAAATGGAGCTTTGTTTCCGATTGGACACGACTTTTATCAAAGAACACCATAAAAAGAAGCTGAAATCTGATTGGACACGACTACAACCCAAATAACGAAAATCAATTCTGATTGGTCAAACCCACACATTCGAGTTGAAGGTACCCCTAACTCTTAACCAAAAATCATTTTATTTTCAACTTAACTACCGTCAACTACCTCCTCTCTCAGCTCTAAATACCTTAATTTCAACTTACTTCCGTCAGCTATCCCTCTCTCAGCTTTTTCTTGTTTTTACTCTTTTACTAATTTATTGCTCAAAATAATCTTCTCAGTGCATTACAGCAATCTAATGTACTCTGTAGATTTTTCGCCTGATCAAATTCAAGTGCGAGAAACAGTCTCTGGAGTTTTTCTGGCACAAAAGGATATCCCAATCCAAGTTTGGCTAATGGTGGAAGTGATGCAAAGGTATTTCAACGAACAGCATATGATGCAAGTTCCCATCACAGAGAACCAACTTGGAACAATGCAAATGATGGAGAAGTTTCTGATCATGTGGGAATGAACTACCCCGAGATTCCTGACTCAAGATTTGTAGCTCAACCAGTCGAGGTTTTCCTCTTTCCGTGGGAGGCAGCAGGATCAGCCGAAAACCCCATCACTATAGATGAAGATGAGGGTTTCTCAGAAACAATGACGCCTCAAAACACTCCTCCACAACAACCACCAGCAATGGAACCTCGTCTAGCTCTGCGTTCTATAGAAAACCTCCAGAACTCTTCTGCTGGTCGACAGCTCTTTGATTAAATGTTTTTGTAAATAAATGTTGTTTGGTATTATTTTTATTTTCTTGTAATTAATTAATTTCTTCAATTTCGTTTTAATTATGAGAATAGATGAGAGGTTCAGGGTAAACCATTGAAAAACAAGTAAAACCTAATTTAGTGCTCCGAACTTGCACATATGTAAAAAAAAACTCGAATAATTTTAACACAAAACACTAGAAAAATTGAAAAATTGTACACAAGTTAAAAATTACCTTCTGGTTTTTGCATCTTGTCAAAAAAACTCAAATACTTTTCGCACTTTGTAGAAAAAATTGAAACACTTTTCGCATTTTGTCGAAAAAGTGAAACACTTTTCGCATTTGTAGGAAAAAAGTGAAACAGTTTTTGCATCATGTTAAAAAAAGTTGAAACATTTTTCGCATTTTATCGAAAAAAGTAAAACAATTTTCGCATTTTGTCGAAAAAAAAGAAACACTTTTCGCATCTTGTCAAAAAAAAATGAAACTCTTTTCACATTTTATCGAAAAAAGTAAAACATTTTTTGCTTTTTATCGAAAAAAGTAAAACACTTTTTGCATTTTGTCGAAAAAAGTGAAACACTTTTCACATTTGTAGGAAAAAAATAAAACACTTCTCGCATCTTGTTAAAAAAAGTGAAACAATTTTTGCGCCTTGTCAAATAAATTGAAACACTTTTCGCATTTTGTCAAAAAAAATTGATACACTTTTCGCATTTTGTCAAAAAAATTGAAACATTTTTTACAATTTTCTTAAAAAATCGAAACCTTTTTAGCAACTTCTTAAAAATCAAAAGAAATATTACATCTTTCTTGCATGTTTGAAAAAATTTTTGCAGAATTTTTGACAACGGTGAGTTTTTTTGTCAGTTTTTTGGCATTTTCGTAAACATATGAGAGAAAATAGATGGATTATCAAAAGATTTTTATTGAAAAATTCACATGATCACTATTTACAAATCGATAACCATCAATAAAACAGTCAACTATTTTTAACAAATCATGTTCATATTTTGAGTTTGGTACTTTACGAACTCTTTCTAGAAAAGCTGAACCAATAGTTTGTGTGGAAGCTAGTTTCTGGTTAGAACATAAAAAGTGACGTTTGAATTTTTTGCGTAACCGTCTTTTCTTTGCAACACTTGGCATTTTTTCTGCTCCTTTCCATTTCAAGTTGTGATGAAAACTTCGCCAGTTGATGAAATAACATTCAAATAAAATCTGTATTTGTACAGAGTGTAAAGGCAATCGATAATTTGGTATGTGAAATGAAAATTACCCAATCGTTGTAAAGTTTTATCGAAAGATGAACCAGTCAGAATTATGTGGAACTTACAATTTTCCAAAGAACAGTAAGATTTGTGGGTAGAGACACAAAAATAATTAGTTACTATATATTTTTCGTACAAATCACTGGAAACGGAAATAAATAGCGATTTTTGACGATAATCTGAATAAAAGCTGGGAAAAGCTTGACACATAGCTGCAGCCATCTGGAACAATGATTTTTGCTGAGAATTGTGGATTTATATAGGAGCACTAACACCTACACAATTCCATATTTGGAAGTTTCACTCAAAAAATCCAATTATAGTTCTATTTCCTTTTATGGTTAAGTGAATGACTCATATTGTTTACTTCCAATTTCATTTAATATCAAAATCATTTCTCCCACTTCTCTTCATCTGATCAGTTTATTCTTCAAAAATATACTCAAGAAAAGTCACTAGTCCCAACTATATTGAATTCTCAAAAAATCAAACAAAAAATTGGGAGATTTGCTTGGTCTCAAAAATCTTACAAAGGGAAAATACATTTCGAACCCTGCTTTCAACTATTCAAGAAAAATGAGTTGGGACAACTCGAAAAAAGACAGCAAGTCTATCTTGGTGAAAAAGAAGGAGAAGCAATCTCGGCAATTAGAATTACAGTTATTCACAATGCTGAAAACCTTGGACTCGTTCCTATATTGGAACTCACTTCTGAAAAGAATTCAACTATGGATCAGGAGCTTGCCAACTGCAACAAAGTGTATGACATAGCAACCTACAATAGAAGACAAGTTTGTGTCACGATCAAGAAGTGCAATATTAGCAAACCTGCCTACATTCAGATTCGACTGTTCACCGCAAAAGAGATTGAAGCAATGAAACAATTTGCCTATGTCAACTATACTTTGAACGACTTCAAAAAACTGTCCCAAATTTTGGGAGGCTTTATGTTTGTTGAGAACTGTAATGTACAATAAATTGTGTTTTTTATGTTTTTGTCTTGTAATTTAATTATTTATCCTCAAAATCATTTTTCATTTAGTATTGGTGTTAACAGTATGAGTTGGAATAGTAGTTTTTCAAGAAATTTAATCTTAAAACTTCACAATAACTTGGGACTTTTTCATTTGTTCTAGAAGAAAAGTCCCAAAAAATTTCACTAACAATTATAGAATCCCAAAATTTACCAAACTTGCAGAATTTGGACGTAGACTCACAAATATCTCATTTTGAGTGAACTCTGCATAATGGTAGAAGGAAATTTCACATAGGATAAAGATCTGATACCAAAAAAATAGATCTTGTAGAATATCTTAGAAACGGAAATCTATGGAAAAATAATTAACTACAAAGAGAAGAATACAATAAATTACTCGATATGCTTCCTTCATTACTAGGTTATGTAGAAACCTTCAAAAATTCTTGCATCATTATTGACGAATGCACTGTAGAAAATGAACGTACAGAAATTGAATGAAATTCTAAGAAATTTTGAGATTATTAAGCAAGATTTCTCATCAAATACATAAAGAAAAAACTTATTTCTTTGTAACTGTATTGTTTTGGACCCGGACATAAATTTAAAAGAAATGGACTAAAAGTTTCCTTTTGGAGGACTAATTGGATACGGAAAGTCCTGTATGGATTATATTTTTTTGCAAAGTCCAAAATTTTTAGACTACATGCAATTCTACATGACTCTGCTGGATCTGTGAAATCTACTTCGACAAAAGGACCTGGGTATTATTATCTCGCATCTAGTCTCCCCAGTTCATGTTTTCTTGCAATATAGTGAAAACAATTTAGTGAAAGAGTTAGGAGTTTATAAGGATGGACAAACTGTAGGATATTCCTTTCTTCCTCCCAAAAAATTTGAACCAATATCCCAAATTTTTTGGTGTACACAGCATCTTCATGGAATCAACTGGAGCTGTGGTTACGAAAAATATACTGAACTTGAAAAAACATTCAACAATCTAGAAGCCACAGAAACGGAATTTTTTGCAAAAGGTTATGAAAAATGTAAGATTCTGTCAGAATTTTTGCAAACAAAGATTATTAATTTGGATGACTACGCTTGCCCTAAAGTTCAGTTTTTGATATTCAAAGATGAAGAATATGATTGAAGGTGTAGCAACTACCCATTTCGTCAAGCAAAAACTCTTCACTGAGCAGAAAGAAAAGCATTTGCATACGGAACATGGACTCGATGTTTTTTTAACTAATTGTAAATTATATTAATCTTAATCTATTACCAATTTCAATATTTAATTAAATTTCATTGTCAACTTTTTCTTTTTTGAGTTGAGATGGTCGATCAATGTGACAAGCCTGTAAATTTAGGAAAATTTGTTTTTGATGAAGAAAATCATGAACGAAAATCATGGAAATTGTTTGGACGTACATGTAATAGATCTCTTTTAGTTTTTTTGTGCCAATTTTTTGTTATAGTTTTGATGCTAGTATGTGCAATCGTTCGAATTATGTTATCCACAACACGTGAAAAAACACTAATTTGGGTCGTTTATATTCTCTCCAAAGCTATGGATAAAATAATATCTACCAAAGAATGAGTTTTTATTTCCCTAGTTGGACCAAGTGGATCTGGAAAAACTCATCTTAATTTTGATTGATCAAAAATGGGTACTTTTCAACCAGCATTCGACAAATTTTTTATTTTTATCAACATTATCAACCTCTTTATAGTCAAATGCAAAGAAAAAACCTTAAATTTATCCAAGGAGTAGAGTTTGACTTGATTGAAAATCTCCCCAATAAGAGAATTAAGTATTTGCTTATATTTGATGATTCTTGTGAAGAAATTTCAAACTCCAAACAATTTGTAAAAATTGATACTGCTGGGAGACACAGGGGGCTGAATACAATATACATCAAACACAATTTATTTCATCAAAGCAAGATAGGAAGAGATTTAGAGTTACAAAACACACACATAGTCTTGTTCAAGTCGCCAAGGGATGTTTTACAAATCAATACATTAAGTCAACAACTAGGTCTAGGATCTCAATTGAAAGAGTGGTATCAAGATGCATTATCCGTTCCTTATGGTCATTTACTTATTAATTTAACCCCAAAAACAGTTGATTCACTTAGATATTGCCCTAATAGTGGCTCAGTTCCAACAAAATTTTACTTACCAGCTGGAATAGAGACAAAGTTTTTGGACAATGAGTACACAATACGTCTCTATTCTCCCAATATTTCAAAAACTTTCCCTAAGTCTTCGAAAACAAGTCATTTTCAATCGCCCAGTAGATTTCATTCAGTTTCTGAGCGAGTGTTTAGTAAACCTATTAGAAGAAGAGCTTCGAGATCTTCGGAAAGAAATTTCAGAACTAACACAAAAAAGAACTCCTCTACACAAAAGAAGAATTATTTTAAGTTCAACTAAAGGGTTACAATTGATATCTATCATCAGCCCTTTTGTCATTAAACGATTGAGATAGTGTGAAACAGTTTGTTTCAATTCCGTACTCAGTTTATCAATCACAAAGTACTTTTCCAAGAAAACAAAAATTGGAACAAAACGAAGAAAAAGAGGAGATTGTACCAAAAATTTTTGATTCTGTTTACAGTGCTGTAAATGCGAGGTTGAAAACGAGCAACAATAAGCATATTATTGATTTAATTTTGAATTCTCCTAGAATTAAACTCAGCCAGTCAGACAATATCATATTAGATAATCGAGATACAAAAGAATCTATTGTAGACTTTGTGTGTGCTCTAAAGCGAAAAAATAGCGATTTTCCAGATATTTACTTTACTACTTTGGAAGCAACTCAACTTCTTTCTTAAATTGCAAAGAAAAAACCTTAAATTTATCCAAGGAGTAGATTTATCCAAGGAATACGAGACTACATATTCCATTGAGATAGTGATCGAGAAGTTGTCTTTTTGTTTTTACATCTGGAAATTCTTTTGTGCATGGACTTTTTCCTTTTTAAAATAAGTTTGCAATTAAATTTTTACAAAATTTTTTTTGTCCGCGAGGTTCAGATAGTGGTGATATTGAAAATGAAAGTGCAGAGTTTTCTGAGTTATCTTCATTTTGTATCAATTTCAACAAGAATACCAAAGCAAAAGATACAGGAACTTGGATCCCTTCCAAAATCTGAAAACGTAAGACTAAACAGATTGTATTCTAGGGGCAGAGCTGCGTACGGTTCTATTCAAAACTTGAGTAAAGCGAGTGGTTTATCAAAAAAGAAAGTAGAGTGTTTTTACAAACCAAGACATCGTATACAAAATTTGGTTCACCAATCAGGTCTTTCCGAAGAATTCAAGCGTTTTCTAAATATATCAATGAAATCTGGTGTATGGACTTGGCTTTTGTAGACAAGTTAGCTAGTCAAAACAATGAAGTCAAGTATTTATTAGGTGCTGTAGATATTTTTTTGAGATTTGTCAGAGTTGAAACAAAGAAAACAAAGACACTTTACAAGCTTTGAGAAAACTGATTTCTCGAAAAAACACTCCTGAAAAATTTTAGGAACAGAATATGGGGGAACTTTTAAAAAACTTTGCAAGGAGAGAGAGATTGAAGTTTACTCAACAATGAGTGAAACAAAAGCTGGATTTGCAGAGAGAGCAATTGAGTCTTTAAAACATATAATATATCGTTACATTGAAGATCATAGTAAAAAGTTTGTTCACAAATTGCAGCAATTTGTTTCTACATTGAACTGCCGCAAGAATCTATCAATTGGAAAATCTCCCAGAGATGTGAAAAACAGTGATTTTCTATCAATGTTGTATAACAAATCATTCAAGAAATATACTAAACCAAAATTCAAAATTGGTGATAGAGTTAGAATTTCGAAAAATGATATTTCGTTCCGAAAAGGATACAAGCCACAGTTTACAGATGAAATTTTTGAAATTTCGGCTTTATCTACAAAACACCTCCTACATACATCATCAAAGATCTCAAAAAAGAAAAAAATATTTGGAAAATTTTATGAAAAAGAGCTGAGAAAATGTTAAGATTAGTGGTAAGTCATTTTTTAAATTGAGTTTCTATCGATCAGTTGTCATGGATTCTTTTACTATTAATCTAGTTTCTAATGCTTCTTTTAATTGTTATCCGAATAAATACCGGAACAAATCCATCTTAAAGGAGAATGGGAGGTTGCTATTTCAGAAATATTGTACCCTTTTTTGTACCAAAACGTTACAGAGGGGAAGTTTACTTTCATAGATGGACGAGAAAGTCCTGAGGAAAAAAGAAAGATTCAACAGATGCATATTGAACCTGGATGGTATCCAAGTATTGTTGATAAAGATGTAGCCATGAATGACAAAGTTCGAAAACGTATAGGTGCACAAAAAAATGAATATAACGGAATTTATGTATCAGAGGATAAGATTACACAAAAAATTGCCATTCATTTACCTGAGGATCAACCAGTGTTTATAAATCAAATTGCTGATATGAGTCACATTTTGGTTGCGATTTAGAACAAAATCAGATGTTATAATGAAAAGAAAAGAGCCACATTATCCTCAGTACTTTTACGACATTATGAGAATACATTCCCTAATGATTTATAGTGATTTCATAGAATATAAAAAAGTAAGCGATACAAAAACGCCTTTACTGCGTTGTATTCCTTTCATTTACAAACAAAAAAAAATGGAGACATAATATCTACAGGACAGTACATAATTTTTTAATCCTGCACAAATCTACAATTTAAAAAATTATTGAAAAAACTCTTTCCACAGCTTAAAATACTATGGGATACTACGGTTGAAAAAATTCCTTTTGTGTCCGTAGGAATTACACGAGTTGTTCTCTTGTTTCGCAAGATTTCGGATAATCATTTTTGATTTATACTTCACACGAAATGGTTGCTCAAAGTTCAGCTAATTTTCTTATTTTTCGCTGACATGCAAGACAGCGTGGAAGAGGTTTTGGTGCTCTTGCACAAACTCTTGGGAGAACTGCAATTCCCTTTATTAAAAATTATATAGTCCCAGCTGCAAAAAGAATCGGAGCAGATTTATTTGAAATTGCTGCTCCAGAAATTTGGTGCTCTTGCACAAACTCTTGGGAGAACTGCAATTCCCTTTATTAAAAATTATATAGTCCCAGCTGCAAAAAGAATCGGAGCAGATTTATTTGAAATTGCTGCTCCAGAGATTGGAGAAGTTGTCAGTGGACGAAAAAACTCAAAACAAGTGCCAAAGATGTTGGAACAAAAACAGTTCAAGAACAGTTGAGAGGTGGAAAAAAGAAATCCAAGCGTAGAACATGAAGAGCCATTTCTCGAAAAAGTAGTTCAAAAATCATTCGTCCTTGCAAAGACATTTTTGACAAGATAAAATGAGTGTGAATAAAAGTAGTCATTTTTGGTACGGAGCTTTTACAAATGCTTCTTTGGAGATTTTTGATAAAGTCACAGTTTTAGAAACAATAACTTCATCATACATACAAGAAGTATTTCCCAGTACTTCTCTAAATGAAAGCAGTATTGAGTTTGAATTTGAGACGGACCGTAATCTTTATTTGGATATGCGTGATACCCATCTCAGTTTAAAGCTTCAATTATTCAAAGGAAAATTGCTTGAAGCTTTTAAAAAAGAAGAAGCAGAACATAAAGCAAAATCGGAGGAAGATTCAGATGAGGAACCACAAACTTACTTAACTTATGTAAACAATCTACTACATTCTCTATTCTCCAATTGTGAAGTTTATTTTAATAATAAAATGGTTTACAACGCCAATGGATTATATCTTCATAAAGCACAAATATCGAACAAATTCAACTCGTCAGCAGTGAGTAAAAAAGGAATACTTGCTTGTCACGGGTATATTTTGAAGAATATCCGGAAGCATTTGATATGTATCCTTTCATTGATAGAGCAAATGCTTTAAGATCAGGGATAACTTTTTCACTTTATAGCAGGCTAGCCATTGAATTGTTTACTTGTGAAAAATTATTACTACCAAAAACCAAAGTTCGAATTAAACTAATTCGAGCTGGACACAATTTTTACATGCTGCCTGATAATCTAAGTGTTAGTCTGAAAATTGTTGATTGTTCACTGTTTACAAGAAGAATTTTAGTAGCTGAACCTAATCATCAATATTTGCAATGGAATCTGGAAAGGGAACCTGCTCATTACAATTACATGGAAACTATAGCAAGAACCTTTATCATTCCATATCGTCAAAACCAGTTTATACAGGAAAATGTTTTCAATAATGCCCCAATCAGAAGGATAGCTGTTGCAATGTATACAAATTTGGCTGTTGCGGGATCTTTTCATGAAAACCCTTTCAATTATCATTAATTTCATTTGAGAGATCTTAGAATTATTCGGGGCGGCAGAGCAACTATTTCATTAGATACAACTTCTCCTTGTCGACCTTGTGTTACAACAATGAAAGCAATGCAGTTTAACGAAGATTTTCCACCACTTCCTATGGAAGATTTTCAAAATCACTATATTCTAGTTTTCGACTTGACTTCACTACAGGATGCCACTGAACACTTGCATTATCCAGAACTTAGTGTAGAAAGCTTGAGATTAGAAATGTTTTTCCAATTTCCCTTGGAGCAAGTAACGGAAGTGATAGTCTTGGGAGAAAGTCTATCAAACATTCATTTTGACAAACTCGGAACAGTCGCTAAAAATATGTAATTTTTTTGAGTTTTCAGGTTCCTATAAAAATAGGGTAACTTTTTGGGACTTTTTTTTGTTATTATCTCTGTATTAACTATATTGTTTTTCTGCAGAGCTAAAGCTCCAGAAAAAATAGAGAAGGAATGTTGTTTAGTTGAAAACTCGAGACACTTCTTTAACCTAGACTGAAAAACAGTGTTCAATAAACTTTGCCCAATAGATAAAGCTTGTGTATGGGACTTTGTTGATTCAATTCCTAAATGTGTTTAATCATTATTCTTTTTTCTTTTTTATCCTAAAGTACACTATCAAACTATCAATTTCTTTTTTAGCTTTAAATCAGCCTACAATTGCAAAGATGGATAATTTTTCTCGTTTGCAAATTATTGAAAGAATTCCAGAGCTCAGGTTCAAGTACATGGGATCATACCCTTCTGACACAGTACCTCAACTAACAAAATACTCTTTTGCAATTATTAACTCAGCCCCAAGCAATGATAGAGGAGAACACTGGATTATGATTGCTCGACTGGATAAAAGCTACTACTTTGCAGATTCTTTGGGAAGAAAGAGATCAACTTACCCTTTCTTATCAAAAAAATTCCGACGAATGGCTCCTCGAAAGCTACAAAAGATTGATAATTTGTTTGGATTTTACGCAATTTATTCAGCATTTCTTCTTTTTAATTTCTTCCAGAAGAATTTGAATAGTGTTCATGATGTGCATGTTTTGAATTTTATCAGTAACTTTATGTAAAAGTAAATTTTTTATTTGTAAGTGTAAAATTTTGTATGTGTTTGAATGTAGTGAATGTTTGATTTTTTATTTAATTTAACTTTTTAAATTCCTTAATTTTTTTTAGGAAAAGCATTTTAGCAACTAACCTTTTGATGAAATACCGAGAATGATGATGGAATATGGATGTTGTAGTCCCCCAAATGAAGGAATTAACATTAGAGTAGATAAATTTACGAAAATTGTATCCAATTTCTAGTAAATTGAATAATTTTCTTAAAAGTTTACTTTGAGAAAGATGGAAAAATTGTTATACAAAAACATCAGACCCCCCAAAAAATGAGATACTATGTTTTTCTCAATGTAAACTTTTACCGTGGCAGAGCAATTGATAAATTGGGATGATAATTTTTTGGAAAATTTGGAAATTCCAAAGAATTTTTTAAGGATTAAAGACAAAGTGATGAAAGAGAACAGAAATGAATCGTAGCAAGAAATATGACAGAATAAGTAAACCAGTTGAGGTAAAAAAAAAAGTGAGATAATTATGTGAAAAAAGATAAAATAACTCATAAAATCAATAAGTGTAAGATTAATAATTGTGAAAAAGATTAAGTGGGATATAAAATAATCAACCGTGAGGAGCTCTCAAGATTCCCCTGATATCGCGTGGAGCGAAATAACTAACCTGTCAAAGATAGTCCTCTCTTGACAATTTTCCCCAGATAACCTGAGGGAAAATAAATATCATGAAATAAGAATTTGAAAGATGCTTTCGAGAAAAAAAATTTTCTGTGATATTTTAGCTTATGATCCCATACTCCAAATCGAAACTTAATTTTGTCGAAACTTACCATCTGAAACTTACCATTCAAAAAAAAGTGTTTTTTCAAGATAAAAATGTATTTGCAAAGAAAACTTAAAAAAATTTTAAAAAATTTTCCGAAACTTACCCTCTGAAACTTACCATACCGAATTACTGTAACACAAGACAGCCCTTACATATCACAAACCGTAGAAGTTGACTAAGAAACGCAAGTATTGGCAAAATCGAGCTCAAAAAATCTCGGGTACCAAAATTTTTTGGAAAGTTACCATCTTATCATCTGAAACTTTACCGTCTTACCATCTGAAACCTACCATCGTAATACAATAGGAATCCCTTCCCAAATGAGTTCCTAATTACCTACAGTGAATTTCTTATACATAGGGAAATCTATACATGGGAAATTCGGGCGCCGAAAAAATTTTACCATCTGAAACTTACCTTCTGAAACCTCGTATCTTAATACATTGGGAAACCTATTCCCTATCTTAATACATTGGGAAATCTATAGCCTATGTTAATACATAGGGTTAAGACCGGATACTCTATATCCTATGTTAATACATGGGCGTTTAACATCGACTTCCCCGAATGGGAGGGACTTAATGACGAGAGGCTTGATGGAAGAAGTGGCTTCAAACCATAACTGGGTAGCGTCTGCGTTAAGCCACCTGTTCAAAATGGACTGAACATTGTTTTTTTTTCGTATCGCAGATGCTTAGACCCGCCGCGGGGAGGAGAACGCAAAACACACTGCTGAGGATAAACATCTCGATCCAGTTGTCGGTAACCGAAGGATTGTTCTTCAATTTTGCGTAAGTCGAAGAGACTACTCTGGCCCACAAGTTGCGACACCTGACAGGAACGTGCTTTCTAGTTGGGATCGAAAACTTCTCTATGTCTGTGACCGGAGCCATCGCACTTCGATTCCTGATGCTTGTGGGACTTGACCAACCCCGAGGCACAAACTCCTACCTGCAACAGACAGACGGGGCACCCCATGCGGGGTTCAATAGCAGAATGAGAAGCCTAGTTTAAATCAACAGAAGGAGAAGCACTTTTAAAATCAACATTAGAATCATCATTAGAAACAACATTAGAAAGATTAGCCTTGATAGAAATAGAGTTTGAAAGCAAACTGTAGCTAGGCGCTCAGTCTATATTGAGAGCATCTATGTTCTGTGTGAAGCTAGTGTGCGGGATGGCTGCTTGAACGTCTTTCGTGAGGTCCCCCATGCCTTGAGTAAAGCTGCTATGAGACTGAACTGGAGCTCGCTCCACTAGCAAACCCGTTGGTAGCTGATTGTTCCGCCAGAACACGCGCTTATCGTCTTGCACGCGAACGTGGCGAAGGGAAGACCATTGTTGGTTGCAAGGCTTCCACTCGACCAGGATCTGCGGGTCGTTTGTGTCCAGTACCCGGGTCGCTGCTCGATCCCCCAAATCAGGTGGAGTTTTGTTCCACGGTTCGTTTGTGTCAGACATCTAGAGACACCAACACCAAAACTGACTCAAAATACCGTGGACTTGGATGGGAGTGTCGACCAATGGTTATCACAATGTTTAGAGAGTGGAAACTTAACCAATCAGTAAAGTTGTCAATTAGTTTTCACCAACCATGCCTCGCGGGCTCATCACTGAATTTATTTAATAAGTTTATCACTAAAATTAGGCTAAACGTAAATTAAAAAACATGTTTTAAAAACTTGTTATTCGCAACCCTGTAATTGGGAGCTCTCAGAGTACTCTCAAGCATTACGAATCTTGTCTCCAAATGTGACGGCTCAAATCTTTGTAGTTTTCGAGATATGACGTTTTTTGTAATTTTTCAGAAAACTTGGACGAAATCTTTTATTGAAAAACAACGTTGATCAATGTTGAATTAGGATTACTTTCGAGCTATCGCTCATCATCAGCATCTTCAAACAAAAAAAATATTGAGCTTGAAAAAAGTAACAAATTCAGTCAAATTAAGAGAAGAAAAAAAAACAAAAAAACACACAAAAATCTATTCAGAGGCGGAAAGTATCCAAACATACAGAACAAGTTACATCATAGCTTGACGGTGAGGTGGAGCCTGCGATACTCTTCCTTGGTATTCAGAGAAGATTTGAGGTTTTCAATATCGAGAGCTTCCAGGGTCTCCAGCTTTATGATGATGATGCTTTATCCTGATGATGCACAAAATGTGCGAAAACGATTAATTAAGATTTTAAATTTCTTATATCTCCAGCTTTACCTTGTCACTACTTCGGTCAAGGATGTACGCTTCGTAAGCCTGCATCCCGCAACAATCCTGAAAATTTCTGGCAACTGGAGCGGAAGACATCCGATGCTCAGAAAGTTGTGTTTTGAAGTGTCCAGCCGTCTGGCCGACATAGCGGGCTTGACAACCCGAACACTCAATTTGACAAACAACACGACTCTTCTCAAAGTTTCAAATTCTCAACCTTGTAGGTGGGTGAGGGCTATCAGAGTACTCACAGGGGTTGCCAACCTTGCCTCCAATTATGACTGCTCAAATCCGTGTAGTTTCCGAGATATGACGTTTTTGGTGTTTTTTTTTTCAAATAAACTTGAAGTAAATTTTTTTCAAAATTTCAATAAACCTGAATTATTATTTTTCTTCAAAAATTGATTTTCTCTACCCTGTAGTTGGGTGCAGTCAGGGTAATCTGAGGGATTGCGAATATTCTTGCCTCCAAATATGACTACTCGAATATTTGCAGTTTTCGATTTAGGATGTTTTTGGGATTTGACAGAAAATTGGAGTTAGAAAAAAGTTTATAAAATTTGAAATTACCACAACCCTGTAATTGGGTGCCGTCAGAGCGCACTAAAAGCCTGCAGGTCTGCTTCAATGTATGTGGTTTTTTTCATGAGATGTCAAAAATTCGAAGCACCGGAGGTTCGTTGCACGCTAGTACATACTAAGTCGTAAGCGTTGGTTAACAGATAATTTGAAAAAATTTGACGCCTTTCTCCTTTATATAAACTACCGATATTTTAGAATAGTGATGATACATTTTGCAAGTGTAGTCAGTCGTCCAATTCGACTGTTTTAATCCAGAAGTTATGTCTATTCCTCCTATGAACCCAGACGACAAAGGCACTTGGCAACAAAACTACGCAAGATCTCACCAACTGCTATGGGTCTTATGCCACAATCTTTTTTCTTCGGCGCAAGAAGACTGGCTCCGCATAAGTAGGGAGCAATGGAGGTAGGAGTCTCACCACGAGCAAGAAGATTGACAACGTCGAGAACGGCAGAGATGGCCTGGTCGCCGTAAGCGGATCAAGGGCAAAGAAAATCATTAGACAAGTGTGTGGCATAAAATTTGGAGATACCTGCTGCAGAGTCTTTTGGAAAACTCTTAACACAGTTGATCAGTGTTTCTCGGGAAATGCTGTACGGGATAAGATCTAGAGGAGACTCGGGAGACAGCACGGAAGTGACTGCAGGAGGATGTTTTTCTTGCAGCACCGATAAAGCCGCGTCATCAAAGCACAAACTCTCTGGGCAGAGAGTGGCAATGGCTTTACGGTAACTTCCTTCATGGCAATATTGCCCAGCGCGTTTAACATCGACTTCCCCGGATGGGAGGGACTTAATGACGAGAAGCTTGACGGAAGAAGTGGCTTCAAACCATAACTGGGTAGCGTCGCCGTTAAGCCATCTGTTCAAAATGGACTGAACATTGTTTTTTTTTCGTAAACGTAGATGCTTAGACCCGCCGCGGGGAGGAGAACGCAAAACACACTGGCTGAGGATAAACATCTCAATCCAGTTGTCGGTAACCGAAGGATTGTTCTTCAATTTTGCGTAAGTCGAAGAGACTACTCTGGCCCACAGGTTGCGACACCTGACAGGAACGTGCTTTCTAGTTGGGATCGAAAACTTCTCTATGTCTGTGACCGGAGCCATCGCACTTCGATTCCTGATGCTTGTGGGACTTGACCAACCCCGAGGCACAAACTCCTACCTGCAACAGACAGACGGGGCACCCCATGCGGGGTTCAATAGCAGAATGAGAAGCCTAGTTTAAATCAACAGAAGGAGAAGCACTTTTAAAATCAACATTAGAATCATCATTAGAAACAACATTAGAAAGATTAGCCTTGATAGAAATAGAGTTTGAAAGCAAACTGTAGCTAGGCGCTCAGTCTATATTGAGAGCATCTATGTTCTGTGTGAAGCTAGTGTGCGGGATGGCTGCTTGAACGTCTTTCGTGAGGTCCCCCATGCCTTGAGTAAAGCTGCTATGAGACTGAACTGGAGCTCGCTCCACTAGCAAACCCGTTGGTAGCTGATTGTTCCGCCAGAACACGCGCTTATCGTCTTGCACGCGAACGTGGCGAAGGGAAGACCATTGTTGGTTGCAAGGCTTCCACTCGACCAGGATCTGCGGGTCGTTTGTGTCCAGTACCCGGGTCGCTGCTCGATCCCCCAAATCAGGTGGAGTTTTGTTCCACGGTTCGTTTGTGTCAGACATCTAGAGACACCAACACCAAAACTGACTCAAAATACCGTGGACTTGGATGGGAGTGTCGACCAATGGTTATCACAATGTTTGGAGAGTGGAAACTGAATCAATCAGTAGAGTTGTCGATTAGTTTTCACCAACCATGCCACGCGGGCTCATCACTGAAACTATTTATTATATTTATCATTAAAAATAGGCTAAACACAAATTACAAAACGTTTTTAGAAAAATTGATATTCGCAACCCTGTAGTTGGGAGCTCTCAGAGTACTCTCAAGCATTGCGAATCTTGTCTCCAAATGTGACGGCTCAAATCTTTGTAGTTTTTGAGATATGACGTTTTTCGTAATTTTTTATGAAAAATTGGACGAAATATTTTATTGAAAAACAACGTTGATCAATATTGAATTAGGATTAGTTTCGAGCTATCGCTCATAATCAGCATCTTCAAACACAAAAATTTTGAGCTTGAAAAAAGCACCAAATCCAGTCAAAAGAAGAAACGAAAAAACAAACATAAAAAACACACAAAAATCTATTCTGAGGCGGAAATTATCCACACATACAGAACAAGTTACATCATAGCTTGACGGTGAGGTGGAGCCTGCGATACTCTTCCTTGGTATTCAGAGAAGATTTGAGTTTTTCAATATAGAGAGCTTCCAGGGTCTCCAGCTTTATGATGATGATGCTTTATCCTGATGATGCACAAAATGTGCGAAAACGATTAATTAAGATTTTAAATTTCTTATATCTCCAGCTTTACCTTGTCACTACTTCGGTCAAGGATGTACGCTTCGTAAGCCTGCATCCCGCAACAATCCTGAAAATTTCTGGCAACTGGAGCGGAAGACATCCGATGCTCAGAAAGTTGTGTTTTGAAGTGTCCAGCCGTCTGGCCGACATAGCGGGCTTGACAACCCGAACACTCAATTTGACAAACAACACGACTCTTCTCAAAGTTTCAAATTCTCAACCTTGTAGGTGGGTGAGGGCTATCAGAGTACTCACAGGGGTTGCCAACCTTGCCTCCAATTATGACTGCTCAAATCCGTGTAGTTTCCGAGATATGACGTTTTTGGTGTTTTTTTTTCAAATAAACTTGAAGTAAATTTTTTTCAAAATTTCAATAAACCTGAATTATTATTTTTCTTCAAAAATTGATTTTCTCTACCTGTAGTTGGGTGCAGTCAGGGTAATCTGAGGGATTGCGAATATTCTTGCCTCCAAATATGACTACTCGAATATTTGCAGTTTTCGATTTAGGATGTTTTTGGGATTTGACAGAAAATTGGAGTTAGAAAAAAGTTTATAAAATTTGAAATTACCACAACCCTGTAATTGGGTGCCGTCAGAGCGCACTAAAAACCTGCAGATCTGCTTCCAATGTATGTGGTTTTTTTCATGAAATGTCAAAAATTCGAAGCACCGGAGGTTCGTTGCACGCTAGTACATACTAAGTCGTAAGCGTTGGTTAACAGAAAATTTGAAAAAATTTGACGCCTTTCTCCTTTATATAAACTACCGATATTTTAGAATAGTGATGATACATTTTGCAAGTGTAGTCAGTCGTCCAATTCGACTGTTTTATTCCATAAGTTATGTCTATTCCTCCTATGAACCCAGACGACAAAGGCACTTGGCAACAAAACTACGCAAGATCTCACCAACTGCTATGGGTCTTATGCCACCATCTTTTTTCTTCGGCGCAAGAAGACTGGCTCCGCATAAGTAGGGAGCAATGTAGGTAGGAGTCTCACCACGAGCAAGAAGATTGACAATGTCGAGAACGGCAGAGATGGCCTGATCGCCGTAAGCGGATCAAGGGCAAAGAAAAGCATTAGACAAGTGTGTGGCATAAAATTTGGAGATACCTGCTGCAGAGTCTTTTGGAAAACTCTTAACACAGTTGATCAGTGTTTCTCGGGAAATGCTGTACGGGATAAGATCTAGAGGAGACTCGGGAGACAGCACGGCAGTGACTGCAGGAGGATGTTTTTCTTGCAGCACCGATAAAGCCGCGTCATCAAAGCACAAACTCTCTGGGCAGAGAGTGGCAATGGCTTTACGGTAACTTCCTTCATGGCAATATTGCCTAGCGCGTTTAACATCGACTTCCCCGGATGGGAGGGACTTAATGACGAGAAGCTTGACGGAAGAAGTGGCTTCAAACCATAACTGGGTAGCGTCGCCGTTAAGCCATATGTTCAAAATGGACTGAACATTGTTTTTTTTTCGTATCGCAGATGCTTAGACCCGCCGCGGGGAGGAGAACGCAAAACACACTGGCTGAGGATAAACATCTCAATCCAGTTGTCGGTAACCGAAGGATTGTTCTTCAATTTTGCGTAAGTCGAAGAGACTACACTGGCCCACAAGTTGCGACACCTGACAGGAACGTGCTTTCTAGTTGGGATCGAAAACTTCTCTATGTCTGTGACCGGAGCCATCGCACTTCGATTCCTGATGCTTGTGGGACTTGACCAACCCCGAGGCACAAACTCCTACCTGCAACAGACAGACGGGGCACCCCATGCGGGGTTCAATAGCAGAATGAGAAGCCTAGTTTAAATCAACAGAAGGAGAAGCACTTTTAAAATCAACATTAGAATCATCATTAGAAACAACATTAGAAAGATTAGCCTTGATAGAAATAGAGTTTGAAAGCAAACTGTAGCTAGGCGCTCAGTCTATATTGAGAGCATCTATGTTCTGAGTGAAGCTAGTGTGCGGAATGGCTGCTTGAACGTCTTTCGTGAGGTCCCCCATGCCTTGAGTAAAGCTGCTATGAGACTGAACTGGAGCTCGCTCCACTAGCAAACCCGTTGGTAGCTGATTGTTCCGCCAGAACACGCGCTTATCGTCTTGCACGCGAACGTGGCGAAGGGAAGACCATTGTTGGTTGCAAGGCTTCCACTCGACCAGGATCTGCGGGTCGTTTGTGTCCAGTACCCGGGTCGCTGCTCGATCCCCCAAATCAGGTGGAGTTTTGTTCCACGGTTCGTTTGTGTCAGACATCTAGAGACACCAAAACTGACTCAAAATACCGTGGATTTGGATGTGAGTGTCGACCAATGGTTATCACAATGTTTGGAGAGTGGAAACTGAATCAATCAGTAGAGTTGTCGATTAGTTTTCACCAACCATGCCACGCGGGGTCATCACTGAAACTATTTATTAAGTTTATCATTAAAAATAGGCTAAACACAAATTACAAAACGTTTTTAGAAAAATTGATATTCGCAACCCTGTAGTTGGGAGCTCTCAGAGTACTCTCAAGCATTGCGAATCTTGTCTCCAAATGTGACGGCTCAAATCTTTGTAGTTTTTGAGATATGACGTTTTTCGTAATTTTTTATGAAAAATTGGACGAAATCTTTTATTGAAAAACAACGTTGATCAATATTGAATTAGGATTAGTTTCGAGCTATCGCTCATAATCAGCATCTTCAAACACAAAAATTTTGAGCTTGAAAAAAGCACCAAATCCAGTCAAAAGAAGAAACGAAAAAACAAACATAAAAAACACACAAAAATCTATTCTGAGGCGGAAATTATCCACACATACAGAACAAGTTACATCATAGCTTGACGGTGAGGTGGAGCCTGCGATACTCTTCCTTGGTATTCAGAGAAGATTTGAGTTTTTCAATATAGAGAGCTTCCAGGGTCTCCAGCTTTATGATGATGATGCTTTATCCTGATGATGCACAAAATGTGCGAAAACGTTGAATTAAGGTTTTAAATTTCTTATATCTCCAGCTTTACCTTGTCACTACTTCGGTCAAGGATGGACGCTTCGTAAGACTGCATCCCGCAACAATCCTGAAAATGTCTGGCAACTGGCGCGGAAGACATCAGATGCTCAGAAAGTCTTGAAGTGTCGAGCCGTCTGGCCGACATAGCGGGCTTGACAACACGAACACTAAATTTGATAAACAACACGACCCTTCTCAAAAGTTCAAATTCTCAACCCTGTAGGTGGATGAGGGCTCTCAGAGTACTCACAGGGGTTGCGAACTTTGCCTGCAATTATGACTGCTCAAATCCTTGTAGTTTTTGAGATATGACGTTTTTGGTGATTTTTTTTTCAAAAAAATTTCAATTAACTTGAATTAATTTTTTTCTTCAAAAATTGATTTTCTCTACTCTGTAGTTGGGTGCAGTCAGGGTAGTCTCAGGGATTGCGAAAAATCTTGCCTTCAAATATGACTACTCGATTATTGGAGTTTTCTATTTTGGACGTTTTTGGGATTTTGGACGTTTTTTACAATGTAGAAGATGTTATAAAATGGCTAATTTTCTTAATGTTGTTCTTGTTTTTTTTTGGAGCAACCGAAAAGAAATGGACGCAAACAGACCACAAGCATGAGTTCTTTGATAAATAAAAAAATTCGAGCAAATGACGTGTCACTTCCAAAACCCCATCCCCAAGTTTCAAGCCCGCCTCTGAGTGACCTCGAGCAGAGAATAAAGTTAATAAGTAGTAAGCTCGATGAAGGAAAAGTAAAGGGAGGAATAAGGCTTGCTGCTTCGGATGACAAAATAGCTCCTTTTTCAACTGATAAATATCAAAAATTGTTGTCTAAGCACCCGCAGCGAGCCAAATTTGCAGCTCCAAATCCAGAAACATTGGATAGTTTTTTCGTAACCGATTTCGACCTATACAAAGCAATTATTTCCTTTCCAAACGGATCAGCAGCAGGTCCTGATAAAATACTTTCTCAAATTTTTAAAGATCTTGTTAGTAAGTCGAATGGCAGTGCAGGACTTAATTTTCTGAAATCGCTTACTAAGCTGATAAACCTCATTGGAGATGGCAAAATACCCGATCCACTAAGACCTTTCTTTTTTGGCGCAAAGCTTATCGCCCTCATAAAGATAGACGAAGGGTTGAGACCGATTGCCATAGGCAACACGCTGAGACGTATCGCGTCTAAATGCGCTGGAAGCAAGGCCCTCTCCGAGCGACAAAATTTTTTCGGAAACGTACAGGTAGGATGCGGTACCAAACGAGGAGCAGAAATAGCTGCGCACTCGTTTCCAAACCTAATTGAACGCGACGACAATCCAAAATGCACTGTCTTTTAAAACTAGATTTTAAGAATGCCTTTAACTCTTTAAACAGAGAAACAATGCTGAATCATGTTTATCCAAATCGCCCTGAATTGTATAATTACACCCATTGCGCGTATGGTAAACCTAGTTACCTTTTTACGGAAGCTCTGTCATAATGTCAGAAGACGGAACTCAGCAAGGTGATCCTGAAGCTCCACCCCTTTTTGCGGAAACAATTCATACACTAGTCGAAAATTAACATCTGGTATTTAGATGATGGGAATTTAGCCGACGACTATAAGGTAGTACTCCTGGACCTTAAAAACATTCTGAAATTGGAATAAATTTACGGCCTGAGCTTGAACACTGAGAAGTGTGAACTTTGTTTTTTGGGACCGACTACTAGTACACAGTATAATTCAATTTTAACACAATTTCGAAAAATATGCCCCAAAAAAAAATAAAAACAAAAGAAGAACTCCTCATTTTAGGATCTCCAATCGGCGAACTTTGCCGAAAAGAGTTGCTCGACGAAAAAATTAAGGAGCTTGAAAAAATCTCGGATGTCATTGACAAACTAGACGCCCATTATGGTTTTTACCTCCTGAAAAAATGCTTTAGCATGCCAAAACTCCTATATGTTTTGCGTACGAGCCCTTGTTTTTTGCACAATGATTTTTTGGAACGTTATAATAAATTACTAAAAAATTCGTTATGCAAGGTCACTGAGTGAAAATGGATGATAACCAGTTTTTACAAGCAGTTCTCCCGGCAGCCAAAGGTGGCTTGGGCGTTTCTTCCGCTTTACCCGCTTTCTTAGCCTCAGCAGTAGGAGCAAAAGATGTCTTGAGCGAAATCTTTGTTTTGGAGCATGTGGATGGAACCTATGATGATGCGCTTAAACGGTGGTTTGACCTTGGAAAAATTGAAATGGCTCCGGAAAATGAAATCCAAAAAAATTGAACGGAGCCAATTTTTGACAGCGAAATTGCAGACTTGATTTTACGACTCGAACCAACGGACGTAAAAAGGTAGATAGATTTGGCTCCCAATGGTTTAACGTCATCCCGTGCAAAAATTTAAGGTTGAAACTGTCGAACCAACAACTCAGAATTGCGATAGGACTTCGATTAGGATCAAAAATATGCGAACGGCATAAATGCGTGTGCGGAAAAGACGTTACCGAGGATGGTTGGCATGGTCTTTCTTGCCTCAAAAGTGCAGGGAGATCTCTAGGCATTCAAACCTGAATGCCCTTATAAAGCAGAGTCTATCATCTACTCACATTCCGTCTGTTTTAGAACCACGACACCTCTACAGGACCGATCAGAAGCGACCAGACGGTTTGACGCTCGTTCCATGGGCTAATGGTAAGCAGCTCTTGTGTGATGTAACGGTAGTAGACGCCTTAGCTCCATGTAGGATTAATGCCGGGTCTGTTTGTAACCCTGGTATGGCTGCCGCTGAAGCGGAAGAGCGAAAAATTGACAAGTATAAAGATCTTGTAAATGATTGATATCTTTTCCAACCGCTAGCTTTTGAAATTCAGGGCGCGGCCGGCCCCAGCACACAAGTTTTTTTTGAGCAAGCTTTGTAAGAACCTAAGCATTTGCACCGAGGAACCAAGAGCAGGCAGCTTTTTAAAACAGAGAATCTCCCTGGCAATACAGATTGCGAACGCCGCTTGCGTTCTCGGAACAATAAATGACAAAATAACTTTCGACGAAATTTTTTTTCTTGTAACACTTGTATATTATATTGTCTCGTGTCGAGTTGCGTGTTCTTATTGAAGAAACGTAACCCGTATCGATTTTATGTAACATTCGCCCAAATACTACACAGCGACGGAGCGTAGAAAAAGTACCTATTAACGACTGGCAGGCGTCAGTTACCTTAATCCTACTCGCTTTTCACCGTCTCGACCTTGCCAGTTGATTTTCTGGTCTGTCTAGGGCTAAGTAAAAAGTTACTATTTTTAGGCCATCAGTCAAACGACTTTTGATCAGCTTTCGTTTGCATGCGAACACAACCACATAGCTGAGTCTCGGATCCTCAGACTACGTGATTGTCATTAAAAACACGGCTCAAACAACCTATTTTAATATGTTTTTGTGTGACAGTTCTATATTAAATCCATTGGAGATGGATTGACCCTTTCCTCTTTCTAGCTACTCATATTCTGAAATATCAAATAATAACGGTGTTAATTAAGAGATCTATGACATTCCAGCAGCTATAAAGTTAGTTTATACAGTCCCTTCACATAGAACAGTCTCTGGGGGACCAAGCCTCCGCTCCCGTGATATTCCGGCGATAACGCTCTTATCTCTTCTGATTTGCGTCCCGGGAGGGTTCCGTGGTATATTTCTTCCCCCACTGAAGCCTCCTTCTCCACCAATATTCACTGCTAAGTGTCTTATCGTGCGTTGTTGCCACGATAAGAGGCTTCGTACTTTCCGTCTCTTGTACGACTGTTTTTCACAATATCTGTCGTTGTTCTTAATTTTGTCACTTTTTCAGTCAAAATGGCCGTTTTTCGTATTTCTGAGAAATATTCTTCTTCCAATCGAAATTTTAAAAATAAAAATTCCAGAATATTCCGACCCTCCTTCGCAAAACTTTTTCGTCAATAAGGCCTTTAGTCGTTCTTTTTTACGTCGCCGGAAGGTTGTGTTGTGCCAGTATGGCAGAATGGCACATACTCCCCGGACAGTCCCCATCAATGTCCCTATTGATCGCATAACACCGGGTTATCGTCAAGTAGTTATCCAGTTTTCTGTAATCAATCTTACAAATCGCATAAGAAAATGAAACTTATCTACCCCACCTCAACTCACTACGTGTTCACAAATGGCATCGTACTACATCTCACTGCCTTTCAACATTTTCACAAAATTTGCACCATGAGGAGTGTCCTAGATAAAATTTCTTTTCTGACTACTTACGTCGTCTTGCCATAAAACTTCTTTTCGTTCTTTGTGATTAAAAAGTGGGACGTGGCACGGCCACGCACCCGTTAAAATTAACTTAACGTCACTCACCAAGTATAATCAGTCATTTATGCGGTCCTTTCAATATTAAAACTAAGAAACTCTGTGGCTAGGAAAGTTATTGAGCTACCCACCCTTCTCGAGCGAGTTTACTCAAACTTACCATGTCGCCACACAGTGAATTTGTGTCTTACACAGGTTAAAAACTTCAGTCGTGAATAAATAGGTAAATATACTCTTTTAGTTTCCTCATATACATACATAAATAGCCATAACTAAAATCAACAATTTCAACAATTTTAACAATTGCAACATTTTCAAAGTTTGGTTTGACCAAACTCAATCAAAACAGAAAGTTTCACAAGTTCAATAATCAAAACTTGGTTGATTGGTTTAAGTTTTAACACACAAGGACAATCAAGTTTTTTCTCCTTCTCTTCCTCTCTTGCTCACGTCTTCACTTGTTCTCTTCGTTCATCATCTTCATTATCTTCATTCCATCGCTTCTCCATCCTGATGTTCAGCGTCACTGTCTTCCAGAACTTTTTCCAGCATGTCCATAGAGTTGCGGGCCGTGCCCCAACTCTCCTGTTCCAACAGCCTCGGTTTGCAACAAGGTAGCAAGTCCACATTCACCTTCTGCTCCCGGTTCCTGCAAAAGCTGTTGTGAAGACATAGGTTCACGTTTCGTTCTAGGTCAGCTCTTAAGACCTCTTTCTTCTCATCTTCAGTTACACAAGGCGCTCCAGCTACCCGCTTCACCGCTGTGGTGACCGCGTTTCTGTGCGTCAAGAATGCTCTCTTATAGGCTCCTGGTCCTATATCTAGCTGGAAAGATTGCTAGGCTTCCGTGTTCCTCGACATGTGACGCTTCGCGCGTTCATACATCCATGATGTCATCACTGCACGGAACCAAGGCATCAATCTTTGCCTTGACCATATTCTTTCAATGGCTTTAGGTATCCGCAGAACCTTGCAGGTGGTTCTAAAAAGATCCAATTCACGACTCATCTTCACGTTGCTCAGCTGCTCAGGAGTCGGCACGGCCGTCTCCTGCTCATTCGTGTCCGCGTTAGCCTCCAGCCATCTCACTGCCAGCATGGCACTAACCACCATGATTGACACCTGTTGATTCTGATCGGGCAACCCCGTAGAGTATAACTCCTCCACGTCCCATACTAGCATCAGATTTCCGCGTTTGGGGTACCACAACGTCTGCGCCAAGCAGTGGCAAGGATACTCCCCATGGGTTCTCACTATGTTACTTCGGGTCCGATACCCTGAGGCTCCCAGCAACGGTTCCACCTCCATCAGAATTCTGTGTAAGTCGTCTTTTTCTTCTATTGTGGGGAATTCAGTGGGTAAGGCTCCACTCGCTTTCTGTTTCTGGAACTCACTCACATTGCCTTCACTTAATCTCAGAAACTCTTCACCCACCACGTCTTGCAACTCGCCTTCAGATCTCTTCGGGACTGCCCGAAAGATCTTTGCCAACAAATCATGTGACCTCTCCGACATCCTGGCCAACCTCACGCACTTTGGCACAGAGAAAAGTTGATCAATCAACACCTGCTGTGTCCTCGCATCCATCACCACCATGTGTGTAGGATATCTACTACTGCAATATGGTGCGGAGCTTGAACCCACCAGATACTTTGAACCAGTCGGTTTATGATAGGCCTCACTATCTTTCAGATTCATCTCGTTCTCCAGAGCTTCTCTCCAGCCTCCGATCTTCTGCTCTGTCTGCAATGCTCCAGGGAATACTTCCACGCTGAGGGACGTCACTAGCTCATGGGCACGCTCCAGACGCTCAAGCGATTCAATCGAACTCGTCATGCTACAAAATCCCAAGGCTGTGATCAAATTTACGTCCGTCACCCCAAGACAGTCCGCGACCAATTCCATGCCACTTTTATCCGACATGCTCAGTCTTCCGTACAATCGTGCCAGTTGCCGATGCTGCTCGCTCAGCGTAACCAGGAAGTGTCCCAGGTTACAAACATGTCCTTCCATCCCACTGTGTTGAGCCAGGCATGTGCCTTGCTTCAACCAATTACTCGATGGACCTTCCTCGGACAGCTCCGTGGATGGGTTGCTCTTCCGCTTCGTCAATCTCATGGCCAGCAGATGATGTATCATGGCCAGATCATGTAAACTCGCGTCATCATCTAGGTCTAACGTGATATCCGCCGTCATGTCCCAGATTAAACCGGCATTAGGATGAGGGCACCAAGAAGGCTTCATGAGTTCCCACATCGTCACTAGACTGGTTTTCAAGGGACCGTCCCAAGAACCACAATCAAAACTCACTTGCCCCTTTAGCTCGGGAACCGAGGGTTCGACCACTCGTTCTTCCAAGATAATTCCCAGCTTGGGTTGTTCCACCATCAGCATCCCAGTCTCCTTAATACGTTCAACCCAGAAATTGAGTACTATGACTTGCTCATAGTCGAAGTACGCTTCCCTGGCTTCTTCATTCACGAAGGGATTATACGCCATCCCCGGTATGCCAGACACATATTGGAATGACTTCAGTTTCCCTAGTGTTGCAAACTCTTTTTGTCCTCTGACCGCTTCAATCAACTCCCGGCTCACTTTCAATTCTTTGTTGGAATATCTTCTCACCTCTTCCAACTTGCGATAGCTCTCCATGTCATTCGACTCCTTGTTTGGTACAGTCAACGGCATGTCCTGATATAGTTCCAGGAGTGCCCTAAGGAAGTTCCTTTCGCAATCAACTCCCTTTTGCCGAATGATCTTTATACATTCTCCCAAAACAGTAGTGGGGATACGATCCACCACGAACCTGACAAAGCAAAGGGCATCCTTACGCTTAGCCCATGCTATCGCAGACTCGTCTTTTGAAATCAACGCTCGCAGAGCTTCCATCAACTCCAGCTCCTGTTCCCGTGATTTCGAATCATTACTGGCTTCATACTCCGCCCTCTTGATGCCCATCAAGCACCAAGCCAACCGTACTTGCAGATCAGTTCTCACGCAAGGATGAGCCAGGTATGCTGCCACCGTAGCAGGTGCATGCATCGCCTCGTCAAAGTATCTCTGGAGGGCCGCCCTCCAGGAGATTTCTAGTAGTTTTTCCAATCCAATTTCGTTCGCTTCAGAGGACATTACCGTGCCGTATTCTTTTCGATTTAAGTTCGAATTTTCCGTGAGCTCTTTCAGATGTTCCTGCATGGCTCGCTTCTCGCTCCAAGCCATCAGGTGCCCTCTCGCGGAGTTTGTCGCTTTCAACATTTCCACATAACCTCCTGCTGGATCTCCCATGTGGACTGATTCTGGCACAGTAACTCGACTGTACTCGACCACGTCGAGTTGTCCTTCCAGCTTCAACTTGGCTATGTTGGTCCGCGAGGGCCTGTAATCTTCAAGTCCTCCAGATCCACATTGACTGATGATCTCCATCTCTAATTTAGTGTCTGCCAGGGTTCGTGCTGTTTTCTTTGATCTTACGGCAGTCGTGGTCAGACCAGCCAAGAGCATAGGGGGTATCAGATTCTCTTTTTCTCCCCCTCTCAGCGTTGCACTATCTCCTTGCCCGCTCTCGCCTGAACGACCTGCGCTCGTTAAAGAGGTCACCACTGCGTTGGCTCTCGACTTCACCACTCTCGGGTTCATGGCTCGACTTCCTGTCTTCCCTTTTAGTCGCTTCAGCCCCTTCCTGGCTCGTCTAACAGGTAATTTCTTTGCAACCTGCTGATCATCGGCACTGTCTTCTGTTACTGACTCGGTCAGAACATCCGACTCCATGGAGTTCACTATTTTCTCCAGGACCTCACGCATGATGGGTTGGTTCAACCCCACTTTCATTATGGACTGCGTCCCATATCGCCTTATCACGTCCCATGATCTTTCCATGAAATTCACTCGGCTCCAGGTTGTTCCTGTCTTGCCTTCTAGCTCACTCTGATATCTCTCCCATTCCTCTTCCGGCAACGTGCTCAGGAAGGATACCCTCATTGATTCTTCGATTTTTCTCCTCCTTGGTGACTCATGGAGCAATCTCTGCGGATCCCTGCTTTGGCACTCTCTCGCCTGGCTTATTGGGTCTATCGGGGATAAGTCGGCCGACGCCTCCTTTGTAGGGGACATGAAAGACGATGGCGTCATTAGCAATAGACTTCCATCGACTTCCCCATCGTCGTCTTCACTAAACCGGTATTCTAGCAAGTCTCTCTCTAACGCTCCCAGATCCGTCTCACCCGGTTTTCCCGTCTTTCCCTCGGTATCGTTGTCGGCATGATCCATCAAATCATCATCACCTGCATCAGGTTTCGGCCTGGGTCCTGAAGGTCCTTGTCGTGAGTCAGTGCCCGAGTCCGGCCGAGCCGGGACGGTCATGTCTCCTGCATGATAAAACAACTCATCATTCACCAGGAATTCTACAGATTCCTCGCCATGTGGTGCTAGGTCCTCTATCGTTATATATGAGCCCCCTCTGCTCTCCTTTGCCACTTCCATCATCACTACCTTCACTTCTCCTGACCACTTCAGTCTTGATAAGTCATCCGTGGGAGAATACACTTCGTTCCACATTTCGGCTGAGACCTCTGGTCTCCTGGAAGGTAGTGCCTTGATCTTCTTCCTACTCCAAGCATCAGGAAATGAGAAGTCGAATGTGTGCGCGGCTGCCACATTCCAACCGATGAAGCGCGGCTCCATCCCTTCACTCGACTTCAACATTCTCTTCTCTGCATCACGAGCTGCTCCGATGCGAGGGGCAATGATGGGAGATGTGACTCCCAACAACATCCTCCTTATCGGTGGATATCGAGGGCATTGATCCGGCAGCGGCCTGGACCCAGATAGCCACGCTTGCTGGTTCTCTTTGGCGTGTGCATAGGCCTCTGGTAAGAGTGGCACTCCCATAGCCGCTCCCGTATCCTTTACTACTGGTCTTAAGTTCCACAGCTTCGGGTTGAACTGGATATGAGAAAGTTCCTCACGGCCCATTCGGCATTTGAAGTGGTTGTTGAAATCCATCAACATCCAACCTGGCTCCGCTATTCTTCCGAACAGCCTATCGTCACTGGCCAGCCCTCTCAACTCACTCTGTTCTACCCAGTTCAGCACGGAACAGTCCACGACTGAGACCAGGTTGACGTACAACACCGAATTCCTGTACGCCTTAACTTGTACATCCGGGAACACAAAAGACATCACCGGTCCATACACCACTGTGACGAATTCCCTCAGTCCGTGGACCAGAGCCAACGGATCAATCCGCATCATGACAGCCAAGTCCGTCAGTAAGGGCATGCCACAATACTGCTTACTCTCGCCCGCATTCGTCGCCACCTTGTCTTCTCCCGTGACGCTTCTGTTCTGTTGTAAGAGGTATTGAAGCAGGAGAGTCCTCCAGTCTTTCATCTTCTTGAGCGAGGCGGTTTCCAAATGTGCATTGAACTCACGACTCCTCGGTCCCTGTAGTTGTTCAGGGTAACATAACAGCACAAGCAAATCACCCAGTCGACCGTAGGTCATGGCAATCAGAGTAAGGAGTCCATCCAATCTCAAATCTGCTAACGCCTGGGTGAAGAGATTCGCTGGCCCCTTCACGAAATTTTCGTGACCAAATGTCACGTACAAGGCTAATACCAGGCCAATCGATAACTTCCTGATGTCTTTGACAAAACTCGCGATCAAGTTCCGGGATGCCCTAGGATAGCACGTCGATAGGAAGGATGGCGTCCATCCCACTCCCATTCCTCCCAAGATAGCATCCGATCGTTCGTACTGTGCCCTCGTGGCTAGCACGTCAGCTTGGAACTTGTCCAGTGACATCGTGTTTACGTCCTGCATTAGTTTCAACATCATGCCCCCAGTTAACTCCCGGGCATCAAACAGGTTTTTCAGGTACACGTGTATCTCCTTTATCACTGCCGGCGCGTGCTCGAACGCGTCCTCACCCAAGGTGCACAGCCTTGGTGACAAGTACAACCATATGTTGTTGTGCGGCTTCGTGCGCAAAGCCATTGCCATGAGATCTTCTTCGGCTGCTGTCATGTTCTTCCTGACTGTCATGCCCAGCTCATTCTCGGCCTGATCCATCTGTCTGAACCAGAGATCATCAGCCACCTGTTGCACTAACAGATGATCGTCATCCACCCCTGGTCTTAGTTTCAGCAATCTGGCAAAGTTGGACAGCTCCAACCCCAGAACTTCGTCTAGCACCAACCGAGTCGTGCTACAATCTCTGAGCCCCTGTATGGCATTCGAAATGTCAGCCCAAACGGCGGGAAGCTCAGATCGGGACGGGTAGTAATTGTCCGGGTCCACTACTCTGTTTGGGGCAGGAATTATCACATTGAACCTCCCCTCTGCTATTGTTGTGACCATTGTGTATACAAATTGAAGGGGTTCTGGTAATGCAGCGTACCCTGGTGACAATACAAAGATCACCTTCACCACATTCATGGTGAAGCGTTGTCTTGCTGCTGCCTCTACCTCAGCCATCGCCGAGAGCAGTGTCATTATCGCCTCCTCTATGACCTCGTTACTCGGGATCGACCCATCCGTCAGACGTGACAATAAGCCCCTGCTTTGCAGATGATCATTTGAGCCTGCAACCACTATTACCTGCGGCTCCATACTGACCACCCTTCGCACACTTATCATCATGCCGATTGCTTTTCCCCAGTCCAACTTAGGTGCTGTCAAGAAAATCACGTCGGGCCAAAAGAGGGAACGGGGCGTGTTGAGATAATCGGAACTGGCCACGATCAGATACTTTGCGGCTTTCTTCTCTAAGGGATCGTAAGCAGCGAACAGGCCATCGCCTATTGGGGCCTTCAGTTTCCCATATCTCTGTTCATCTCCATCTACCGTAGTCGTTCTGGGGTAGTCCCTTGAATACTCGCCAGGCGTCTGACCGGGTGGTTTAGCGAACTGCCTGTACATCTTATGATGCTTGTTATTGGGCTTGTTCTCTGTCTGAAACTTGCCCCTTCGAGCAGGTGGCGTCAGTTCCCGGGCTCTCTGTCTGACGTCCGTGAGGGATCGTGTGTTCAAGGGTCCAAAGGTAATGTCCTGAGGCAACCCGTTCAAGTCTGCATGTCGGAGCGTAGTCGCAGAGCTGAACTGCTCCTGCTCTGCTAGCAGCCAATCCACGCCTGGTATCCGATACAATCGCGACACCGTGGGACTTTCTCCGCCAATCATTCTCATCGCGTCCTCCCGACATGTCAGGGTATTCATGTTCAGCTTCGTGGACATGTCCGTCTTATACTGTCCCCAATGACTAGGGTCTGATCGATTCCAAAGCAGCAGGCTGCCTGGTTCAACTCCTTCCGCAGGCACGGCGCTCGTAGACGATCCTGCTACTGGAGCAGGGTTTGCCGTGGCGGGCGGATCGTTCCTCCTAGACACGGTCTGGGAGTTATTCCTGTTCTGAACCACTGATCTGCCGAGTCGGCTTTCAAGCGGTTGTGTTCTGGGAGGAGGAGCAGTCCCTAGCCTCTCTCTCACGTTTGAGCTCGGAGCGGTGGGTGCGGCTACAACCGTCTCCATCGCCAAGGGCCCTAGGCGGTTGACGAGGGATTCGGGCACGCTTGCCCTTATTCTGCTTCCTCCGGTCGTTGAACTGGTCCGAGCCAGAGAACTGGTCGCCCTCGACTCCTGCTCCATTTCTCTCAATTGCGTCTGAAATACATCATTCATCCAGTGTCTCCCTCGTTGGGTGTTGAAATGTATCCCATCTTTGGTAATCGCAACGTGATCAATCATGCGCAGCGTATTTTCGAGATCCAGAAGTGGCAACTCGCCAGGGTTGTTTCTCACCAGATTACGGATCATTTCGTTCCACCGTGTCACGTTGCCGTTCATGAAATCTGCCACTGTGGTGCCCATCAGCGGGTTTTGTGGTATCGTGCACAGCACCACAAACCTGGGCCTGTACTTCTCCTTCAGTTCATTCAGGAGGCATACCAGCAGAGGCTCCCACTTGCACTCGGGGGTCACTGGGGCTCTCGAGACGCCATTAGTTCCTAGCATTATCACCAGTGTATCCAGGTGATCCTCGCTTTGGAATTCCATCATCTTGATGACCTGAGCCACTGAAGCTCCTCCAAAGGACAAGGTGGTTGTCTGACCATAGACGAAGATCTCATTCAGATCCCTCACCAAACTGTCTCCTATGATCAGGTGGCGGCTCCCTGGGGGAATCACCTGGTCGCTCGTAGCGGGGTTCCAGCTCATGTCATTCAGGCAAGCTCGAGGATGCTCCGCAGCTACTTGCGTGAACTGGTGCCGTGTCATCAGGTTCTTCCTGATATCTACCACGCGGGACTTTTGATAGGTTCTGCCATGCGCCCTCCCCGGGGGCACTATTGTGTGGGGTGCTCGCTCCGAGCTATTTGATGACTGATCACGACGCTGGGAAGGAACGATCCTACCCAATGTCCGTCCAGAGGTCCTCCATTGTCGCTCTGGCCACTTGGTTGAACGATTCTTGCAACTGAGGGGCGAGGTAAGTGTCAGAAGGATCTGGTATCGTGAACCTCTGACTAGAAGCAGACAGTCGTGTCTGCTGAGGAGCCTCGGGCTCTCTCGATGCACGCAAATCCAGAACCTCGGTCTCTCTCGATACACACAGCTCCTGAGCTGTTGTCCCGGGGCGTGTGTCGTTGGATCCCTCCGAGGATCTCATGCTCGCCAGATCTTCCGGTGACACTTGGCTCACCTTGGCCATATACAGCTCCTTCAGGTGCTTTATTTCATCCTCCTTATAAGCCACCTGTAGATCTTCGTATTTCTTCTTCCATTCGTCCCTTTCTCGAGCTATTGCCCTCTACTCCTGGAGTTTGGCACACAGCTCGCTCTGATCTTTCTCCTTCTTTTCCAGCGTCTCGATCGTCTCCGACGTCTGGATCTCTATCTCACTCACCCTCACTTTCTTCAAAGGAGGAGCAGCTGTAGGAGAGTCGACCGAATGTGACGGGCCTGGCCCATCACGTTGTCTCTTCGCTCCGATGAGTGGCTGCGCCGGTTGGACTGGTAAGGGCATCTCACCTAGCCGGTGGTCCCTCTGCTCACCTAGTCCTGGCTCACGAGCCAGGTCGTGGCCAGACATTTCTCCACGCCTCCATCTCATCAGTCGGTTTCGGCCTCTCTCGGCGGTCCCGGACTCACCGAAGGCCAACATCAACACGACTTCCGTAGGGCGATTCCCTCGACCCTCTCGTCCTAGTGCATTAAGGAGCGCGACCACAAACATCGCCAACCCCGGGTCTTCTCGTGTGAAATCACAATCGATCAGCCGCTGATAGATCTCGTCTAGAGTCGCTCCTAGACTCGCTGAGAGGAATTCCATGAATTCGTTCGTGTCACCCATTTCTTATCGTCTTGATTCTTGTTGTCGTGTCGTGTAATTTCTTTCTGTCTCGTCTGATTCAGTGTTCAGTAAACAATTTTCGATCAATCAAGATCTAAAAAACAAGTCGCGACTTAGAACCATCATTTTTGGATACAACATCATTCAATTCTTTAAAACTCTCCATTGAAATTCTTTTTTCAATTCTGATTTAAAAATTTAGCACCAAGGTGGATCGTCCACCTTTACCTTTGTCAGAGTAGCACGAATGTGCGCTGTCACCTTGATGACCTGGAGTATCCCAGGTCTTTCATGACACAAACATAAAACATATCACAAGAATAACGTAACACATAAACATATAAACATCACACACCTATACTATCACATAAAAACATAATCCCTAATACTGTACCTAAAACCTAACCTAACCTAAAAGTTGACTCTAATTCCTATCGACTAACCTAATAAAAACCACTTATCGCCGAGCGCAATTCTTAGCATATGCTCAGATAGTATTTTTTATGTAAGTAAACTTCTATGTCAGTCTCTGAGAATATCACATGTACAAGTGCGTACAACTCTCTCCGATGTAGCTTTCCCCTATTAGGATCGTATACTGGCAACGAGAGAGAGGTCACTCCTCTCTCAACCAAAAAATCCCTAATCGAGTCAAGGCCAATACCAAGCTCTTTGGATCTACGTGTTGCTTATCAGTGGCCTTGGTAACCAGGAAACACAAATATTTCCCTGGTATCTGTGATGCAACAGGGGGAAGCACTATCATCCCTCCCACACCAGGCCTCTGTTTCCACAAAAACTCGATATTTTTATACTCTCTCTTGAAGTCAGCCGCTAGTGCTGTTTTGAAGCTTACGTCCGCGGTTATCGCTATGGCGCACGTGCGTTCCGTGAGTATGAAATCGCTGTCCGTTATGACGATATTGTTCGAATAATGGTTCGGTAGATCAAAATACGATTCAAAGATTTGTCCAAAAGGTGGTTTTTTAGCATTCTCGCCCTCTGTCTCTAGTTCTCCGGTTTCTCTTGCCGATTTCAATTTTTTTATTATCAGATTTTTGGTGTGGGTGAGTCCTACCCCCACTCCCTGGACAAAAATAACCATCGACGTCCCCGTCGATCGCCCAGAGTCTAGGAGATCGAGGTTGGATTGTGGAACACGTAGAGGACCATCTGGGGCGAACCAGTTGGACTCGGTATTGTCATGACTGATGTATTTGACGCCGTCTCTATCGACGTCCTGAATCGTCAGGATCGTCTCTTTTGGATCTGTCGGCAGATCATGGAGCCATTCGAGCACGCGCAAGTTTGTTAGTTCTTGCTCATGAGTCTGTTCCGCTTCTGGTTCAAACTCCACCTCCGGTTCTGATCGATCGTCGATCCAATCTTGATCCATATCGTTCACAAGGTCGATTTCTTCTCGCATCGCCACTTCGTCCAGTCCCATCAGCGAGTCTATGACATCACTTACTACTATCCTGTCTAAAACGAAGTCCTCGCCGTACGGATTGTATTTCTTCTGGTTTTCTCCTCTCTTGCTTTGGCGTGTTTCCATAGTGAGAGGAAAGTCAGGCTGTATTCCTTTGTCAATTTCGGTTTGTTCCGGGCAGTCCCAGTCTTCTTCGGCATAAGGTAGAGTTTCATCGTCCACCTCTACTCGATCGGTCAACTCGAGATCCAGTGGTAGATCGCAATCATCCACCACCTCATTCCCGTCGTTCTTGTCGCGAGTACCCCTTTCATTCACTTCACAAGCAGGATCCACTATCAAATAGTCTCCCTCTTGCATGTCCGCTGGGATGCACCAATCCTCTGACGAGGCATTGTGTGGTTTGATATTCTCGTAATGAGCTGCTCTTCCAGTGCTCAATCGATAAAAACGACCTCCTTGGTGCACCTTTGTTATCTGAAATGGACCACGCCATTTCTTTAATAATTTCTTGGTTCCTTTTGGTGGAACCACTTCCTGGAACACCCAGACGTAGTCGCCAACTGAGTAGGCTTTCGCATCAGCTGTCCTTTTATCAAACCTCCTTTTTTGTCTAATTTGTGCCTGTTGCGTATTCCTCCTGCATAAGTCATTGAGGTCCTGCTGTCTTCTAATAACATCCCGAACGTACGTTTGCGGTGCTGTCCTCTTCCCCTCATATTCAGGGTAGAAAAACGTCAACGGGAGCGCTTTTTCATGACCCGTTAACATCATGTGCGGACTTATTCCCGTGGTGGAATGCTCCGTGCTGTTGTAAGCACCCATCACTTGCGGCAAGTGCTTGTCCCAGTCATCCATGTAACGCGAGCAGTAGACTCTCAGCATGGATATCAGTGTGTGCGTTTTTGCCTCTCGACTAGGCCATTCGTTTGCGGGTGATAAGTGGTCGAGTGGGCCTGCGCTACCTGTGACCTTTTCATCAACTCCTTCGTGAGATCGCCACGAATGCTTTGCCATTTGTCCGATTGGAACGTGATGGGGCAGCCATGCCTCGCTATCCACACATTTATCAAACGATCACACGTTTCTTCCGCCGATGCTGTCATGCAGGGTGCTGCTTCCGCATACTTGGTAAAATGGTCGATCATTACCAGCACCTGATTATAGCCCGTTGCTGTCATGCAGATTTTCTGATGATCAATTTGCACCACTTCGTTGAACCCTGACGACTCTATTGACTGTAGGGGGAACCTTAGCTTCCTGGGATCCTTGGCCTGCTGACATGACAGGCATGCTGCGATCCACTTCTCACACGCCTTCTTCAATCCCGGCCATTCGAATCGTTTCTGTATCCTGTTATACACTTTGTCCACGCCTTGATGGCCCATCTGATCATGTGAGCGAAAGAGCAATTCGGTCTGGTACAACTGTGGTAACACTATTGAATTGTATTTATAGAGGACCTTGTCCTCCTCTTTTCGTTTGCAGGCTACGATTCCGTCCTTGTTCAGGTACAACAAGTCGTTTCGCTTCAGGTAGAAATGCTTCAGGATTTTGTAGCTGTCTTCTTCCAAATCTCCCTTGTCAAGTGCTCCATTCTCGATCCATCTCTTCAGACTGCTCGTCATTCTGTCATTTCGTTGAGCCCTTAGGAGATCCGACAGCCTGTACCTGGCTTTCAAATACGTCTTCACCACGTTCATTTGCCCACTCATTATCTCCGGAGCATGAGCATCGTCCATCAACTTGACACACCATATCTTTTTCAAAGGCGTCGCTTCCTGCACAGATGGTTCCAGATTGGTACGGACGACCGTACCATGTGGCAGCAATCTGGTTGGGCGTTTCGAAACTGCTATCAGCTCGAGCTCGTCTGCGGCATTATCTACCACAGTGCCCTCTTCATCTGAGGTGTATCTGTCCCTGTCTGGATCCTGATGTGTTTCTCGGTCCAGCCCACGCTGCTTCCAGTCTACCAATAAGGAGTGGATTGCGATTTCTGACATATAGGATTTGGAAGTTGTTTCAGACGTGTTGTCCCAGGACTGGGGTCCCGAGTCAACACTTGAGTCGACTGATTCTCCAACATCATATTACAAGTTGTCTGAGATGTTTTTTTTCGACTCCCCGGACAAAACTCTGTCCATCGGTCGCTTTGAACCCGACTCCCCGGACAAAATTCTGCCCCTAGGTGGTCTAGTCAACCTCTCCCCGGACAAGTCGTCCTGCACGGGCTCAAAGGTGTCCGACTCCTCAGACGAGTCGTCCTTGACTGGCTCGAAGGTATCAGACTCCCCGGACATTGTCTCGTCCACGGGCGAACAATCTGGGCTCGGCTCGTATTCCTCTTTTGCATCCGTGAAGTGCACTCTCCTCGTGAAGCTAGATTTCGACCTGATCCTGACTTCCTCAGTAGTTTGGTTCTGATTCAGTGTTCCATATTCAGTGAACGAAGTTCTCAACAAGACTTCCTTCGGCATCGAGCTCACCAGCTGGTTGACAATCGACCTGCAATCCCGTTCAACGCCTCGGCTGCGAATGGACACTGGCCTCTTCTCTGTTCTCTCGGTGACAGTCAACCGCTGCATGGTCTCCATCCATTCACGATCATGCCTATCCACTTCCCTGTCCAACAAGTCACGGAGTTTTCCCATGACGTCCGGCGCCACGTTCACCGTCTTGTTCAATAGAGCCATGCTGTTTATACCCAGCCTGGTTAGTTCTTGCTGTACCAAGTTGGATCGGACTAGCAGATCCAACGGAACGGGCTCGCCTCTGGCTAAAAGCTTTATCTCCGCGGCCGTCTCCACTGGAAGGTCAGGGTGTCCAGGTATAGGATGTCCTGACTTGTCTAACCACCTAGTAAGTGGCAGCTTGTCGTAGGTTTCTTTGTCCAGAAAGGAAAACCCGTCTTTGATCTCTGATTGGTTAGCCTGTTTCTCCTCGAGGCGCTCATAAAATTCTGTCTTTTTACTGAGGCTATCTGCGTTCTGGTGCTTGTCACGGGTACGGTGCTCTATGATCATGTGGTATCCATCCAGGCGCACGATCCAACGACCAATAAAGCTTTGGTCCATCGAATAGGTTTTCAGCCAGGCAAGGGCACGGTTATCCATACGTAACTTGAAGGGAGCACTCCCCAAGTAGGCCCTGTATTTTTCCACGAAAGTGATCACCGCAAACATCTCCGCTTTTGGTGCGCCGTACTTCATTTCAGTATCACTCAGGACTTTACTCCCGTAGGCTATCGGACGAAGAACCGTTCTCCCGTTCCACTCCTGCTCCTGGTGAAGTATGCCCGATATCGCAACCACTGATGCATCCGTGTCCAGCACGAACATCCCCTTCTCTGTTGGCATGCCGAGGACCGGTGCCTCGCAAAGTTCACGTTTGATGTTTTCAAATGAAACTTGTGCCTCATCAGTCCAGGTGAACTTTTTGCCCTTGTTTCTCATCAACCCCTGCATGGGGTATATTTTGTCAGCATACCCCTTGATGAACTCTCGATAATAATTTGCGAATCCCAGAAAACTCATCAGCTGTGTATCTGTTTTAGGTGCCTTCCAGGTCAGCACCGCTTCAACCGCTTCGGGATCTGGTCTCACTCCATGTTTGTCAACCAGGCGGCCCAGATACTTTATGGAATCCCTGAGGATTTCACACTTAGAGGGTTTGCATTTCAGACCCGCCTGCTTCATGCAAGAAAACACCTCCTCCAACCTCTCTATGGGGTCTTCTAAGGTTGGTGTTGCAATCACGACATCATCGACATAACACATGATGAGATTCCCGTATTTCTTAGTGACGCTCGTGAGTGCCTGGGCCATCAGTCGCTGGAATGTGGCCGTCGCGTTGCACAATCCGAATGGCATCCTCTTCCACTGGAACAGTCCCAGCTCACACGCGAAGCCTGTTTTCTCTCGATCTTGCTTTCTGAGTGGCACTTGCCAGAATGCAGAGCCCAAATCCAACGTCGTGAAGAACTTCGCGTCTCCCGGCTTGGATAGGCTCTCATCGATGCGGGGAATCGGGTATGCGTCCTTTATAGTCACTGCGTTCAGATAACGGAAATCACAACAAAATCTGAGTTGTCCCCCTTTCTTTTTCGCCATGACCACACCACAAGCCCATGGGGACTTCGACGGCTCGATCATGTCGTACTCCATTAACATCTCGATTTCCTTCCTACACGTTTCTGACTTGTTTGGGGTCATTCTTCCCTATGAGGTACCGAGCCCTCTTCTATCTCAATCTCGTGCTCTACAAAATTGCAACAACCTATGTCAGCCTTATGTTTCGAAAAAACGTCAGTGTTCCAATTTAGCACCGCTCTGAGCGAATCTAGTTCCTTGTCTGATATTTTACCCTTTAGATGTTCTATCTCAGGTAGGACAGGTTTATTCGCTGCTAACTCTGCCTCCGTCGGTCTCTCAGGGAAGTTGGAACAACTAGACAGCCCATCATCTGTTTCCGACTTCATTGAAAACAATTTCCTAGAAGATTTCAATTCATTCACTCTTTTCATTATACATTCTTGGTTCGCATGCAATGGACATTTAGTTACATCAAACTTTTTCAAGTTCTCCACACTCTGAAAGTCTGTGTTCAGAGGCAAAGCGTAGCCAAGTTTCTTTCCCCTCTGTATTGTCACTGTTGTTGCTTCTGTGTTCAATAACACACTCATACACAGTCCGCTCTGAGTGAGTGAGAAGCTTCTTCCTAAAATAGCCGAGCTTTTACTGTTTGGATTTGGTACCAGACACACCTGTATGTCATTGCTGAGTTCATTCAAGTTCCTCATCCTAAACGTCGCTACTACGGCTTGGTTTGGTTTTAATCTAACTTTTCGATCCAGAAAAATTGGCACCTTGGCCTGATTAATTAAGATCTTATTAAGGGGTCTTTTCTCATACTTTCTCCCAGGATCCTTGATCCTAATCAATCCGTCATTGAGATCGATCGTGACGTCAAAGTTGCGAACGAAATCCCTCCCTAAGATGAACTGGTCGGATTCGTCCAAATTCTCTACTACTAGGAAGCTCATCCAAAGATGTCTTCCTCCGAGCTGCAGTGAAATGATCGGGGTTCGTCCGGTGACATAGATCGCTCCCTGATTGGCAGCTGCCAACCTGATGTTTGTCGGTATGAGATCCGACCTTTCGAAACCCATGTCGGTCCAAGTTTTGACTGGCATGACACTAACCACTGCTCCCGTGTCTAGCAGTCCCTTTACTGAAAGTTGTCTGCCTTGCACGTCCAGAACGTGTGCGGCCAGATCGGCCTCGCAACCAATATGCACCGCATCTTGTTCGAGCATCGCGTTGTTTCCGATTCGTCTGACCTTCAGCTTCTCTTGACCAATGTATATCCGGCCAATCTGATCGTTCGCATCAGTTATGTGAGCTTTCGTGTAGATATTGATGCCATCCACATTCATCAGGATCGGGTAAGGGCCATGGACATCGATATAATGTCCGTCCACTTTCATCAGCCTCGGACCTCCCGTCGTGAGCAGCGCTCGCACTGCCCTGGTGTCCAGTTTGGGATCCTTCTCCTTCAGGTAGTCGGCATAGATGTCCAGGTGGACTAGTGTAATCTCGGATGGTTCACTCAAGTTCTTGACCACCTGGTGCCCTGTGACTGAGATGATGGACATTATTTTGGTCCCCGCCTTCGTCATGCCGAAAGTCTTACCAGATATAACGTTCAGTTTAAGTCCCTGTTTCTTGGGTTCCTCTTTGTCTTCTGCTTTTATCGTTTTACCCAGGACATTAAAACTTTCCCGAAGATCTGTGCTCTCCAGCTCCGACCTTACCCATTGCTCCACTTCTTTTGTGGCTAGGTCCTGTTTGACATTCTGCAGCGCTGTCCTTGCCGCCAGGCCGTAATCCACCTTGAGTGGGCTAGACGACTCTGCTTCGAGGTTCGAGGCTACCACCTCGTCAGGCCATGTCCTAACCCTTTGGTCGTGAAGGTGCTCGGTGTCGTCTCCTTTCTCCGAGATTCAGCCTCGTTCATCAGACGTGCTCGACTGGCCTTGACACCCGAAAGCGCCTCTTCGTGGCGGGGATGTTTCGCGTCCGCTACTGCGTCCCAAAATTGAGTACAATCCGACTTGAAGTGTCCCTCCAAATTACAGAAGAAACACCTCGGACCATATTTCATGATGAGCCCTCTGAAATACTCTTCATGATCCTCGTCGGTCGCGTCGTCGTCCTCGAGAAAGTAGCCTATGGCCTTCATGTTCTGTTTGTATGCAGAACACGCAGAAACGTGATGGTCCATCGAACCACAATTTGCACACGACCTCCTCTTGTCCATGTCATCGCGAGGTTTGTACCAACTGGAATTCGCACCAGTGTTTGTCCCGCTATAGTTGCCATATTTGCTGTAACGGTTTTGCGCCCTCGGTTTTATGAGTAAATACTCGCGTGACTTCATACGCAAGTCGTCAGGCGTGGGTACCTGGTCAAGCGACAGGGTGAAGTGAGTGGCCAACATCGTCTTCAACTCCTCACTCCTTACTCCATCCATGAACTTCGAAGCAATTGCCAAGTTTCGCTCGGATATTCTCTCATCCGGGTTGCTTCTCCTCCTGAGCAATTCAAGGCCGTCCAAGAATTTATCTATTGATTCTTCATCTCTTTGACGCCTCTTCTCGAACTTCACCATAGCCTGGTGCCCTTGTACTCCAGAGCCGAAACGATTCAGCAGGATGTCGAATATCTTGCGAGCGCTGTCTCTCTCATTGGCTCTTTTCGCCATTACACAACTTAATGCAGTACCCTCCAGGTTGCTCGTCAGCGCGCTGCACTCTTGTTTCTTGGAGAGATTCTCTTCCTCAAAGTGTAACTTCATCACCTCTATCCAAGTATCAATGCAGCCGTCTGACTCGTCTTTATATGACTTCGGCTTTTTCAGTGTTCTTCTTGACCTCTCTCCTCTCTCGGTTGACTTCGAGAGCTTGGTGATGAATGTTTCAAGAGATCTGTTCAGAGGCTCAAACATCGAGACATACATCGTCGTGTCTTGTGAGACTGTAATCAGATCTGGTACTGAACTGACTTGTGGCACGGTTGGCAATCTTGTCTCCGGGGTGGCATCTGCCTCCGGCGGGACTGGATTCGTCCAGCCAGGCCTCTGCGGGGCTGCCCTTGGCCGCTCCTTGTTTCTATGTTCGTAGTTCGTTCTCGAGCCTTGCTGGGCTCTAGCATTGCTGCCCGTACCATCTCCAACATTCGCATGGCGTGAGCGCTCCCTTGGGTTGGAATGTTCCTGCCAACTACTCCCATTCAGGATCGCGTCAAGCTTCCGCATCATTAAGTCAGACTTTGCATCTAACCTCTTCTCCAGGCTAGTCATCGTGTGGGCATAGGTACTATCATGATCGTTCAACAATCGTTCGATCTCTCTGGTCATCCTAGCCTCTCTTTCGTATGACTCCTTGTTCGCTTGTGCCAGGCTCTCCGCAGGCATTGATCGGTGTTGCGAATCAACAGAGCTTGATCAACCCTCGCCTGCGACTTCACGTGCGTTAGTTCATCTCTCAGATTCTCTTGACCCTTGTGAGCTCTCTCATCAACCTGATCTATTCTTTTAGTCATGTCCCGTCTCAGTTCATCCAGACCATTCATTACGCCAGCGAACATGTCACTTATGTCGCCAGTGGCCCCAAATGACGGGGTTAGTCCCAGAGAAGATGAGGTCAACTGCGGCTGCAGCCTGGTGCTTGATGACGCACCGCCTTTTTGCTTGCTCATGGACGTCATTAATCTGTCGAAGGTTGATGACGCTCCCATCGTTATCCCATCTGACATGGGCCTGGTCGGCGAGGCTGATGACGCCTTCCTGTTCTTATCGTTCCTTGGGCACGGTGTGAAGTTCACATCCGGATGGGATGTCTCCGGGTAGTCATAACTGGAAGTTAAACCTACAGTTGGTAGTGACGCCATGCGCTCGTCGTACAATGACTTCCAACTCTTCTTGGCCTTCGAACCCGGTTGTTCTTCACTCGGGCTTAAACTCGACATCATTGCATTTTTGCTCTGCTTGGCCAGGGATGAGTGGGTACTAGCCGAATGTGAGTATTCTCCCCTCCACCTGTGACTCTTGGTCTCCGATTTGGACATTCTCTTGAATAAGACTTCCTCTCGTGGCTCGACCTCGGAACGCTCCGAGGTCTCCTCCGTCCTCTCGACTTCCTCCCGCTCGAGGTCCTCGCTCGGCTCAAAGTCGGGTCGAATGAGCGTCTGTTCTTCCTCGTCAAAGGGGTCCACAAGCGTTTCGCTCGCGGTTCCGGTTTCGGCGCTCCGCCTTTGATCGCCATCGAGGTTTTTCTCGCTCCTCAATCTCATTTCGCTCACTGAAAGATCAGGTTGACCTTTAGTCGATTCGTTTTCGGCAAACACTTCGGAGGCGCTGCTAAACGAGGACTGGCTACGCCTAGTTTTAAATTTTCGCGTGCTGCCCTTACTCAGCCTGGGAATCTTAGTAGTCGATCCTAACGAGTCCCTGCGCTGCATGCTTTGTTACAAAAACAATTTTCGTATGATTTAATGGCGACGCACACGTACCGCAAACAAATTCAAGTTAAATTACTTAACGCTGCCTCCTCGATCTCGTAAGTATCAAGAGTGTCTCTTAGATTTCCCAATGACAATATTAGTGACTCCGTTAGAGTTACACACACACAGGGCCTGCTCAGTATTGATATAATGCTAGCTCAACCCTGTCGTATATTATAACAGTGTCACAAAATTTTCACAAGATATAATCAACACACCAAACACAATAGATAATCAGATAAGAATATCCTACAGGTGACGGCGACCTTTTGTCAGTACTAATTTATCGCCACACAATTTATCAAGTCACTGCTTTGTTAAAATTAAACAATCTTTGATAAAAAGCAGTGATGACTCAGAAACAGAACAATAAAACTTAGTCTTAAAGAAAAAGACTTCCCCCAATCGGAACGATCCGAAAGAACAAAGCCCAGGACACAGTCTTCTCAAGTGGGTGTGTATTTGCCTAATACACCCACCGAGGTCTTCTTTTAGGTGCCCTGCGATTGCCCGAGCTGTCGAGCTGTCCTATTAAGTGGCTCAAGGCAACCTCTGATCGAAAATTTCTAAAGTCTATGAAAAAGCTCTCCCACGCCCGGACTGCTCCAAGTGCACGAGAGTAGTGAACAACTTTTCTTCTCAAGTGAGTGTGTATTTGCCTAATACACTCACCGAGGTATTCCTTTATTCGTTCCCGGATTGCCCGAACTTTCCTATTAAGTAGCTCAGGGCAACCACACAACCAAAATCACAACAAAAAAATTTGTTCGGGTAATTCTGATACACCCGATCTAGAATCCAAAGTTGATCACGAACTTCCGGGTCAAAATGGGCTCTTATGATCCTAATAAGCGCGCCTAATATCCTAATATGATTTAAATTAAATGGATATTTTCCTTTTCCCAAATTGCCACAGAAGATTTCCTCAAGTTTCTAACCTTGGGTTGTTTAGAAGGTTTAAGACACTCCGGAGGGTTACTTCGGAGGGTTGTTAAGACACTTAGCCTACTTCGGAGGGTACCTTAATCACCCAAGTCACTTCGGAGGGTCCCCCTAAATTTACTAAGGAGGGTCAACAAGATGCTTAATATGCTCCGGAGGGTTACTTCGGAGGGTACCTCCAAAATTTTCAAATTTCTGAGCTTCACTCAGAAGGGCCTTCAATTGACTTCAGGAAGCGTCAAAACAAGCTAAATTCTCTATCAGGGGGGCTGTCTTAACTTCTTTGGATAACCTCGTGGAAATTTTTCACTAAGGAGGGTTGCTAAGGGCCTTAGCTGACTCCAGAGGGTTACCCTCAGAGGGTTCCTCAAAAATCAAGAAAAAAGGTTATGTCACCGCAACAAAGTCTCCAAAAGCGGTCTACCTGACTTAAAACTAGGTTGGCTGACACGGTCAACCTTCCCAGTTGAATAAAAAGATGTTTTGATAAAATTTTCTGCCGCTCGGAGGGTTGCCTGTAATTTGGACCCTCCGAACCAACAAATTCTAAAAAAACTTTCTTTTCCGAGATTATCAACCCAAAAACGGTTGCAGTCCGGAAAAGCGGTCCAAAAAGTCGACTTATGGTACCAAAATTATCCCGATCGGATGACTAGTCTTTGAGAAATTGCCAAAAACGTGTTTGTCCAAATGGCCTTTTTTCACCACCTATATAGGTTTTGAGAAACTTTTTCCGCAATTCCTATTGAAAGTGCCTAAAAATAATTGAAACGAGCGTAGTAGCCCTGTACGGCACTGGAATAGTGCAAAAAACCGGATCAAAATTGGTTTGGAGACAAAAATTTGGCCAATAACTATCAAATTTGGACCCTCCGATTCCTCCCTTTTCCGATCCTTAAGTCGTTAGCTCTATCTACGGAGCTAATCGGGGGGTTACTCAAGAATTTCTCTAGTATACGAGCAAGTTATGCTAGCACGCTCCTAACACAAAAAATTTTATTGCTCTAACTCTAAAAACTCAAAAACTCGATCCCCAAAACAGATTGACAAAATCCGGAAAATTATCGAAATTTTGACCGAAAAATTTTGGTTTTTTCCAACTTCTACTGAGTCTTTTCTCACGCGGTTTCTTTAGTTAGGGGGATCGAACTACGTAGCTACTCCCTATATAAAAGCTTTTTGTTGTTCGGAAAAGCTCGGATATCCGAAAATTTGGGGGTCTATAGTTTGATCGAAAATCGATGATTTTCGACAAAATTGGGTGTTTTTTGGGTCTAATTTAGGAGATAAGTAATATGTATAAGGATAATAACCTATTATTAGTCGTTAATGGATAGTACTATACTCTCCTTTGCACCAAAATACCCGAATTAAGACCCTTAACTCGGAAATTTTTAATCGATGGAGGGTACAATCGGACCGCGCCAATCGTGCCCCCCACCACTTAAGTTTTAATGAAATAGTACCCGAACTATACTAAAATTGCTTCAACGATACCCAACAGTCGTTGCGGATGTTGTCCTTGATGTCCCTGTTGAGTGTGGAACACGTTGATCAGCTTGCCACTCTACCCTCCGGCCACCGGCAAAATCACCATTAACGTGCTTAAACACTCAAATTACACTCGAGGGAGGGTATCCAACCCTTCACCAAAACACACAATCTTTCTATCAAGAACGATATAAGTCAATCTGAAACAACAAAACAAATAGGAAGGTCAGATCACATCTCGTCCGGAAATAATATATTAACTGTCACTTTATGTTTTTTACTGTTTTTGGTCTTTTTTGGATTTTTTACTGTTTTTTGTACTTTTTTGTTTTCAAATAAATTTATTTTTGGCTTTTTCTTGGTTATACACTATTTTTGTTTGGTTTTACGCTTTCTCTTTAATTCTTTTTGGTCCCGGGACCTCGGGACAAGCGGGTTCATGACTTCCCACCTAACCCTCCGGCCCCCGGAATTTTCGGTGTTAACTAAGTTAAAAAGCTAAATTGTACTGGACGGAGGGTACGCACCTTCCCCCTAGTACAATAACGGTCATTAAGGCCTCTAATTCGGGCATACGCCCGGAGCGGAGGGTTCGTCGCTGAAACGCTTGCTGATCATGATGGTCTTATGCCTTTGACAGGCCCACCCAGGAGCGCCATAAAAACGTCTATGTAACATTCGCCCAAATACTACACAGCGACGGAGCGTAGAAAAAGTACCTATTAACGACTGGCAGGCGTCAGTTACCTTAATCCTACTCGCTTTTCACCGTCTCGACCTTGCCAGTTGATTTTCTGGTCTGTCTAGGGCTAAGTAAAAAGTTACTATTTTTAGGCCATCAGTCAAACGACTTTTGATCAGCTTTCGTTTGCATGCGAACACAACCACATAGCTGAGTCTCGGATCCTCAGACTACGTGATTGTCATTAAAAACACGGCTGAAACAACCTATTTTATTATGTTTTTGTGTGACAGTTCTATATTAAATCCATTGGAGATGGATTGACCCTTTCCTCTTTCTAGCTACTCATATTCTGAAATATCAAATAATAACGGTGTTGATTAAGAGATCTATGACATTCCAGCAGCTATAAAGTTAGTTTATACAGTCCCTTCACATAGAACAGTCTCTGGGGGACCAAGCCTCCGCTCCCGTGATATTCCGGCGATAACGCTCTTATCTCTTCTGATTTGCGTCCCGGGAGGGTTCCGTGGTATATTTCTTCCCCCACTGAAGCCTCCTTCTCCACCAATATTCACTGCTTAGTGTCTTATCGTGCGTTGTTGCCACGATAAGAGGCTTCGTACTTTCCGTCTCTTGTACGACTGTTTTTCACAATATCTGTCGTTGTTCTTAATTTCGTCACTTTTTCAGTCAAAATGGCCGTTTTTCGTATTTCTGAGAAATATTCTTCTTCCAATCGAAATTTTAAAAATAAAAATTCCAGAATATTCCGACCCTCCTTCGCAATACTTTTTCGTCAATAAGGCCTATAGTCGTTCTTTTTTACGTCGCCGGAAGGTTGTGTTGTGCCAGTCTGGCAGAATGGCACATTAATTGAAAAGGACTTAAACACTTGTCATCTTCTTTTATCATTATCACTTCCATATCTACAAATTTCCAAGGATTTTGACTGGAATACATGATGAAGGTACTCATGACTGTAACCTCGGTTACTATCATACTTTTGACCTTCTCTTGACAGAAAATTGGAGTGAGAAAAAAGTTTACAAAACTTGAAATTACCACAACCCTGTAATTGGGTGCCGTCAGAGCGCACTAAAAGCCTGCAGATCTGGTTTCCAATATATGTGGTTTTTTTCATGAGTTGTCAAAAATTCGAAGCACCGGAGGTGCGTTGCACGCTAGTAAATACTAAGTCGTAAGCGTTGGTTAACAGAAAATTTGAAAAAGTTTGACGCCTTTCTACTTTATATAAACTACGGATTTTATAGAATAGTGATGATAAATTTTGCAACTGTAGTCAGTCGTCCAATTCGACTGTTTTATTCCAGAAATTATGTCTATTCCTCCTATGAACCCAAACTATCCCAGTGGGACTGGAAACCAGCAACCCAATCTTCCTCAGCAACCATATTACCAAAACCCGTACTCTGCTCAAGGACAACCGCCCTATGCTCCGGGACAGCTCGGGTATCCTCCACCTCCAGGGCAGCCTGGTTACCCTCAGGCTACGGGGCAGCCAGGTTACCCTCCGGCTACTTGCCAACCGGGGTATCCGCCGAGTTTCACTCAGCAGTCTTATCCTGGGATGTACCAGAATCAACCAGGCACTGCTTACCAAAATCCCAATGCCCAGTGTGCAGTATATCCTGGTGGAAATCTCTATCCTTCCCAATCGCAACAGAGGTGTCCAAATGCTTATGCTCCAGTCTTCGCACCGGCTAATGTTGGCCCTTCAGCAGGATTTGTTTTGGGACCAAAGCCTTCGAAACATAACAAGGCAGCCTACAAGCAATGGAAATTGCAGAAAAAAATGTTGCAAAAATCTTGTGACCATAAGTCGAAAAAGCATAAAAAAAAGCACGACAGGAAAAGCTCATCGTCTTCTTCTAGTAGCAGCAGCGATAGCGACTAAACTTTAAGAGAGAAAAAGCATATCTGTTTGACGTAGCAACAATTTAAACCGTTAAAAATAAGTATTTGCAATCAGGTCCAATCGTGTATGATGTCTTTTTGCTCCTTTTTAAGTCGAAAAGAGAAAAGGTTGAGGAATATTCTGTTTAGTTTCATTTCCGAAACTCAGTCGCCCCGATTGCAAACGTTGAAATGGGAACTTTTTTGATTGTTTTCATTTTTTGGCTTGTTTATTCATATCAAACTTGTTTTCATTTTTTTGCTTGTTTAATCATATCAAACTTAACAATATGAGCTATTTGATTGTGCGCCTCCAAAGTGAAGCTGTTAAAACATGACCAATTTTCCCCTGAGACGGACTCTACTAGTAATCTGGATCATAATAGAAATACTTAGTTTGATTCGAAAACTTAGTCTATTATTCTATTTTACTCTATAATTGCAAATTTGTTTTGATAGAAACAGTTAATTAAAACTTATTGATATTCGCCCTATACTTATTAGCTGATCCTATTGGTGTCATTCCGAGAACGGCGGCTAATGGTCACCAAACTGATAGCCGGTCAAGTCTTTTGATCATAGTAAACTATTAATCAAATTTGATCAATTTCAGACTTTACATTTTGTCCTGTTCACGCTGGTGTGATAACATTGCAATGATTTGGCCATTTTACACGGTTAGTTGCAAACTGAAAAATAGCGAGCGAACGAAGGAGACTTGCAATTAGTTACGGCAACCTGTGGCAAATGGATACGTTTTACGTAGCCCTGTACCCCTACAGCTACTGTCCACAAGAGGGGAATGAAGTATCTTTCGAGAGTGGGGATGTGTTTCTGCTGAAGGACAATTCAAATGCTGAGTGGTCGCTAGTCTCACCAGTGACAAATGAACAGAATGAGTTCTATGTTCCAGCTAACTACATTCAACCTATGGCCTCATACAATGGTACACTACTTGATTTTGCTTCTTACTCGATTTTTTTCTAGATTTCTTATGTGTTCGGATGAAAACATTTAATTGAAGTAATAGTGATACACGTTTTTACCATCTGATTTTGCTTCATCTTAAAATGTCTCAACAAATATGCTGCTACCAAACCTCATTAGATGTTTTCCGAAACCCCTCTATATAATTAAATATAACATATCTATACAAAATTTAAACTTGCAAAAGCGAAGTTCTTCCAACTTTACACAAGCAAAGCGTAGTGTATTTAGTTGGGAAAAAAATTTTCCAACTAAAGTCGCAAATAAAAGTGCTCTTATGGTGGCACTTTTGGTAGATTTCAATTTAATCATTTTTACTCTTAATTAAGCATAGGCAATATAATAGCATATGTTGCTGCTTTTTTGGCTAGTGTTAGGTCCTGTTTGAAAAAAAACAGGGTATATAAAAATTTATGGGATTCGTTGTTTTTTGTTGTTTTTTTTGCGACGCTTTGAAAAATGTTCGCTCTTTCCACTGAAATTTAAATTTTTCTGAAAAATGACTATACTGATTTTCAAAAAAATGGTACCAATAGAAAAATCGGTTGCTATTCTATGTGCATGTATATTTCGCTAGTCTTTTTTCATATTAACGAAAGTTCTACGGCCTTCGAAAGTTTCAGTAGGGGAGTTTTTGACCTAATTGATTTTTAATGTTTTCATTTTCTCAAATACTAAAAGCTTCAATCAAAGTTTCAAATAGATGAAACTTTCAATCAAAAGAACATATCATGGGAATCTTCCCTTCTCAAGCGGCTGTACCCTAAATTTGGTAGAAAAAAGTTTTGGCCTCAAACATCCCATTTTTCGACATTTGGATATTTTTTTCGGATTTTCTCAAAATACCCTGCAAAGTTGGAGATTAAGGGCTTAACCGAAAGCAAAAGAAAACGGTTTTGCTACTCCTCTGTGCAAGAGTCTATGCCTTACTTTCTGAAAAATGTATGGCTTTGGAAATGGTCCGATTTTGAAATGTTGCCAGTTTTTTTTGGAAACTTTTTTTTCCAAAAACTAACCTGACATATCTGAGGTTGATACTTAAACAAATTAACATGGTGCGTTGATTTTGCCTGCGTTATCTCCTACACCTTAGTTATTTGTAGAAAATCCGATCTGGACTTCCAATCCGTTTCTTGAAATTTTCACCATTTTTAGAAATTTCATCACTCTCGTCAAAAACTACTAGCTAAATTTGATAATAGGTGTTCAGTCTAAAATTGATTTTTTCTCTGCATAAGACTGAACATATAAGACTAAAATTGATTTTTTTTCTATCAGTGTTGATTTTTTCTCTGCATAAGAGAATTTGCCGAGAATTTTTTTGCAATTTTTGAAATTACCTATTTCCATATCAGTACAAAATGATGAAAAATATTAAAACAGGTGCATCCAGCCGGGCCATTAGTTTACTTCCAAGCAACCGTGGCGCAGATACCAGGACGTGAGAATCCAAATCAACCGGTCGGAGATTCACATCTGGAACATTGAAATAGTTTTTTTTTCGGTCGAATTTTTGCTACATAGCATTGGCAATTTGATAGAAACTGTAGCTGATTTATTGGTCAGTAGTGTTAGTAAAATTACATTGTGGAGCAGATATGAGAACGTGATACTCCTAATCTCAGCAAAAAAAACTTTTCTCAAGTGGTATTTTTAGTCTTTTCCTTTTGCCTTGTTTCACTTTGTTTTGCCTGTTTAGAGCTCTTTTTTGCATTTCCGCGCTTTTGCTTGCGAAGCGCAGCTTCGCCTGTGTCAAACATTTTTGCCCATAAGGAACTTTGTTTTGTACTTAACTAAAAAGACTTGGAAATTATTCATGAAATTTTTATTACTTTGAAAAAAACCTATCCGGAAAACACCAACCGTCGAAATTATTTCCTAGCTGCATGTTCACTGTTCTTCTTCTCAACTACTAATGATATAAATTACGATGTTGCTATCAAGTTGAGACCCTATGGGGGTCTGATCGGTATAGACAATTCTTCTTTGGATAAATATTTAAATGATTCGAAAATTTTACGAATGCATGCTATTTTACACGATGCCGCCGGTTTTGTCCGCGAAGTTTATAACACTGGTCCCACATACTGCTATGTTTTACCATGGAAATGCAACAGTAGTTTGATTGGTCACTTGAGTGGAATTACGTTTTGTTTGTATATCAAACTGAAAAAACCGAAACTCTACCATTTATTAGAATGCTGAAGGAAAAATCAGTTGTGGTGGATTTTGAGGGATTTCGACACCAGAAAAACACATTTATAGTAAAAGAATTAGCTATAACAACTTCCGACTACAGTGATTCCCTAGTTTTTCTACCTCCAGTTAATTTCAATTCCCTTCCAAAATCTGAACAAAAAGCCTACAACTGGCTGACAAATTATTTGCACGGACTTCATTGGGATAGCGGTGATTATTTATACCTGAATTTGAACCAAATCATTCAAAGTTTTGTCTTAAGAAACCCCAATGCTGTATTCTACGCCAAAGGAAAAGAAAAAGCTGATTTTTTATCCAAATACTTAGACCGTAAAGTTGTGAATCTTGACGATTTGGGCTGTCCACGAGTCGAACAATTATATTTCAAGAATTTTGTGAATTGTAACAAACACCTACCGCACCATAACTCTAAAAATCATTGTGCATTAAAAAAGTCGAAAGCGTTCTTTGATTGGTTGAAAAATGAGTGTCAACAACGAGCGTCAGGGGAAAGTGGAGACATACATATCTCCAAATTCAGTTCTTTGTGCTTGGATGACACCAGAAAGTAACATAAAGATTTCATTGACCAGGATTGAACGCATTGATTGTAGAGGCCAAGTAGTTCAACGAAAAGAACAAGTTACACTTTCTGAAGAAGAGTTGTGCACTTTGAGGAGGTTCTTCCCCGTGATTGACCAATTCATCTACTTTCAACGATTCAAATACATCAGTAATGTTACCCAGCAAGCGCGGTCTTTGTCTTCCCAAGCTAGTCTTAGTGCCCAAACGTCAACCAGGAGTTCAAATGGATCTAACCAGCAGTGAACTACCCAATGAGATTCAAAAAATAATAAGAGAAGATTCTGTGAAGAAAATTGTGTATCATGCCAAAACTGATCATGTCCCAGCCAATTATGTTTTGGAAATGCACTATGATTTTGATGATGATAATAAACCGAGTGTCTATACAGGTTATACACGATATGAAATTTATTACTGTTCAGATGCTTAATTAATTTTTTTTATATATGATATATATTTTTCATTCTGCAAGTTCGAGAGTGAGGGAAAGCGGTAGGGAAATTGAAATGAATGACACAGTAGTTGACGAGACTGATGGAACTATAGTTACCGATTTTGTGTATGACGAAAATCATATGGAGAAAAAATCATGGAAATTTTGCAATAACGTGAATGTACCACGGTCTGAAGTAGTTTTCATGTCACAAATGGTGTTAATTCTGATTTTATTGGCTTTTTGTATTTTTAAACTTTCATTAACGCAGTTAACTTGTGAAGAAACCTCAGTTTGGTTTTCAATTTTATCGGGTTTAGTTGGTTATGTATTACCAAATCCAAGAATATGAATAAAGTTATTGATACATCTACGAGACTTTTTTTAGCCATCGTGGGCCCCTCGGGTTCTGGAAAAACAGAGCTGATATTCAAATTGTTGAAAGGAAAAACATTTTATCCCAAATTTCAAAGAGCCTTATACTTTTACAAAGAGATTCATCCTCTTTATAGTGAAAAATCCAATACCCACAGCATTGATCTAACTTTCATAAAATTCAATGGCTTTGACAGTTTGCGAAACCTTGAAAACATTCTTCTAGTTTTTGATGATTCATGCGAAGAAATCTATAACGATAAAGACTTTGTCAAACTTGCAACAGCAGGAAGACACCGAGGACTAGATGTAATATATGTTAAACATAATTTGTTCCAACAAAGCAGATGGTCTCGAACAATTGATTTAAACACATCACACATCATTCTGTTCAAATCACCTCGTGATATTCAGCAACTTGATCATCTTGGAAGACAATTGAACAACACTAAATTTTTGAGACACTGTTATCAGCTCGCTACAAAAGACACATACGGTCATCTTTTAATCGACTTGGATCCGCGTACATCCGATTGTTTGAGATATTGTTCAAACATTACACCACCTGGTCCCTCAATTTTTTACTTACCAATAAATCAGGCAGAGGTTACACCTCTCACAAATGAACGCGAAAAAATTATCTATTCTGCAGCACATGGTACAATTGAATCCCAGCCAGCTCCGAAGCTTCATTAGAAAAACAACAAATCCTCAAGTTATTTCAGTTATATGTGAATGTTTGCTCAATGTAGTCAATGGCAATGTATCTGTTAATATTCCAAACATTGAAAATTTCGAAAAGGCATACAAACTTTTAATCAGCCGAAAAACAAAACTTGAACGAAAACGAGCAATTATTCTAACGAAACAAGGTTTCAACTTGATCAGACTGATACTTTACTTCTGCAACAGATACTTACCATCAGCATAAAACATGGCAGCAGAAGAGTTTGGTTTAATTCCAAAACATACATATATCCGTGAGCAACCGCATGCATCACAAGTGCTGTTTAACAGTTCAATTAAACACAAAAAGCCCCAGTTATCTTACTTGAACCGCATGAGACCTCTAATACCCACGAAGCATAACTCAGTATCGACTGAAACTCTTCCACTACCCCTTCCCCCAACACCTCCCTCAACGCCTATTGTTGACCCTGGGGAACAATCAACAGGACTTCTTACAGAAGATGAGACTAATCAATATCAGGAAGGTGGGGAGGAAGAGGAGAAGCGGATTGTGGATGAGAAGGAGCGAAAGGATAATAATATAAACTATGAACGCATTCTATTACAATTGCAAATAATGGAGGATAAAAAATTCACGAGAGCTAAAAATATCCTGGAGGTTATCAAAAGCTCAACTCGAGTCTCAATAAACGCCATGGATGAAACAATTTATGTTGACAATGTACCAACCGGTCTCAAAGCAGCATCATTTTTGTATGATATACAACAGCAAACTAAAATACTACACAACCCTGCTTACATAATGATTTTATCCGCTCTCGAACTTACCGAAGAGTCTGTTATTAACAAGTATGCCAAACACGCGGTTCAGTCAAAGATTAAAGAACAGGCCCAACGAAAAACCAAAAGTCCAACCAAATCTCCGTCAACCTCGGGCAAAACAAAAACCCTCGACAGTAGTAAGCCATCATCAAGTTCAAAAAGTCGAAAAGAGAAAAGGTTGAGGAATATTCTGTTTAGTTTCATTTCCGAAACTCAGTCGCCCCGATTGCAAACGTTGAAATGGGAACTTTTTTGATTGTTTTCATTTTTTGGCTTGTTTATTCATATCAAACTTGTTTTCATTTTTTTGCTTGTTTAATCATATCAAACTTAACAATATGAGCTATTTGATTGTGCGCCTCCAAAGTGAAGCTGTTAAAACATGACCAATTTTCCCCTGAGACGGACTCTACTAGTAATCTGGATCATAATAGAAATACTTAGTTTGATTCGTAAACTTAGTCTATTATTCTATTTTACTCTATAATTGCAAATTTGTTTTGATAGAAACAGTTAATTAAAACTTATTGATATTCGCCCTATACTTATTAGCTGATCCTATTGGTGTCATTCCGAGAACGGCGGCTAATGGTCACCAAACTGATAGCCGGTCAAGTCTTTTGATCATAGTAAACTATTAATCAAATTTGATCAATTTCAGACTTTACATTTTGTCCTGTTCACGCTGGTGTGATAACATTGCAATGATTTGGCCATTTTACACGGTTAGTTGCAAACTGAAAAATAGCGAGCGAACGAAGGAGACTTGCAATTAGTTACGGCAACCTGTGGCAAATGGATACGTTTTACGTAGCCCTGTACCCCTACAGCTACTGTCCACAAGAGGGGAATGAAGTATCTTTCGAGAGTGGGGATGTGTTTCTGCTGAAGGACAATTCAAATGCTGAGTGGTCGCTAGTCTCACCAGTGACAAATGAACAGAATGAGTTCTATGTTCCAGCTAACTACATTCAACCTATGGCCTCATACAATGGTACACTACTTGATTTTGCTTCTTACTCGATTTTTTTCTAGATTTCTTATGTGTTCAGATGAAAACATTTAATTGAAGTAATAGTGATACACGTTTTTACCATCTGATTTTGCTTCATCTTAAAATGTCTCAACAAATATGCTGCTACCAAACCTCATTAGATGTTTTCCGAAACCCCTCTATATAATTAAATATAACATATCTATACAAAATTTAAACTTGCAAAAGCGAAGTTCTTCCAACTTTACACAAGCAAAGCGTAGTGTATTTAGTTGGGAAAAAAATTTTCCAACTAAAGTCGCAAATAAAAGTGCTCTTATGGTGGCACTTTTGGTAGATTTCAATTTAATCATTTTTACTCTTAATTAAGCATAGGCAATATAATAGCATATGTTGCTGCTTTTTTGGCTAGTGTTAGGTCCTGTTTGAAAAAAAACAGGGTATATAAAAATTTATGGGATTCGTTGTTTTTTGTTGTTTTTTTTGCGACGCTTTGAAAAATGTTCGCTCTTTCCACTGAAATTTAAATTTTTCTGAAAAATGACTATACTGATTTTCAAAAAAATGGTACCAATAGAAAAATCGGTTGCTATTCTATGTGCATGTATATTTCGCTAGTCTTTTTTCATATTAACGAAAGTTCTACGGCCTTCGAAAGTTTCAGTAGGGGAGTTTTTGACCTAATTGATTTTTAATGTTTTCATTTTCTCAAATACTAAAAGCTTCAATCAAAGTTTCAAATAGATGAAACTTTCAATCAAAAGAACATATCATGGGAATCTTCCCTGCTCAAGCGGCTGTACCCTAAATTTGGTAGAAAAAAGTTTTGGCCTCAAACATCCCATTTTTCGACATTTGGATATTTTTTTCGGATTTTCTCAAAATACCCTGCAAAGTTGGAGATTAAGGGCTTAACCGAAAGCAAAAGAAAACGGTTTTGCTACTCCTCTGTGCAAGAGTCTATGCCTTACTTTCTGAAAAATGTATGGCTTTGGAAATGGTCCGATTTTGAAATGTTGCCAGTTTTTTTTGGAAACTTTTTTTTCCAAAAACTAACCTGACATATCTGAGGTTGATACTTAAACAAATTAACATGGTGCGTTGATTTTGCCTGCGTTATCTCCTACACCTTAGTTATTTGTAGAAAATCCGATCTGGACTTCCAATCCGTTTCATGAAATTTTCACCATTTTTAGAAATTTCATCACTCTCGTCAAAAACTACTAGCTAAATTTGATAATAGGTGTTCAGTCTAAAATTGATTTTTTCTCTGCATAAGACTGAACATATAAGACTAAAATTGATTTTTTTTCTATCAGTGTTGATTTTTTCTCTGCATAAGAGACTTTGCCGAGAATTTTTTTGCAATTTTTGAAATTACCTATTTCCATATCAGTACAAAATGATGAAAAATATTAAAACAGGTGCATCCAGCCGGGCCATTAGTTTACTTCCAAGCAACCGTGGCGCAGATACCAGGACGTGAGAATCCAAATCAACCGGTCGGAGATTCACATCTGGAACATTGAAATAGTTTTTTTTTCGGTCGAATTTTTGCTACATAGCATTGGCAATTTGATAGAAACTGTAGCTGATTTATTGGTCAGTAGTGTTAGTAAAATTACATTGTGGAGCAGATATGAGAACGTGATACTCCTAATCTCAGCAAAAAAAAACTTTTCTCAAGTGGTATTTTTAGTCTTTTCCTTTTGCCTTGTTTCACTTTGTTTTGCCTGTTTAGAGCTCTTTTTTGCATTTCCGCGCTTTTGCTTGCGAAGCGCAGCTTCGCCTGTGTCAAACATTTTTGCCCATAAGGAACTTTGTTTTGTACTTAACTAAAAAGTGCATGCATTGAGTCGACGCATGGCTAGGCTCTCTTGGGAGATCGGCCTTTACCGAGTGGGTAAGACGTACAGAGTTTAATATGAAGGTCGTGGGTTCAAATCCCAATTCGGTCATAGTTGAAGGGGTCCAACTGTCATCCGCATTTTCAAGGTGGGGCAGGCTACTGAAATAGCTAGGAGGAAGTAGGGTAGGGCAAGTAGTAATATAAAGACTCTCATAAAAAAACTTTGTTGTTTATCAAAGTGCTTTAGCGTCAAATCTATTTGACATGCTAGAATTTTTACTGGAAATAGTTAATCAACTGATCTTCAAATAGAAGTCAAATTTTTTGAGTAATAAATTTTCATTAACTTTTCAACTTCATTAAAAAGTTTTGAAAAGAAACGGAGAAAAAGAATTTGAAGGCGTTTGAATTTAACGTGAGTTGATTCTCTCAAAAATGATAAGGCGACAGTAGTATTGTAATCCGCCGTGTGTCCTTAGGGGGGGGGGGTCTTTTCGACGGTAGGGGTCTTTGGGGTCCTACCAAAAGTAGGGTCCAAAAGGACCCATCTTTTTTAAAGACCCCAAAGTACCCTGCCCGAAATAAAAAGACCCCTCTCTAAGGACACCCGACAGACAAAATACTTTGGTATTTATTTTCGCGCGGTGGTTAAATTTAATCCCTTCCAAACTTTCCCACTGTTCAACTAAATAAGTTTGAGACCCCATTAAAAAACTGACCTGCTTGAGAAGGAGGAAGGACGTGACAAATAATAAGAGGGTAAGAAGGTAAAGAGGACTTGATAAATAATAGATAAAGTAACATATAAAAAAAAGAAAAAATAAAATAAAAACGGAATGTTAACAAGAGTACGGATAGGAGAGCAGAGGAAGGGTTTACGGCCACATCCGCATGTCGTCTTCGGGATCCGACCAAGGGACATGAAGAATACTGACTAGACGCTCCATTTGAAATTTGAAGCGCCACTCAGTACTCTCGAATCCCGCACCCAGAGACTCGCACAGCCAGAAATTTTCCATGCTCCCCACATCAACACACACATATTCAAATATGCCCTCCTTTTTCTCAAATGCAACCTCAATGTAATGCAGCTTAAAATTCGCTGCAGTGGTGGCCGGGGTAAACTCTACGGTCACACCAAAGATATTTTTGCCTTCGTGAGTTCCAGGTCCCACATAAGGCAAATCAATGGGTGACTCGTGGAGACCACCAAGGGGAATGTCCATCTAAACACATGAAAATAGGTTGAAATCATTAGTTAGAAATAGGAGTGAGTAAGTGGTATCTAGAAGGTTACTTTCATTTCCACTGGCTTGAAATTCAGCAGGTCGGAGAAGTGCTGGAAAAATTTTAAAAAAATGAAAATCTAAAAACGTAGAGTTACTTCAAAAGACTTGGAAATTATTCATGAAATTTTTATTACTTTGAAAAAAACCTATCCGGAAAACACCAACCGTCGAATTTATTTCCTAGCTGCATGTTCACTGTTCTTCTTCTCAACTACTAATGATATAAATTACGATGTTGCTATCAAGTTGAGACCCTATGGGGGTCTGATCGGTATAGACAATTCTTCTTTGGATAAATATTTAAATGATTCGAAAATTTTACGAATGCATGCTATTTTACACGATGCCGCCGGTTTTGTCCGCGAAGTTTATAACACTGGTCCCACATACTGCTATGTTTTACCATGGAAATGCAACAGTAGTTTGATTGGTCACTTGAGTGGAATTACGTTTTGTTTGTATATCAAACTGAAAAAACCGAAACTCTACCATTTATTAGAATGCTGAAGGAAAAATCAGTTGTGGTGGATTTTGAGGGATTTCGACACCAGAAAAACACATTTATAGTAAAAGAATTAGCTATAACAACTTCCGACTACAGTGATTCCCTAGTTTTTCTACCTCCAGTTAATTTCAATTCCCTTCCAAAATCTGAACAAAAAGCCTACAACTGGCTGACAAATTATTTGCACGGACTTCATTGGGATAGCGGTGATTATTTATACCTGAATTTGAACCAAATCATTCAAAGTTTTGTCTTAAGAAACCCCAATGCTGTATTCTACGCCAAAGGAAAAGAAAAAGCTGATTTTTTATCCAAATACTTAGACCGTAAAGTTGTGAATCTTGACGATTTGGGCTGTCCACGAGTCGAACAATTATATTTCAAGAATTTTGTGAATTGTAACAAACACCTACCGCACCATAACTCTAAAAATCATTGTGCATTAAAAAAGTCGAAAGCGTTCTTTGATTGGTTGAAAAATGAGTGTCAACAACGAGCGTCAGGGGAAAGTGGAGACATACATATCTCCAAATTCAGTTCTTTGTGCTTGGATGACACCAGAAAGTAACATAAAGATTTCATTGACCAGGATTGAACGCATTGATTGTAGAGGCCAAGTAGTTCAACGAAAAGAACAAGTTACACTTTCTGAAGAAGAGTTGTGCACTTTGAGGAGGTTCTTCCCCGTGATTGACCAATTCATCTACTTTCAACGATTCAAATACATCAGTAATGTTACCCAGCAAGCGCGGTCTTTGTCTTCCCAAGCTAGTCTTAGTGCCCAAACGTCAACCAGGAGTTCAAATGGATCTAACCAGCAGTGAACTACCCAATGAGATTCAAAAAATAATAAGAGAAGATTCTGTGAAGAAAATTGTGTATCATGCCAAAACTGATCATGTCCCAGCCAATTATGTTTTGGAAATGCACTATGATTTTGATGATGATAATAAACCGAGTGTCTATACAGGTTATACACGATATGAAATTTATTACTGTTCAGATGCTTAATTAATTTTTTTTATATATGATATATATTTTTCATTCTGCAAGTTCGAGAGTGAGGGAAAGCGGTAGGGAAATTGAAATGAATGACACAGTAGTTGACGAGACTGATGGAACTATAGTTACCGATTTTGTGTATGACGAAAATCATATGGAGAAAAAATCATGAAAATTTTGCAATAACGTGAATGTACCACGGTCTGAAGTAGTTTTCATGTCACAAATGGTGTTAATTCTGATTTTATTGGCTTTTTGTATTTTTAAACTTTCATTAACGCAGTTAACTTGTGAAGAAACCTCAGTTTGGTTTTCAATTTTATCGGGTTTAGTTGGTTATGTATTACCAAATCCAAGAATATGAATAAAGTTATTGATACATCTACGAGACTTTTTTTAGCCATCGTGGGCCCCTCGGGTTCTGGAAAAACAGAGCTGATATTCAAATTGTTGAAAGGAAAAACATTTTATCCCAAATTTCAAAGAGCCTTATACTTTTACAAAGAGATTCATCCTCTTTATAGTGAAAAATCCAATACCCACAGCATTGATCTAACTTTCATAAAATTCAATGGCTTTGACAGTTTACGAAACCTTGAAAACATTCTTCTAGTTTTTGATGATTCATGCGAAGAAATCTATAACGATAAAGACTTTGTCAAACTTGCAACAGCAGGAAGACACCGAGGACTAGATGTAATATATGTTAAACATAATTTGTTCCAACAAAGCAGATGGTCTCGAACAATTGATTTAAACACATCACACATCATTCTGTTCAAATCACCTCGTGATATTCAGCAACTTGATCATCTTGGAAGACAATTGAACAACACTAAATTTTTGAGACACTGTTATCAGCTCGCTACAAAAGACACATACGGTCATCTTTTAATCGACTTGGATCCGCGTACATCCGATTGTTTGAGATATTGTTCAAACATTACACCACCTGGTCCCTCAATTTTTTACTTACCAATAAATCAGGCAGAGGTTACACCTCTCACAAATGAACGCGAAAAAATTATCTATTCTGCAGCGCATGGTACAATTGAATCCCAGCCAGCTCCGAAGCTTCATTAGAAAAACAACAAATCCTCAAGTTATTTCAGTTATATGTGAATGTTTGCTCAATGTAGTCAATGGCAATGTATCTGTTAATATTCCAAACATTGAAAATTTCGAAAAGGCATACAAACTTTTAATCAGCCGAAAAACAAAACTTGAACGAAAACGAGCAATTATTCTAACGAAACAAGGTTTCAACTTGATCAGACTGATACTTTACTTCTGCAACAGATACTTACCATCAGCATAAAACATGGCAGCAGAAGAGTTTGTTTTAATTCCAAAACATACATATATCCGTGAGCAACCGCATGCATCACAAGTGCTGTTTAACAGTTCAATTAAACACAAAAAGCCCCAGTTATCTTACTTGAACCGCATGAGACCTCTAATACCCACGAAGCATAACTCAGTATCGACTGAAACTCTTCCACTACCCCTTCCCCCAACACCTCCCTCAACGCCTATTGTTGACCCTGGGGAACAATCAACAGGACTTCTTACAGAAGATGAGACTAATCAATATCAGGAAGGTGGGGAGGAAGAGGAGAAGCGGATTGTGGATGAGAAGGAGCGAAAGGATAATAAAATAAACTATGAACGCATTCTATTACAATTGCAAATAATGGAGGATAAAAAATTCACGAGAGCTAAAAATATCCTGGAGGTTATCAAAAGCTCAACTCGAGTCTCAATAAACGCCATGGATGAAACAATTTATGTTGACAATGTACCAACCGGTCTCAAAGCAGCATCATTTTTGTATGATATACAACAGCAAACTAAAATACTACACAACCCTGCTTACATAATGATTTTATCCGCTCTCGAACTTACCGAAGAGTCTGTTATTAACAAGTATGCCAAACACGCGGTTCAGTCAAAGATTAAAGAACAGGCCCAACGAAAAACCAAAAGTCCAACCAAATCTCCGTCAACCTCGGGCAAAACAAAAACCCTCGACAGTAGTAAGCCATCATCAAGTTCAAAACAAACCAAACGACTCAAAACAAGAAAGAAAGCCACCACGGAAAGAGTCAAAGAAAGAGAGAAAGACGAAGACGACAGTGAATTGTACGGTACGCCCTATAACGATTCAGATTCTTCAACGTCAGAAAAGACGGAGACAAAAAGTAAAAGATGGGAAACCTACACCAACTGAGGAAAAACTTTTGAAAAAGAGTTACACAGATAAAGGTCCAGCATTGTTCGGTAGTGTTAAAACTTTGAAGGCTACAAGGGTCATACCAAGACGAAAAGTTAAACATTTTTTACATACAGAACCATCTTATACAAAATACCGAACAGTTCGCCGCAAAATAGCTCGGCTTAAAGTGATAGTTTATGACATAAACGAAATATGGTCAATCGATTTGGCATATGTTGATAAACTAGCAAAATACAACAAAGATATCAAATATCTTTTAGTTGCAGTAGATTGCATATCCCGTTATCTTCGCGTGCAGTCACTGAAATCAAAGTATGCCACAACAACTGCAGAAGCGTTCAATCAAATGATAAAGACAGAGAAACCGAAAAAAGTCTGGGTAGATAAAGGCACCGAGTTCAAGGGGTCATTCAAAACTTTATGTGAGAAAAAGGGTATCAAGACATATACAACAGAGAGTGAAAAGAAGTCCGCTTTCGCCGAGAGGAACATCCGATCACTAAAAAGTTTGATTTATAAGTATTTGGAGGACAAATGGACCTACTCTTACATCGATAAGCTTCAAGACTTTGTCAACACAATAAATTCGAGAACAAACCGCGTCATCAAATTAGCCCCCAATAAAGTGACCAAAAAGGATGTTCCACGTCTAATTTCATTAAGAGCGGAACAATCATTGAAACTGGTTCGCCGACCAAAGCTCTACGTTGGCGATTTTGTGAGAATAGCAAAAATTGACATCCCTTTTCGAAAAGGTTATAAACAATCCTTCACTGACGAAGTTTTTGAAATATTTGACATACCAACAAGGAACCCACCGACTTATAATCTTATCGACGCTGATAGAGAACCAATAGAGGGTAAATTTTATGAGCCCGAACTAATCAGAGTATTGGAAAAGGAAGGGTCAAGCTAAACAATGTCTAGCAACTTTGGAGGTGACAAAGATTCCTTTAGTATTACATTGGTGTAATCAGCCTCAATGAATATCTTCATTGACAACTCACTAGCGAGTTTTAAAAACCTGCTGAGTGAAGATATCGATCTGCAAGGCGAATGGAGAGTTGCATTGTCAGAAATAACGTTTCCCACTCATTTTAACAATGTAACAGATACTAAAATAGTGTACTATAAAAAAGACAAAGTTAGAGCAAGTCTTAAAGTGGCAAAAGATAAAATATCTAGACCATATGATGGAGAGAAAACTGAAATAACAAAGGGTGAATATGGCGAAATCGAGAAATTATTCAACGAAATCAATCGGAAGGTTGATCTTGATAATTTCACTTATAGCATCGACCCCATTACCAAACATCTTTCAATTTGGATGCATTATTGGGAAGGCATTACCTTTGAGAGCCCACAAATTCCTAGTATTTTGGGTTTCAAAGGTATAAGAGATGGAACGGGCTACCATATCGGCTATAAAGAATCCAGTCATATCCATAGCACTCTCACATCGCAAAACTTCATTTCCGACTACCCTGTCGATATCTCTGCTGGAACCCAAATGATGTTTATCTACTTGGATATAATCCATTATCAGATTGTGGGTGACACCAAAGCACCGTTGCTCAGAGTCATTGATACTAATCGACGAGTGAAAAACGGTTACGTGTGCAGCATTGAACCAAATCATCGCAAAGTTTTTAGCAACTTAGATTATAAAAAACTCCTCG